>NC_089868.1:10087519-10410519 GCF_036373705.1 Amia ocellicauda | reverse complement strand
TTCAAATTGTTAATAATAAGGTATTAATCTTCAGTAGATGTTTGTTTTCAGCAACGTCATAATCAATCTATGCTTTATTAATAAATGACAAATACTAAATTGGTTATAAAATAATTGTACAGCCCTTAATCTAAAGTACTACCAATTTTAGTGTAACTACTGACCAATAGGCAATACACATTTGGTGTCACTGTGTCAGCACATGGGATATCAAACATACAAGGTAAACCAAGATGAAGTAAAGATTTTGTAAGTTCCACATACTTACTGTTGGTGAAGACAGACCTCAATGATTACCCGAGTATAAATAGGAGAGAATCATTGACTTAAGTATTGTCAAATTAAAATACTGTATATTTAAAACACAAAGCCATGTTCTTGGTTGTCATGTGCGATATAACATTTTTGTGTCATTAATTAAAGCAATATGTATGATTTTATAACTATATGCCTTTTTATTTACAGTCAGTACATTTTGACTACTATTACACAACCTTTCTAATGGCATTTACATTATGCAGGAAGCTCCTGTTGTCTTTCAGTTAGTGGATGGAAACAAATCATTGCATTATTGCCATGCCTTGCCATGTTATTTACATAAGCAAATACAAGCACTAAACGCTCTCTCTTTTTAAACTTCCATTTTAATTTGTAGATTCCATGTTAAGGTTAATAATTTTTTTCACTGGAACAAGAGCTTACAAATCAAACAGCACATTTATCACTGTCACCCATTACTGCATCAAACATGAATAAAACAAATAAACAAATACAGCCTTATTATGACAAACTATAAATAATGAGCATAAAAAAATATAATTAGATTTGACAGTTTACACAGAAATAAGCCATTGCGTTTCATAACGGTTGTATTTCTGAATACCTCAACATTTTGCACCCAGGCCAGCAAATGCATACAAAGGCAATACAAAAACAAAACTGCATTTTTCAGTATTTACTTTGAGCATTAAGTAATATTTAATGGGCTACAGATACTTAATCTTTATGATGTATGAATGGCACAGAACTAGACAGCAATTTATATTAAAACTTCATATCTATATGTACATGACTCTCTTAACTTTTGATTCCAAATTGCATCAATTACATAACATTAACCTATGACTTTGAAAATGAGGGTTTATTACAATAGTTTCAAGGTAAACATCGGCAGGTTTATTTATGGATATTCTACCTTAAGCGATACCATTTCAATCTGCTCTAACAAATGCTTTAGTGAAAGTGACATGAGTAAGCCTCTTAAAACCATAAATAAGAATTAACTTTTTCATTAACCAAAAAAAACCTTGTTGGTAACATTTCATTTATGAAACTCCCTTTCAAAGTTTTAAAAGAACTTCATCACTTCATTTGTAATCTATTCCATACATCGTCAAGCGACATCACTATGCAAACCCTGAAGTATAGCAATCTCAACTACAATATTTAATATCTATTGAATTGGGGAAGTTTCACATAGGCCTTCCTTCTTACTCGCGTATATGTATCTAAAACAGCTATAAATCACCCACAATATGTACTCCTTCCTTCAGCTATATTATCAGGGGAACTCATTATTTAGATTTAACACCACACGGAGCAAAGGGATTACAAGGATTGGCTTGAGCCAACTGGGTTTGCAGTTTTTATGACTGAAGAGAAGACACTGGAAAAGATTTCATACTACATTACCATATATTTATTGACATATTTTCAAGGCTGAGAGGATATTTTTTATCCAGTGTTGTTTTTTGCAAGTATTCCAATAGGACGTTGCCCAACGTTTCTCCTGGATCTATTGATAAGATTTAATTATTAATTTTTTGCAGTAATTCACAGAGGATGTAGTAATGACTTTTAAAAATGAAAAAAAAAAATAACATAGTTATCTGTATATGATATTAACTGAACTAGTTTTTCCATACCTGAATGTACTGGGACTCTAATACATGGAGTACATACATGATACAACAGTGCAGTGCACATGTGAACAATCTTTCACAGCTCCTCATAAATCAAAAATAATTAAAGACAAGAATGATGACAATTGTGCATCTTACAATAGTTTGTGTAATAAAGCACTTATTGAACGAACTCAGTGAACTCCATTTACGTATGTCAAAATGATGATTAACATTAAATAACACTCAGTCAAACCCTTTTGCATGTGAGATGCAATACTACTGTAGAAAATGTTTTGTATTTTGGGGGAATTCATTTGATAACACATAATAGAATAATCTAAATTCCAGCATACTGGCAGCAGAAATGAATGCAAACTGTAGTGTATTTGCCCTTAGCCTGTACAAGAGTTAAAGATAAGACTAGCTTGCCTGTCAAATACCAACTAAGAAAAATCAAACATATTTACCGGCAAATTTCAGAGCCATCACTCAAAATGACAGACAATTTTAATCCCTATAACTGATATGGGGGGGGGGGGGGGGGGGGTGGAAGAAGCTCCGATGAATAAAAATCAAAGAAAACTGTGCTAGGACTTTTTGAATGAATGTTGGCTTTTGTCAAGAAGAATTACTGTCACAAATGTTGGAAAAGTATGAATACAATGTTTTAATTATACAAACTTGTATACCAGTAATGCTTAGTGTGTGCAGGATTACTATAGAGACTATAGAGAATTTATAAAGTATTTAATCACTAGAGATCATTAAAGATTATTCAAATTTATAGTAACCTGAGCACAACATAATGTAAAAAACCTGCACATTAACATCAAATAAGCAATTCAGTATTATAAAAATGTGTATATGGTCCATGCTGACATCTTGTCTTCCCTGCAACTCCAAAACTTCAAAAGAAACTAGGCTATTTCTTCTACATACCATAGCAGCAGTATTAGCCAAATGTTAAACCTATAAATCCCAACATATTGTACTGAATGCCTGAGCCATTCTTGTGGGCAATTGTTTTAGTCCTCTGTAACCCTTTGATAAAACAAAATTCCTCTTGCTTATTCACTTCTGATCAGTCTTTTCAATTGGTTCACTTACTCTTCAACCATTGGGATGCATTTCAGCAATGCACACTCTCTCCCCCTGATCTGATCACAAAAGAAAGACTATCAAGGTTGGCTTTAAAATGCTGTCAAAAAGAAGAGGTCCTCATTAACATACCTGATTCTTTAAGCCAGACAGTACAGAGTTGAACAGTGATTGAACTACAACAAGCAGAACGTATATGAAATACCAACCTCACTGATCAACTTCTCCACATTTCACATGTTTGAGTTTCCCCATTTCTAATGGCTGCTTCCATAATATTTTATTGTATGAACTTTACTAAGAGACTTTGGTCAACAGGTGTACTATTATTTAGGATCAAGGCACTATCATCCAATAGAGGATTTAAAGGAACAGACTTGCTAATCCAAGTATCCTTGTAATAGTGTTCTGGTAATCATTATGATTATACATGTATTAGTTGCTTCAGTTATGCCTCATCCCTTGATGAGTTAAACCTATGCCTATGGCAAAGGTCAATCAATATCTGACTTGTCTGTATTTTTTACTGGGTAAATTAATCAAATACTTTACTTTCACCAACAGGTATCTGCCTGAAGGAAAGTATGAAATTGAAATGTGGCTAAGTGACCTGGTAAGGCAAAACCTTAGTTAAAAGAAAACATGTGCGTTAACCAAAAATGATAAGGTATTGTTTTCCTGCTTTGCTTTATTTTTTACAGGAGTGTTTTCACATGTCATGCTTTCATGGATATACATATACATATACATAGACACACACACACACTGTATATATACACACACTTACATATATATTATTATGCATACATATTATTTTGTGAATTTACATTACCATGATCTTAAAATGTTAAGAGTCCAAATCATACATTTTGTTCACGTCAAAGCCTTTCTAACACAGTGATATCGATATTACAATATACAGTACTTTGAACTTCCTAAAGTTACAATGTTTTGGTCAAAGCATAAATCAAAACTCTTTGAGCCTCAAGCTATAATGTTCCTACAGAAACTAATGATTGTTATCATTGTGGTGCAGATGCAAAACCAGTACTGTATCCGTTCTAGAAAAAAATACAAAAAAGTATAATGAATATTTCCAATAAATAAGGAATAGATGTTTAAATTAGAATTTTTCCAAACGACAGATCCATGTTTTCAGATAAAACAAAGTTTATTAATTTGTAAGCTAGTGATCACTTTAAAGGGAAGAAATATGGATATTTATCCATTAATCCTAATATATAGGACTTATCCATGCCAACCAGACTGATAAGTACACAAAAATGATAAATCTCATACAGACAAATATATGACCCAAAAAAGTGTACAGCATGAAATGAAATCTTACTGCTCCTCAGAAACATATAAACAGTGCAACATATCAAAAGTGCAATGTGAATGAAGCATTAAATTCCATAGTCACGAGCAACCACAACCACAACCACTCTGGAAAAAATTAAGAGACCACTTATCATTGATTTCTGAACTTGGAGTGGTCTCTTAATTTTTTCCAGAGCTGTATATTTGCTGGGTACTATGTCTCCTGCTGCTTTGATGGATTGTGTTGATGCATTAGGACATGCACTCTGGAAACTGAAAGCGATCTAAAATGTGTGTGAGAATTTCACTTCCCTACACAACGTGTGTAGGCTGACACTTGTACAATGAAAAGTAAATAACCAAAACAGAAACAGAATTCTGCACAGCATTTGTGTATTTGTCAATGTATCACAGTCATAAAAGTTCCATCCACAATCTTATTCATTCATTGTCCAGCTGCATTTATATCCCAACTGTCAGGTATATCATTGGATTGGATGGCCCTGACCCCCCAGATCCTCTGTCCCAGTTGCATTAGATATTTCTTGTAGTCTGCAGCATTATCCTATAATATTAAAATGTCACCTTTCTGGTAAGAATAGTTATAAATTGCTGAGGTGTACTCACTTTTAGAACACAAGCTCAAGTACAGTACATCCGGAAAGTATTCACAGCGCTTCACTTTTTCCACATTTTGTTACAGCCTTATTCCAAAATTGATTAAATTAATTATTTTCCTAAAAATTCTACAAACAATACCCCATAATGACAACATGAAAGAAGTTTGTTGGAAATCTTTGCAAATGTATTAAAAATAAAAAACAAAAAAAAGCACATGTACATGCAGTGGGGGAAAAAAGTATTTGATCCCCTGCTGATTCTGTACGTTTGCCCACTGACAAAGAAATGATCAGTCTATAATTTTAATGGTAGGTGTATTTTAGCAGCGAGAGACAGAATAACAACAAAAAAATCCAGAAAAACGCATTTCAAAAAAGTTATAAATTGATTTGCATGTTAATGAGTGAAATAAGTATTTGATCCCTTCGATTTAGTACTTGGTGGCAAAACCCTTGTTGGCAATCACAGAAGTCAGACGTTTCTTGTAGTTGGCCACCAGGTTTGCACACATCTCAGGAGGGATTTTGTCCCACTCCTCTTTGCAGATCCTCTCCAAGTCATTAAGGTTTCGAGGCTGACGTTTGGCAACTCGAACCTTCAGCTCCCTCCACAGATTTTCTATGGGATTAAGGTCTGGAGACTGGCTAGGCCACTCCAGGACCTTAATGTGCTTCTTCTTGAGCCACTCCTTTGTTGCCTTGGCTGTGTGTTTTGGGTCATTGTCATGCTGGAATACCCATCCACGACCCATTTTCAATGCCCTGGCTGAGGGAAGGAGGTTCTCACCCAAGATTTGACGTCCCTTTGATCCGGTGCAGTTGTCCTGTCCCCTTAGCAGAAAAACACCCCCAAAGCATAATGTTTCCACCTCCATGTCTGACGGTGGGGATGGTGTTCTTGGGGTCATTCCTCCTCCTCCAAACACGGCGAGTTGAGTTGATGCCAAAGAGCTTGATTTTGGTATCATCTGACCACAACACTTTCACCCAGTTCTCATCTGAATCATTCAGATGTTGGCAAACTTCAGACGGGCCTGTACATGTGCTTTCTTGAGCAGGGGGACCTTGTGGGCGCTGCAGGATTTCAGTCCTTCACGGCATAGTGTGTTACCAATTGTTTTCTTGGTGACTATGGTCCCAGCTGCCTTGAGATCATTAACAAGATCCTCCCGTGTAGTTCTGGGCTGATTCCTCACCGTTCTCATGATCATTGAAACTCCACGAGGTGAGATCTTGCATGGAGCCCCAGACCGAGGGAGACTGACAGTTATTTTGTGTTTCTTCCATTTGCGAATAATCGCACCAGCTGTTGTCACCTTCTCACCAAGCTGCTTGGCGATGGTCTTGTAGCCCATTCCAGCCTTGTGTAGGTCTACAATCTTGTCCCTGACATCCTTGGACAGCTCTTTGGTCTTGGCCATGGTGGAGAGTTTGGAATCTGATTGAATGATTGCTTCTGTGGACAGGTGTCTTTTATAAAGGTAACGAGCTGAGATTAGAAGCACTCCCTTTAAGAGAGTGCTCCTAATCTCAGCTCGTTACCTGTAAAAAAGACACCTGGGAGCCAGAAATCTTGCTGATTGATAGGGGATCAAATACTTATTTCCCTCATTAACAAGCAAATCAATTTATAACTTTTTTGAAATGCGTTTTTCTGGATTTTTTTGCTGTTATTCTGTCTCTCACTGTTAAAATACACCTACCATTAAAATTATAGGCTGATCATTTCTTTGTCAGTGGGCAAACGTACAAAATCAGCAGGGGATCAAATACTTTTTTCCCTCACTGTAAGTATTCACAGCCTTTGCCATGACACTCAAAATTGAGCTCAGGTGCATCCTGTTTCCACTGATCATCCTTGAGATGACTGGAGTCCACCTGTGGTAAATTCAGTTGATTTGCATGTATCAAGGATTGTATCAAGGCACAGATCTGGGGAAGGGTACAGAAAAATGTCTGCAGCATTGAAGGTCCCAATGCGCACAGTGGCCTCCATCATCCGTAAATGGAAGAAGTTTGGAACCACCAGGACTCTTCCTAGAGCTGGTCGCCCAGCCAAACTGAGCAATCGGGGGAGAAGGGCCTTAGTCGGTGAGGTGACCAAGAACCCGATGGTCACTCTGACAGAGCTCCAGCGTGTCTCTGTGGAGAGAGGAGAACCTTCCAGAAGAACAACCATCTCTGCAGCACTCCACCAATCAGGCCTGTATGGTAGAGTGGCCAGATGGAAGCCACTCCTCAGTAAAAGGCACATGACAGCCCGCCTGGAGTTTGCCAAAAGGCATCTGAAGGACTCTCAGACCATGAGAAACAAAATTCTCTGGTCTGATGAAACAAAGATTGAACTCATGTCTGGAGGAAACCAGGCACCGCTCATCACCTGGCCAATACCATCCCTTCAGTGAAGCATGGTGGTGGCAGCATCATGCTGTGGGGATGTTTTTCAGCAGCAGGAACTGGGAGACTAGTCAGGATCGAGGGAAAGCTGAACATCCTTGATGAAAACCTGCTCCAGAGCTCTCTGAACCTCAGACTGGGGCGAAGGTTCATCTTCCAACAGGATAACGACCCTAAGCACACAGCCAAGATAACAAAGGAGTGGCTCCAGGACAACTCTGTGAATGTCCTTGAGTGGCCCAGCCAGAGCCCAGACTTGAACCTGATTGAACACCTCTGGAGAGATCTGAAAATGGCTGTGCACCGACCCTCCCCATCCACCCTGATGGAGCTTGAGAGGTCCTGCAAATAAGAATGGGAGAAACTGCCCAAAAATAGGTGTGCCAAGCCTGTAGCATCATACTCAAAAAGTCTTGAGGCTGTAATTGGTGCCAAAGGTGCTTCAACAAAGTATTGAGCAAAGGCTGTGAATACTTATGTACATGTGCTTTTTTGATATTTATTTTTAATAAATTTACAAAGATTTCAAACAAACTTCTTTCACGTTGTCATTATGGGGTATTGTTTGTAGAAGTTTGAGGAAAATAATGAATTTAATCCATTTTGGAATAAGACTGTAACATAACAAAATGTGGAAAAAGTGAAGTGCTGTGAATACATTCCGGATGCACTGTACATAGTAAAAATATGATGAAAATATGAAATATACATGGTGTAGTTCCTATTCAACAAACATTGAGGAATATGGCTTCAAACAACCGATATTGCTGTCATGTACATTAATCAACAAACTATTGGTCTGGTATCATCTTACTGGTACAGTAGGCAAAAAAAAAAAAAAATAATAATAAAAAAAAAATATATATATATATATATATATATATAATTGTATGATCATGTAGTGTTCATAAGGAAATAACATGAATAAGTCATGACTTGAATAATTTGCTGTAAACATGAAGTACATGTGATTAGCTTACATGAAAAAGTAACTTGACATAACGCCATAAGTACATTTTAAAATTCAAAATTGTGAATAATCCATACAATTTGGTTGCTTAAAAGGGCACTTTTATTCATATAATCAGTCCTGATTTGTACACATGATTAACACCATTTGTTGTAGAGGAATTACGCATGAATTCATGAGGAACATACTGGAGAAAAAAAGACTCCTAATATTCATGATAGTGAATACTATCATACTCGCTCGCCAGGGGGTTGTGAAAAATATGAATTAATGTGTGAAGACATGATTTATACTTATTATCAACTTAATTTATTAAAAAGCAATTCCATATGAATTAAACCCTTTAAATCATTATGAGTTCACAAGAATTCCATAATGTATTCATGTGTTTTTCCTGTGTTGTTCTGTCGGAATTCATGAGGAATTCATGCCCATTATTGTAAAGTGATGCCATATGTTTAAACCCCTACTCACATTCATCGAGTGTGCAGTGCTTGAAAAGTGCCCTTGTCATTTTTTTAAATACATTTTGATGAAGATGTAACATTTAGAAACAGCTAAGCAATATTCTAACAATGACAAAATTCAACAGAGAAGTGATCATTGATGGAATACAGAAATTGGGCAGTGCCTTGAGAAGTGCTATAATACATTTAAATTGATTGATGATTGATGCTATTCTGTTGATTTTAAATATTGTTAAATTATTAATCGCTAACCTCTCCAATTTATCATACACAAACAAAAGGAGTTGCAACACCCTCGCATCATTATTCATATCAGTGTTTTTTGTTTGTTCGTTTTTTTGATCGTCGCCTCTAATACAAATCTCACAGGAAACAATGCAAAATTAAGGGTGCAACAACAATTAATAATAATAATAATGTCCAAAATGTCCGCCTGTAGATCCAAATCAATCAAATTCTAGCCCAAAAACCAAAGTCAATCAATATATTTGGTACATACATGTACATAAATAAAATGAACCCACTCTCCCATTTTCATGTAAATATATATAATTGTGTACTTTAGCATCTGCATATGCCTTTCATTCACCAAACATTCCAGACAAAATCTACTTTCCTGCCCTCATTTTGTAAGTAGGACTCCTTACACACGAACGCAAAGAGCAAAAATCTGTTCGGTACAATCTGATTTGCAAAGAAGTTTCAATCAAATAAAAAAGTATTTTTATGATTTACGTCTACAGCCCCAAAAACTAAACTGTTGAAAAAACTAAATTCAAGAGGCCTGCAGGGTTGTAGAATTTGTACTTTAGCAACGTTGAGCTTGAGCAGGTAGAGGTAGACAATTATCTTGGTAATTGGTTATACAGTGCTTTAACATTTAAATCCCATATCGCCAAACTACAGTCAAAAGTTCGGGCTAGACCTGGCATTCTTTATCGTAATAAATCTTGCTTTACACGCCCAGCTAAGTATTTACTGGTAATTTAGTACTACTTATTTTTTATTATGGGTTGCCTCTAATCATTTTTTATTAGTCATATATTTGTCTTTATTTACAAAGTTGTACATCACTCTGTGTGTGAACCTGAACAGATGGGAGTGCATTGTTTTTGCTCTTGTTATATATAGGTGGAAACATGTACCTCTCAGTCAGCAAAAAGGGCAAGAATAACTCCCAAGCTGGAGCAACTGGCATTGCCAAGAATGAGGGGCAAACAGCATGTTCTTCTGTATGGGACAACCAGAGGAGCCTATTCGGACAGTAAGGGTTCTCCTCTTTTCAAAGATATTACATAATGTAATGAGGAAGTCTGCACTTTCAAGTGACAATTGGAACCATTCTGCCTTTGAATGTTTGATTGGGCTTAAATGTGTTTTGGCTCTTGTCTTTTCAAAAATACCCAGGCAGTTCCAGCACTACTTGAAATTGTCCACTACTCAGTGTAACTCTTCCAGTTTTGTATTGTATTCCCCATAATTTGTTATAACACTCACATTGTTTGACCTTTGTTGTTTGTTTTGATTGTTTGTGGTTCCTTGATAAATGTAAGTAAATTAGAATAATCAAGAGTAGCTTCATCATCAGAATTAACCATAGCTGTAATTACAGTAATAACAGTACACATTACCCCAAAAGAGCTCTCCAAGAGCCATAGCTAGGGGTGTTAGGACAGCCATATCCTCACCCACAATCCAGGAACTGTCTAAGCCAATCATGTGGTCAGTAAACTAGGTTAATTAAGAAAAACAAAACTGAAACATTAGAAACAGTAACATTTTCTGTAAACTGAAAAGAGAACCATAATGAATTTCATGGAGCAGAATTGAGTCTAACTCTCTATTGTAAATGTGTGTGTGTATATATATATATACACTCACCTAAAGGATTATTAGGAACACCTGTTCAATTTCTCATTAATCCAATTATCTAACCAACCAATCACATGGCAGTTGCTTCAATGCATTTAGGGGTGTGGTCCTGGTCAAGACAATCTCCTGAACTCCAAACTGAATGTCTGAATGGGAAAGAAAGGTGATTTAAGCAATTCTGAGCGTGGCATGGTTGTTGGTGCCAGACGGGCCGGTCTGAGTATTTCACAATCTGCTCAGTTACTGGGATTTTCACGCACAACCATTTCTAGGGTTTACAAAGAATGGTGTGAAAAGGGAAAAACATCCAATATGCGGCAGTCCTGTGGGCGAAAATGCCTTGTTGATGCTAGAGGTCAGAGGAGAATGGGCCGACTGATTCAAGCTGATAGGAGAGCAACTTTGACTGAAAAAACCACTCGTTACAACCGAGGTATGCAGCAAAGCATTTGTGAAGCCACAACACGTACAACCTTGAGGCGGATGGGCTACAACAGCAGAAGACCCCACCGGGTACCACTCATCTCCACTACAAATAGGAAAAAGAGGCTACAATTTGCACAAGCTCACCAAAATTGGACAGTTGAAGACTGGAAAAATGTTGCCTGGTCTGATGAGTCTCGATTTCTGTTGAGACATTCAGATGGTAGAGTCAGAATTTGGCGTAAACAGAATGAGAACATGGATCCATCATGCCTTGTTACCACTGTGCAGGCTGGTGGTGGTGGTGTAATGGTGTGGGGGATGTTTTCTTGGCACACTTTAGGCCCCTTAGTGCCAATTGGGCATCGTTTAAATGCCACGGCCTACCTGAGCATTGTTTCTGACCATGTCCATCCCTTTATGACCACCATGTACCCATCCTCTGATGGCTACTTCCAGCAGGATAATGCACCATGTCACAAAGGTCGAATCATTTCAAATTGGTTTCTTGAACATGACAATGAGTTCACTGTACTAAACTGGCCCCCACAGTCACCAGATCTCAACCCAATAGAGCATCTTTGGGATGTGGTGGAACGGGAGCTTCGTGCCCTGGATGTGCATCCCACAAATCTCCATCAACTGCAAGATGCTATCCTATCAATATGGGCCAACATTTCTAAAGAATGCTTTCAGCATCTTGTTGAATCAATGCCACGTAGAATTAAGGCAGTTCTGAAGGTGAAAGGGGGTCAAACACAGTATTAGTATGGTGTTCCTAATAATCCTTTAGGTGAGTGTATTACCTAGTCCTTCTATTTTTCAAAACGTCTTTATGTTCTTGAGATGTTTATTTACAACATGTTCGAATCAAAGCTGAAATGTTACAATAACCCTTTAATGTTTTCCAAAATATTAGACTATATAGCTGTGGGGACAGACCACTTAGGTTTTAATTTTACCAAACTTTCTACCTGGTACAGTCAGGCATGCAGAGTCCATTAATAGTTTTCTAATCATACTAAAATAACTAAATCAAGACTCATGTACACAGTAGGGCTTCAAATGAACATTAACCTGTTGAATGTAATGTAAAAATGCAGATTTTGACACATCCAAAATAAATTATTTATCATGAGAGGACTATAAACAAATAACTATAGGGCCTACACATGGGTCATATTTGAATGTAAAGCCAATTTACATTAGTGAAAACTAATACAATAAAAATACTTTTAATGTACACCTTTAAAGTGGTTTTTTGCTCATTTGCACAGCTCCTCATCTGCATTATTATTTATTTTATCTATTATCATACAAATATTGTGAGTCATCATTGTTTATTAATTCATCTGAAAACCAACCCATTTTCCCAGTTCTGACATAAAAAGCTCACAAGTAAATGATTCTGCATCTCGATAATATTTTAAACACTTTTCCACAATTCCAGAAGAAACTCTCCCAATTAATTATTTTAACTTTTCCCCCCTTTATTTATGAACTGAAGTTTGTTTAGTCAATTGGAACTTGTTATTGCTTTTGCAATAAAGCTTTCCAATTAACATGATTACTGTACCGAGTTTTGCTTTTGTCATGAAAAGTATTGGGAGGGATTTTGATTTTCATATCCTGCAAACAAACTCTCTCCATTCACTATAGGACTAATATAGTGCCGTTAGTGGATGTTTATACCAAATCAGCCACCCGGTAGCCCTTTTCCCCCACAGCTTAAAAGTTGGTTGTCATATAAATGCATACAAAAACACGCTAAAAGGGGTAGCTGTTTTAAAACTTTTTGGGGGGAATAACCAAACTTATTTTTCACACTAACTGTGCAATTAAACAAACAAAAAGCAACTAAACTATAAACGAGCACATTTTTATTAACAAGCAATTAGTTTGACTGCCCTCTGGCTTTCTGATGGTAATTTCTTTGCTTTATTAGCACTTCAGTTTTCATAACTATAATGCCATTAATCAGGGAACTGCAAAGGAAAGGATACTAAATAATAACTTTTATTACTTGATGAAATTCACGACACCTAATACATTCGCTTAAATGACAAAAATATTTGCCTTTCTCTGCGGTAAGAGATAGGCAGTGTAATGAAGATTAAAGTCACAATCCAGAAGATATATATATATATATATATATATATATATATATATATATATATATATATATATATATATATGTGCATGCTGGCTTGGGGAAAGTAGTACAATTATTGGTTCTTCCTCTCTCTATTTCCTGGATTGCTAATATATTGATAATCCTTGTTTCTGAAGAAAAGTGTGTCTATTTCTTCTCTTTGTTAAAAATATCACAATGGAGCTATCTTGCTAGCTATGCTGTGCTCTTGGTATTGTTGTCAGTCTGCAATCATTGAGCCTATGACTGCTGGATATCATTTCAGTCATCCATACTTTGTCTTAGTACCTTCATCGATGTAAAGTTATCCAATCTTTGAAATGCCAAAGCAGGAGCACAAGACAGATTCTCATCTCAGAGCTCCTACCATGCTTGACTTGAAGGTACAATGAAAAATGAGTTGGGCCTCTCGTGTGTATGTATCCATATAAATCTTTTAATCTCAGTACATCCCTTTGACCTTTATTAAACCAGGTATTCTTTATTTTACACCGTTTATTTGGATTCAATGAAAACCTGTTAGTAACATTAAATAAGCATGATGAATAGGTTTGGAGGCCTTGAAAATCCATTATCATGTAATCTGCCTTGCTTCCTACATTATGGTGAAGAAAAGCACTTGCAATAATAACACTTTTTTCAAGCGATCCATCTATATATTATCTATAGTCAAAAGCAATATGTTTATTATGCCCTTACTTGGATGCTTTTCAGAATATGCATATGGCTGTATTTGCATAGGGGTTGAATATATGCTTGAACCTTTTATTATAATACTCATATCCAAATTACCCACATGTATGTATTGCAGTATAATTAATCAATAATATATATGTATATATAAAAGAATGCCTAAACTATGTGGGATAATGCCAACATAATTCAATGAATACAACAAAAATAAATCAGTCACTTTGTAGTCCTTGACTTCTCCCATAGACAATCTGTTATGTACACTGCACTTTAAAACAATATATTGGATTGTATCACATTGTGTTTGTCTTCCAGTCAAATCATATACATTGTAAAGGTAATAAGCTATATCATTCAGCTAGCAACCTGAAATGTATCTACCAGGAACTCAAATTGCAGCATAGGTTGTGGTTCTTAAAGTGAGATTATTTTGATCTTAAGTTACGTTAGCAAATTATTAATGGTCTGGTTTTGGGCACATTATGAAGCTGCTGAGAATTCTTTTGGGTTGGAAAGTGCTATGAATGAGAAATCCGTCCTTTCATTAACTGCACACATTTAAATCACGGCTGTTCTTTGGCTGTTTTTTTTTTTATGACAAATCTCAATGTGCAACATGGTCTGAAATGCTTTTTTAAAAAGATCCACTATTTAACAGGAGTTAATAGCTAATTATACTTAAATAACCAATTAATAAAGAAAAAAGGAGCTTGTAAAACATTAATCATTGCTAATTGCAGTGTAAATTTAAATTCCGAAGTCATCAACAATATGCTAATTATTGAACAATTATGTGTTAAATAATGACCTAATATATTTCATACAGTTTCCTACAGTCAAGAGTAATTCAGTTTCAGTTTACAATTAATGCAAAATACCCCAAATTTTATTTTCCCCATACAGAGCCATTGTCAACAGTTCTTTATGTAAATGGCAAAAACAATCCGACAAAATTATACAGAAGAAATAGCACTAAAATAATGATAAATGTAAGCAGTTCAAAACATAAAATATTGTGGCACTGCGGGGGGCAGGGCAGGGCCATACGGTGCACATGGCCATGATTTATTATATACAATGGAGGCAAAATAAAACAAAATAAAACAAAACAAAACAAATCACAAGCACCTCTCCATCCTACTTTCACTCTTCTGGGTCCCTCAACCAAAAACACTAATAGACAGACAAATACACACACACACAACAAAGAGTCCAAATCATGATCCTTAAGCAAGTAAATTGTATCAGTTTGCCTGCTCCCTAGGTGCAGTGCCCTCTGTAGAGCTCTGTTCCTTGGACCAGGTCCTGTTCCTTCTCACCGTCCAACTCCTACTCGTCCACAAACAGCAAGTATTCTGATTCCTGCTTTATACTGTCCAGAGGCCAATCAGGGAGCCCTGCAAATCACTAAGAATTAGTTTTTTTCAAGACATATAATGTGAAGATGATAGAAATATTTGGAAAATAGTTTTTTGGGTTTCTTGTTTGATGACACCAACAATTTCTCTTACACTGTTGGATTAAAACTATTAAAATTAAAATGTGCTCACTAATGTTTTCCTTCAAGAGTCTAATTAAGGGTAAAACATGTTTTTAATCTTATTTCTCAGTTATTGGACTACTCCTATCTCCTGCTACACTGGCTAAGGTTTCAACTACAATCTTCCCTCACTACTACCTTTCAGTTGCCTCCACTTTGTCACAGAACCACACTTTTTAATCAAATCTTGGTAACTGAATGACTCCAGCCAACCTCACTCAGCAACCTACCTGTCACTGCTGGCAGCTATGTTAAACTACAAAAAATAAACACCAGACTGTAATTTGTCATCCACGTCAAAGCACTTACATTGAACAGCACTTATTACTAAGAAACACTAAATGAAAACCATGCCTGGAATCAGATCTGTCATATTGCTTTAAGAAGATCATCTCAAACATTGCAGATGTAACATGGTGGATCCAAATAGAAGAAATTGTGCATATTTCACAGTCCATTAAAAGTAGTAGATAACACTGAAGGTCATTTGAACCAATGAACAAAACGCACTTTTCTAACTACATTCCATACTGACTGTCAGTCAAACAGAACTCAGTCTTTTTAAAATGTTATTTTCTTTATTACTTTCACAAAAAGCAAAGAGGGAAATTTGGAGTGTGGTTTATATATATCCAAAGAATATGTACATTGAATATGATACTGTTAAAATATTTATTGTGGGCCAGAATGAAACTTTCCCCAAATTGACCAAACAAAGCTTAGATACAATGAATGAAAGGACTAGTTGGAAAATGGCCTTCCATACTCAGGATCAACTCTGCGTTTACATGTACAATCCATGCATATTGAGCAGTTGGCAAAACTTCATTGGCAATTGTGTCAAAACAAGCTCTTCTCACCCTTGGCAGAGCAGAGAACTCACGTTGACATTTCTGAACTGGGGGAGTGGGAACAACTGCAAAAACAAACCCCCCAGGTTAAGTTTGAATGCAACTTGTTATCATCACTGTCTTGCTTAGCTTAATGAATATGACACTGACATTCATTTTTACATCAAAACCACTTCTGTTTTAAAGTCAATTGGAACGTAAGGAGAGCACAGATTGCTTATCGGCCTTACAGTGATCTTAAGCCGAGCAAAACTTTCCACAAGAACGGAACACTGTTAGCAAATTCTGAATAATGTATTTGTCCAATAACAAGAGAAACAAAGAGAACCTGCCTTCACTTTAATTGCAAGTGTATTTCTTTCATGTATTATTGAGCACAGCCTTTGCATGGCCTAAAGCTACTGTCAGAGTCTACGTAAACATGTGATTAAAGCTGCTATGGCAACGCGCACAGCCAAAGTGACACAGTCAGTGTCTCGGGGGGTCTCGGAAATCAAGTAATGTTGATATTCTGTTATTATACATCTACAGTATTTGTTCAATTATGCTCCTGCTTTTAACCAATTGTCCAATGTGATGCCAGTATACATAAAGCCTTGTGGTGTATGACCATGAGCTAATAACTGTATTCAATGTTTCAGCTTCAGCAAATATGTCCCATATTCAAAAGAAAAAACTAAATTAAGCAGACTCAGGAAGGCACACAAACTATTTTTGGACAATTCAATTTTGAAATGTGCTAATAATATGCTGAATTATGTTCAAATACACCTGCTTTGAACTTGAAAGGCAATGCCAATACAGAGAAGACTTAATTTTTAACACTTAATAGACTGTAAATTAATGATTTGTATAATTAACAGCAAAAAAAGTCTAGCAGTGTTATGTCTAGTATGCATTCTGACTCAAGTGTCCAAGAATGACTGCATTTTATCAGAAATCTAAAACGAATGAGCTGATGTGAAGTACTCCAATGTTAAAAAAACAAACAAACAAACCAAAAAAAAAAAAAAACATAATTGACATAGAAAGAGTTAATCAGACACTTTAAAGGGCTGAGTTTTAATTTGAAGTCTGTGCCGTCTTGTGTTTATGGAGAGACAAGTGGAACTTGGGTTGATTCCCCCTAAAGCAACACATTTACAGTGATTGTGCTAGGAATGTCATTGCAGGGCACATTCAGACAGCCCTAATTAATCATCTCATTGTGTTTATAATTTTCAAAATGAAAGCTGAGGGCAACTGTCAAATTCCATAAAGACTGGATGGCGTCCACTAGTTAGAGGTTTACCAGCCCTTAAACTATGTGATAGGTCACAATAAATAAAATAAATAAAAAATAATTCACAATCATAGGCCCCTTAGACTGACAGATTACTCTAGATTGAGGCTTATTGTGTAAACCGCAATCAGGCACACATTGGGAAAGGCATTGCTTTGCTGGCTGTAAAAGTTTTCAATATGCTGAAAGTGAAAAAAATATATACTTTTTTGGGAAGAGAACAACCAATGTGATGTCATAACCACATATCCCTAATAATAATTCATAAATTGTAGTGTCTGCTAAGAAATAAACAAACCTTTTGATGAGGCACCCCTAGATCGACCACACATTTATTATTACATGGTTTTAGAACATATTTCCCCTGTAAAAGTGTTTTATACATTTACATTTATTTATTTAAAAAAATGAAAACGTCAGTATTCTACAAATTCCAGAGATTATGAAGTGATGGATTAGATGCCTAGAGGACGTTAGCTGGGAAGGGAAGAAACAAAAACACATCCGAATTAAATGCATATGTCAAAAGTTCCCTATTCAATTACATTTATTGTATGTATGAACAGACTTTATTATTGAATTTTTATTATAATTCAAAACTTTCAGGAATGAGAGCTTCTAGGCATGATTTACAGTCCTTCCTTTAAACAGAATAACTTCTCAGCCTATACAGACTAAGAAACCACAAGGAAAATGAGAATGCAATGTCTGAGGTCTGAGGATCCTTTTAAAGTTCTGACGAGGGATAATTTAAATTTAGCCATGAACATTTACAAGGATTGGAGCTCATCTATGGTATAACCTCTCTCTCTCTCTCTCTCTCTCTCTCTCTCTCTCTATATATATATATATATATATATATATATATATATATATATATATATATATATATCTTTTGTTGTTATTTCTTTCAAAATCTCTTTGATTTTTAATGAGTGATCCTAAAACTTTTGGTGTTGAGCCACCCCTTCAGTCAAGACCTTAATGATAAAATATGATTCAAAAAATGGCAGAAACTAAGACCAAATGCTGAACTCCCCAAAGCAATTATTTCCAAATGCACCAATTTGTAGACCCTAAGCAGGATGAACACACCTTAAATGGAGCCAATATTTTCTTGGATGTGTTCCAATATGTCCTGATACTAAGACACTATCTGTTTTATTTGTCTGGAATGCCTGATATATAACTACAATAATGTTGCGGTTTTGTAGTATTTTCCAGACTGAATTGTTTTGCTTATTGAAACTAAAAAGCTGGTACAAGGGGGCCATGGGTTCTGATTATCACACAACTCAGTAGGATACAGAGGTTGCAAAGTCATTGAAGTAAGATAATTTCTCACTCAAATATTCAGGTCCATTAACTTTGAGAATGTACAATTATTCTAACTACCTAATAGTTCTAAAATATGATTAGCACCTCATTCAGAATTGGATGAAATTCAGCAAATTAAGAGGCACTTGGAATTTTGGCATTTGTTTAGGATAGCTGTGTTCCTGGCTTAATTACACTCGATGAGTCTGATTTTCCAGTAAGACAGAACATTATTTAATCACGAGTAAGACCAACCACTTGAATGTAGTGTATTATGAATGCAGTTTATTATGAATTATTATTTTGCAATGGAATTAGGGGAACAAACACCATCATGTCTAGTATAATCGTATTCATAACTCTTTCCTTTCTGGTAAGGAGAAGTTAATGAGATAAAAACCTAGCATTAAACTAGCCAGCAGAATTGTTTGACTATCAGAGGAAAAATAAATTAATTAATAAATACATCGATCAATAAATGAAATCAAAGGATGTTTTTTTCACAATTCAATAACGAAGCCAGTGAACTGTATTTTATACACAAACTGAGGGTTGAACATAACCCTTGGAAATAGTGTGCCCCAAGCAAATTAATGGATGAAATGATACACACCAGGGATGGAAAGAGCACACTAAAGTATATTTTTTCCCTCCTAATTTTATTTATGTGCTGATAAGTATTCAGGAGCAAGTGGCTTTATTAAAAAATAACACTGTGAAAATTCCCAAATTGTACAATTCATCTGCAGAGAATTAATACAACTTATGGTTTTAAATGAATTCTTATTCTTATTATTTTGTAGTTATTTAAAAAATGTATGCTCCCATAAAATGAATCATTTACACCTATAATAATTAAACTTTAATGTTGTTCTGGCAAGAAAAATAATAAAATATCACTTTTTCTTGATCATCCTGAAAATGTATGAATCTCCTTAAGCAAAACCTGTAAGCACAGTTTCTGCGGAGAGGTTTTAGTTCACACCGGGTATCATTAGGTTAAGCCCCAGTGTTTTCCTCATAAATTATTTTTATGTGAGAGGAATTGCATCTAATTAAATTATCAAACCAAGACATAGGCTATAAATTATAGATTCCTGCAAGTAATGTTTTCCCAATAAAGGTGTCAGAAATAAAAGTAATATGAGTTGCACTCTCAGAGTCGTGTTCCATCAGAATTGTGTGAAATACAGTTTTGAAGGTTATCTGAATGTTCCTAAAAGTTTTTTTTTTAAGTTATCAATCATGTATGAGGGCAAAAGCAGGTTCTGTATCTGCAATTATCACAGTTGTTTCTTTGTTTTGTTGGGAGGGGGTAATTAATACAGAAATGTTTTAATATATTGCAAAATAATTTTTATAATTAAATTCTAAAAGACATGGCTAGTAAATAAGTTATCCTTTAAGTTCTGTGCCATATTAAGATGTGAAGGCTTCAAAAAGAAGCAAATATATGGGTTTTGTGTCAAATATATGGTCAAGTGTACCATTCTAAAATCTAATATTTTATTATTATTATTATTATTAATAATAATAATAATAATATCATTAATAATAATAATAATAATAATAATAATAATAATAATAATAATTATATATATACACACACACATTATGATAACTAAATTCTTGCATCCAGTATCCAGTACAGGTAACTCAGGATTGTTTATCTATACATTAATAGTTCAATAAAACATTTAATGTAAAATCTCTGATTATAACTAAAGTTATGAAAACAAAAACTATTTAAAATATACAGGAATCCAAATTACTTTGTAATATTTAACAGACATCCATGACATCAGATTTTGATTGGGCTCTCACAGTTTATGTATGTATTGTAGATATTGCTTATGTGTGTATTAAGGTATCTATGTTAGGGGGCTACAAAATGGCTAAACATGTAGGCCTATCTAAGTTGCTTAGGAGACCAGTACTCCTTGCAATCTGAAATACATTAAAATCACACAATCAGAGTTGGGCTAAGAATAAAATAGAATATGAACCATAATTGTGATGATTGTCATGCTATTGCCAATTTCTCCTAATATTGCTCCCTTGTTCCACAAAACACATGAAAGTAACAGGCACCCTACTAACCAATCCAGGTGCTGTCGAACACAATTTGATGGAATTATCCAATTACACCCCGAGTTATGAGGGCTAACAGAACAAGGAGAACAACATGACAAAAAGAGAAACATGCAAACACTCAAAGCAATAGAAAAACAAATAAATCAAATGCAAGCTAGGCCTGCTATACAAAGGATTTAACTTCAATCATGACATTTGGTTCATTTCATATTCCATATAGTGGCACATTCAACAAACTGTCATGGCATGTCTTTCGTTTTGTACTTGACTGAAGGTTAATAGGGTCAGAGGGGACATGCAAAGATTAAACAAAACAGCAGTTGATGAAGGTCGATCTTCAAGAGTCATGGAGGATGAGGCGGAGGGAACAAGAGCGCTTATGGAACGAAGGCCTTCTGCTGTGAAGGCAAGAAGAGCCCCGATTGGAAGAGCCGTTTTAAAGATTTATAATGGACATAATTACAAGTCTCCTTGGGGAAGCTTGGATTTAAGTCTGACTGCTGGCTTCTTTTTCCAAAAGCAAACAAACAAGACAAAAGGCACACATAAGCAATGCAGATTGGGTTCATCAGTGCATTGCAAAGAGATGGTTTGTAACCCTTTTGGCCTTTGTTGCACAGTGCCTTGTTTTCTTTGGAACGAGAATGACCAGGAACAACAGACTACATCATATTATTGCTATATTGGCAACTGTCCGTGGAAAAGCTTTACCTAGGAAAGTTTCAACGCATACACATATACATAAGTCATATTCATTTGGAAGCTGTTCCTTGTTTGCATTTGCAACATCATTTGAAAGTTTTCACCATAGTTTCACCTTGCATTTACATTGCTTTTCAATGGTTTTCCAAAGTTTGTGTAAAAATTATAATAATTTACTAGCAGATGCTCTTACCCAGTAGACAAATAATATACTTCTTCACAACGTATCATGATTTCACAGTTTTTTCCCATAATTCAAATATTAACAACAAAGTTCACGTTCATGAGTGTAAGTGTTTTTTGGCACACTAATCGAACGGCCGACACAACTCGATATATAGAAATACTTCAAAATAAAATGCATATAATATGGTTAAACCTACAACTGTATATATAAATATTCATTACCCAGCAGAGTGAATGCAAGAGTTATTGCCTATCACATAAGACATGTTGCTCTTGTGTAACTGAAGTCATTTAGGTAGGTGTATATTTTACCCGTGGTTGTTTTGACACTCTCAGCAAGGTGATATTTTATCTGATAATTCTAAAATAATCTGACAGAATTGTAAAAGAAACAAGAATAAGGTGGAAAAAATGTAGAAAAAAAAAGAGGATTGCTTGCCTTTATCATTGTGATGATAACATTACCACTGTCTCTTTAGACATAAAGATGGCACTTAAAACTGTCAGATTTAATTAACACTCTTAGACAAAGTATTATAAAAAGCCAGCTTGAACCCTGCACTGTTAAATACTAATTGAATCTCATCTTCCTTTTTTCAAGCTAGTCATGCGCTGACTATGTATATGTTTCATTTAACGCCACCTTGGGAAATTGATTTTGGTTACACAGAATTATATGACACTTGTGAAGAACTTTTCTGCAAATCAATTAGTGGAGTATTATCTTTCTTGCCTCTTAATACTCTTTCTGTTACTTCACACTTAGGGAGAATTGGTTTTGTCTACAACATTACCCCGAGGCACTTTATTTTCAGAACTCAATGCATTACCTTCATATGGAAACGACTAAAAACTGACTTTCATTACCCAGCTTAATTAAGAAGGCATTTCATTTTGTATGAGAGAACTTCACATTTTGAAAAGGCATCAATATTTCATTAATAAATAAATAAATAAACTTTCACAACACCATTCCAACTATTGATAATGTTTTCTACAGCGGATTTTCACATTATATAGAAAGCAATTAAACTGCAGCATTTTGCAACAGGCATCTTGTATCATGCACTACCATTTGAAGCCTAAATGCTAGCAAAGCTTACATCTTCATATCAAAGTGTTTTTAACAACATATCTCTTGTGGTGTATTCTTTGAGTCAGATAATGTTTTCACCAAGGCAATCGGTACATTTGTTCAGCAACAGATATATTACCAGCAACATATCAATACAAAATTAATTTGAATGGTGCTTTGTAGTTAATAAAAGAGACGTATTCAGTGCACACACACACAGATGACAGAAATTAGCTCTATAGGGAACGGCTTTGTGGTAAAGATAATATGACATTTTCAGAATGCATATCTTTGTGTGGCCATTGTGCCTGTGTTCTGACATGTGAATTTCAAACTGACTGTAATGAACTCCCCTACCTGCTGGCAGCAAAGCATTAAAAAAATAAAAAAATAAACTAATGTTTAAATCATACATTTCAAGGTCATTTCAATGCTCCAAGTGCACTTGGTTTTCAGTTTTAAAAATGCCCACACATGTATGTACACTCAAACATATCAAAGCTTCAGAATTACATTTTACCCGTTTCTACCTGAATTCAAATGTCAAGGCTGTAAATAAATTTGGCTATGTTGTTTTAAAAAGACATTACCAATACAAAAATATTGGAACAGCTTATTTGGATGCTATTCCAGTCCATCTTCAAATAGGGTACACAGTGCAATGCACTTTAAAGAACCCACATCCATATGTATGTATTGTGACATTTTGAATACCCTGTACTGCACCTTTTGATAGACCCTGCATCTGTCAGTACGATAAGGCACCTTTTTATATCACCGTCTGAATAACAGTAGTTCAGGGATATGTATGTTAAAAAACAGAGGTTGCCAGCTAAGACTCAGGTTTAATCCAAGTCCCAAGTGTCCTGGGATAGCACGAAAAAAAATAAAAAAATACAAAACCGAACTCCGCAAACTGGCAGCTGTTTTGAATGCAGACTGTGACACAACACTCAGAGACAATTTACTGGTTTACTACTTTATCCAAAGGTGGTTAAACAATATACACCAAACATAAGCTTGTTGTTCCAATACGTTATGGTACTTTGTGTGCATAGGCCTACATGTTTTTGAAAAACAAACCTAATCTTACCTAGTCACACACATAGACAGTAAGGGGTCGGTCTTTGTGTGTGGAGAGCCAATTTTAAAATCCCATTTAAAATAGTGTCTTCATTCCAAAAAATAGGAGATACGTATTAGTAAAATTAAAAAAAAAAAAAAAAAGTTTTTTTTGTATGTAAAGCAAGTATTTAGCATGAGCATATGAATTGAATTGTATTATATTGTAAATTGTGTATATTGTTAATCTGAAAGTGATTTACTGATCTCAGCCCAACAGAGTCAAATACATATGAATTAATGTAAACATCTGAGAAAAGCTTCTGCTAGTCTTCCATGTAAGTCAAATAAAATGTTCAGCAGAGTAAAACACACATTGACTTTCATTGGGTTAATGAAAATCAAACTATAATATTAATAGTTTCGTGCTTCCTAAAATCCATTACTGATATTGTAAGAAGTACAGAAGTTGAGCGTATAGACAATGACAGATTTATACATAACTGATGCATCCACTCCAGTATCTACAGCACAGATTATATTAAATAACCATTATCTCATTAAAAACAAGAACCACTGAGGTCATGAGCCCCCACCTCATATTATATTTGATCAAATATCAGCTTCAAAGTTTAGGAGGAGAGAGTTCTTTTGGTTGTCAATGATGTAATTTATTTCAAGGTGAAGAGGACAATAGCCGTAGAGATGTTATTTCCAAGAATGACATATGGCAGAGAGAGACGGGGGGGGGAAGACTTGCAAAAACTGAAAATCAAAGGAAACGATTAGCATTGAATTAAAAAAAAAATTGCTATAGATACTTCTACATCTTATGTACAATGAACGAACACACAATTTACTTATTTGTATTTTAATGCCTCCTCACTGGCCAAGCTACATAATGGACAGAACATAATTAAATTTAAAGAGGATCAAATGGATTCAGTGACCTCTGACCTGGCCCACGATTGGTGACAGACTTTCTGCAGATCTTTTGGATTATTGATTGATTGATTGATTTATTTTTATTCCTCTCACCAAAATGAGGTAAGAGGCTTCCTGGGTGTCAATAAAAAAATCCTAAAACCCAGTCTGCTTTCCATGGAATCACCTTCCCAGACCCCCAAGACACACACTTCTAACCTTTTACTGATGTATTTTCCACCCAAAAATTGAGCAATTAAAAACACATCACAAGAGTGGAATAATATCCTGTATAGTGCATTAAAAGCAGTGATGGCTTTTCCACATTCTTAATATAAATGTGATCAATTTGTATATATATTTATATAACGCCGGTTTTGCTTAATTCAATTCACAGCATCAAGCAGTATACAAATACATCTAAAAGAGACAAATGGGAGGCATAGCCTTGGTTCTGGTTTAAATTGATACAAATCAATAAGAGTGAGATGCAGCATTTTGTTGTCTTGTTTAACTGCCTACTAGAGAGCAATAACTTCATAAGCATTTGAAAATAATACAGCTTATATTCAGCTCACTAAATAACCCCTCTGCTTTCAGTTTCCCCTATGATATAAAATCTCAGAGAAAGTGTGCTGCTTAAAAGGTTTTTAGATGCTGGAAACAGCAGTATATCATTAGTATTTGTCATGATGGGGTCAGAAGATTGTCTTCTTAAATCTTTATGTTATAAAAAGCCACTTTGTAATAGAAAAAAAATCCTGAATGGTTTTTAATTCTAAATACCAAATGATTGGTTGTCCAAAGTGTAGCTCAGTGTAACCTCAGTGTAAGTGTATTGAAGCAGCGATATCCCTCAGTCGTGCAAACCTTTATCAGTTTTAAAGATATAGTTTAAGATTTATTTTATTGGTGAATGACACTGTACTATACTGTGATTTTTTGGATGCCCCTAGTATTTCTGTCTAACTGGTGTTTTCATTGAATTATAAGTGAGGTGAGTAAGGATATTACTTTGGTCTAAGTGGCTAAAATTGCCCCTGTGTGTCTTTTCAGCTATTCAAACTATGTAATCTAACTGCTTTCTCCACAATTACAAATAAGACCGGTCCAAAGTCTCTCTGTGAAGGCTTAGTCACTAATAGTGAAGTGTTAAGTCTGAGGATTGGTTCATTTAAAATAAAATTAAGACTGTCTCACTGAAATCTCAGCCAAGTATTGATAAACAAGTACAGACCATCAAAAGCACAACAACAAAATGCCTAGATGAGTTAAAGGAATGGAGAGACCAGAGGACAAATAAAATAGTCCAGCAGATAAACAACTGGTGTTGTAAATATTGAGCAGAGAAGGATTATGTTTAGGAACAATAACAAACACAGTTGTATGCTAACAGTGAAATATATCAAATCATACATTTATTTATGGTTTCTCTGTTATAATACATGCAGAATCTTGCTAGTTTAACTGTTAATATGAAATGAGATCCTAGCTCAGGGTTTTTATTGTACCTTGTTAGACAAATACAGTGAGTTCAAGGTCTTTTACATTACAGAAAAGTTTTATCTTTACACTAGTTACTAGTAATTCCAACATATAATTGAATATGCTTATATCTGCTAATAAATACAAGGCTGGTGTGTGTGGGGGTGGGGGTACTCCTTTAAAATTGTTCATACAGGAATGAAACTGTAAAAAAAAAAGTTGGTAATTTAAGATTAAAAAAAAAAAGAAAAAAAGTATCCGTAACTCACTTAAGGGGATTAATAATTAAAATCTATTGGGGATTGTGTTTTCTCAATGCAGAAGGGCGCTAATGCGTTTCTGAATAAATAGCTGTCTGTGTTCAGTATTTCCAAGCTGGCCCGGCATAAATCAGACACACGTAGCAGCCATGAGAAATCACATTCCCCTGTAATGTCTTATTTGGGTGCACATGTGAGAGCCGAAAGGGAGTAAAAATGAGAACCTGTCGAACATTCCTCACTTCTTCTAGCTATACGTCTGGCTGTTAATTAGCATTCAGCTCCGATCATGGCCCAGTCATGGTCACTGTAAGGTGATTTTCATCCCAATGTAGACTGACAAATATTTTTCAGTTACGTAAACATCCTTGAGCAGTGCTAGATTTTGCTGCATACCAGAACACATAATATGTCTAAGCAGTGGAGGAGTCTATGAAGAAGACTTCTTACAACATTTATGGAGTATAACCAATTTAATTAATTGCGTGCGTCTAACGAATTACACCCATTTATACAAAACGATGTCTAAGATGGCCTCGTAATAATGCATATCTAATTTCCATACTAAACGTATCAATCCTTTGGACAACAAAGCTCTGAAAAGGATTCGTCTTGACGTGCTCCGATAAATGTGCACTGTACACTCTGTTAAAACACTTGCTTCCCATTTCAGAATAGAAATTGTTTTCTAGTTTTAGTGCTATATTGCCACTTCACTTTATATATATATATATATATATATATATATACACTTACATATTATATGCTATATTACTGATCAAAATGTGAATATTCAATATTGACTGGTGTTCCTCTAGTTTCAACTTTATGACTTAATTGATCAGACAAGAGTACTAAAAACAAAATGAATATATAAAAAAATGATCAAAATTCTCAAATATTTCTACATATTTTCTCATCATGGTTTATGTTGCAAACCTTGTGTTGTCATTTTAAAACAATCTAATTATATTTGTCTGTTTACTTATTTGTGACTTAGTAATTGTGGCTTGATCTACTAGTAAGATGCATGCCTCCCATATAGTACATTGCAAGCAGGCAGCAATTAGATTTTAAAATCATTCATCAATTAGCAAGGGTTAGCTTATCAAAAGCGCTGATTTGGACAACAAACTATGACAAACTGCTTATATACATCCACCTGTATCCCACACTGCCAGACACAAACCCAGTAACATCAACACCACCCACACCCCCATACATGCATTTTAATATCTTACTATGGTCTGCTTGTTATATACATCATATTATAAAGGAATTAATTAGTACTCTTCTGCCTGTCCCTTCCATTTGTATGCATGTATTTAATGTTGTTTAAGTCACAGACAATTAAGGTGAAAGTGTGTCCTGCAGTCATAATTGGTCCTTCGTTATTCAGGGATATTTTATAATTAGCAGTAGCGTTGTCCTTGAGTAGAACCATTTCCTTGAACTTGGCTGATCGACAGTTTGATGTGGGAGACGACGACTCAGGTTATAACCAATCAAACCCTCTTCTACATTGTTTTTCTCCAGCTGAAATGCCATTCAAAAGGAAGCATACACATACAGTTAGGTCCATAAATATTTGGACAGTGACACAATCGTCATAATTTTGGACCACATATACAAATGTGTGTAATTCCTACACCGTTCACACAATTTGGATGTAAGTACCCTCAAATTAAAGATGAAAGTGTACACTTAAATTGTTCCCTTTCAAATCCACTGTGGTGGCGTACAGAGCCAAAATGATGACAATTGTGTCACTGTCCAAATATTTATGGACCTAAATGTATATGACGTGTTGGACATTTGACATGTATGAAGAGTTGGTGAAAGTGGGGGCACGTTGCACTGAAGAGTTCTGAAAGTCAACTGGTTGATCTGTTCTACAGTAAAAACAATGGAAATAATGGGAAAGGAATTAACAAGAACCACAAAAAAGCACTTTTTTAACACCTCAAAATGATAAACACAGCAGTTATTCTCTGGGTGATGCTAAAGGAGATAAGACCCTGGGGACATTCACAAAGTAATTAGGTAAAGACCTGAGGCTAATGCTGTACTAGCAAGGGGCAAACCTTGACAAATCTATAGAAGAAAAAAAAAAGGTGCATTTCTAATATACTTACAAAGGGGTATGTGTTTTTGCAAGGCTCGTGAGCACTGTGCTGAATAATTTATATGACATTCCACTCATATATCTCCTTTAAAAAATGTTTAGCTTTTGCTTGCCAAATTCATTCACTCCCTGGACTGGTGTGAATGCTGCAATGGGCTTTGAAGAAAAAGCAAAAAACAATCTTAGTCCATACTAGCCTTTTTTCTAGTTCTGCTCCAGAGGGTTTCTGTTGGTATGTCTCCCCTTTAAAAACTGAACAGGAAAAATAAGCATAAAAAAGAATAAAGAAATGCTCTGCCGATTTACGCGATGTGAACATTTTGAGATATCTCATAAGTGCCTGTCCATCTTCCTCTGTATTTTCGACCGCATTTGTCTTTAAAATATATACTCCAAGGAATGGCTCAGGTAGCAGAGATGGTTGAAAAGGTGAAATGAATTTGCAAAAGTGATTTCTTTCTCAAACTTTTCTTTCTTTCTTTTTCATGTCTTGTTCCTCACCTTAGGCCAGTTTGTTTCTTTCTCTTCCTTTCTTTCTTTTATATCTATTTCTCAACATCTGAAATGATGCCAGTGTGGTAATTCATGTCAGTGTGTCTTACATCTTTAAAAGATAAAAGACATAGGTTCAGATTTTCAACACACACACACACAAGAGCCATGCTATAAACGAGCCAGTCAAGGACAAGACTGGCTCTGCGTGTTTTGTTGGGATCTTGGAATCATCACCTGCTTGGTGAAAAACGATGCTTGATTTGGTCAATTTACAAACCAATTGGTTCCAATAAGTCAGTGAGAACTGAAGTGGAATTGAAACCGAATGACTCTCCTGCCCTCCTAGACCACTACTGTCTACAATCTATACAACATAGTGTGTAAATCCAGATTTATGAAGTGTTTGAAAACACAGTTGATAATTCAGCTTCATTAATGGTACCAGCATCTTTGGGGAATAAATCCTGGCTGGGCAGAGAAGCAAGGTGTTCCAAGGAAAAATATGTCAACGCCTCAATTACGTAATCAGAAAGTTCAAATAAAAGCAGTGTTTACACATTTTTATGCTGAATAATACAGATCAATCAGTTAAGGAAGAAATATTCACTATGATTAAAATGCAGTCAGTTGAGAACCTCGACTTTTTCTGTTTTCTTCACATTTCCCTCCACAATAATTATGCTTTGTGCATCATTCTCTCTCTTTTCATTTGGTTGCAGCTGTAGAAGATGGAAATAAATTACAATGATAATATGATACATTTATTATTGTTAAAAAGAACCACAGCTTAGATTGTATACTGTAATGAGTAACACATGTTGAAAGCTTATCCTGAAAGAAAACTAATTCACTCTTATTGTAAATGTCATTTTATCAAAGAACAATTTTATCAAATTAGTACTTTGAGGGGGAAATGACAAGCATGATGATACAAAAAATGTTGCCAGATAGTAGAACAACAATGTTTGAATTATGTTATCAAATCTACTAGCAGAAATCTAGTTTTGAAATGTTGTAACAATAAGCTTGTTCAAAAAATATTTTGCCTACATTAACTAAAAAGAAGCAGTTTAAGGTGCTGAGTATCTTAAATAAATTAAAAAATCTTATCCCATTGGCAGAAATTTCTTCTTCAATAAAGCTGGAATCTGCAAACTGTATTTGCTCTCTTTTTACAGTACATAAAGCGTTAATAATGAGACAATAAGTCTCAGTATTACCTTTAACTAAGCCACCAACAGAAGGTCATATGTAACGATGAAAAACAATTAGCGCACCGCCGAGCAGGACCGCATTGTCTGCTATCATGTAGGACTTACGCTAAGCCTTGCTAAGATTGGAAATTGTATGTCTGAATAGCTGTACTAGACAAAGAGAACCGGGAGCCTCTTTTTTATGTATTTTAATGAATGTGTGTTTAAGATGACAGTTCCTACCAAGGTTTCTTATAATGTAAATTAGCCCGTACATTGAAAAAGAGGAGTGCAACTGTAGAGTATGATTATTGAAAAAAAAAATCCTGAGAAATGTGGCATTGGAAAAGCTGGGGGATAAAAGGACACCAGAAGCACAGGCTACAATGTCATCAACAGATATCTCTCTCTCCTGCTTCATTCCATCCACTTTCTTCCAGGGTTTTTGATGTGAAACCTGACCTTCATGTTTACATTTTAAGCCCAATAGAGCTATTGAATTTCCAAATGATGAACACAGCAGAGTTCGCTAAATTACCTCCTTTATCCTTCCTGCCCTCCTCAACAAAACTACCGTAATGACTTGCCCTTAAACACTTGCTGTAAGTCTTTTGATTGTGTTTATACAATTCTAAACCAGTTCTTGGTACTAATGGCTCCCGAAATAGCCGGGCCTTTCTCAGGGAACTGTGGGCATTGTGCATATCAGATGACAACTTTAAAAGGCATTTGAAGCAAACACTTGTCTTATTTGTCTGTTTATCAGCTTACCGGCCCCCTTGTCAAGGAACAATTAGGAGAGATGCGGGGGGAGAGAAAAAAAAATGCATTGGGAATGAAAAATGTTATTGACCCTGCGCTGGCTCCTGTCAAAACAGAAAAGAAGTTTACAAAAAATGGGAAGCTATAAATCTTAAGATATATGCAAATGATGAGAAATAAGGTTTGACGCTGTCATGTCTTCAAGTTACAGATTTCATGAAGAACACCTTAGCTGTTCTTATCTCCCAACTGGAAAGGTTCAAGGACTTGACCTTTTGTCAAAAAGTTCGCAATCAGCTGAGGCTAGGTAACACTTGTTTACTGTGATGTGTAGGCTAACAGCCCTGACACAAAAAAGGGAAACAAATAAATAACCGTGAAAGGATACCCACAATGTCAACAATAAAAGTCATCCTTAAAATGGAGTAACAGTCACATTCTATAAGGTTGTTATTATTATGTACAATGCTCATTACAACATTATTCTTTTTAATTCCAAGTTTTATTCTGTCTAACGAAGAAGCATTTTAAGAATCTAATGACAGCTTTAAGGGTTCTGCCATGCAGTCAAAAACACATTATAATATTCTCCTATTCTTTTGGGCTAGTTTAGTTCACTTCACAAATCAGCATAACCTGATGCAAATGCAATTCATAATAAACACCACATTATGATTCAGAGGACATCCTTCTGCATAGTCATATATTTTGTAAAATGGTATGGTTGTGACAATTAAAGATGAATCAGGACGATTACTCACAGCAATAAACACACAATGCAAGTCATGAATAACTGCTGCTGGGTTACATAAAACCCAGGGCTGTTTATAATAACTTGTTGGAAACATTGTGGCGTTCATGAATTCACAATATAACCAGCGCTTGTCTGTTATCGGCTATTATTTTGGGGGAATTTGCGTCTTCATTCCATTCCTATTCTTTGTATGGTTTTGAAAAGTTGACAAACTATAAAATGTTACCATATGCCAAGGAGGACACTAGTGGAAAAATGTTATATATATATATATATATATATAATAGGAATATTTAAAAAGTGTTTAAAAAACATTTAAAATACTTGTCAATCATTTGCAGCAGATCACACCCCCATCAATTACCATGCATTCAACTCACTCAATTGCACCCGTTTGTCATCCTTTACGTCTTTGAAATATTAATACATGACACAGTTTGGCAATTACAGGTAGGTAATTTCAACGTAACTTGATCTGTGAAATTAATGATTATAAAATAAATTAATAGTGCTAATCTGCTAATAAATCAAGTATTGTGGTGGGGAGGAAATAACTAGCATATTGGCATTTGTAGTTTTGACAGCAAAGGCATTACAGCTGCGTTTGGATTAGCAAAAAGTAAATATTTCAAATATATGTTGTCATTTACATTTAATTTGACCACAAGTCTGCCTAGTACACTTTCGTTATAATTAAAACATGCAAAGCCTTACTTTACAAAGACATTACATGTTTTTGTGTCAAGTATAAGAAACAATACTTGACAGATCTCTCTCTTTCTCTTTTTAATTATGCCAATTTAACTGATTCTGAGTTCACATTTCATGTTTATGTGTGAAACGACCTTCTTAAAAATTATGATCCTGAGGTTAATTTGTTTTCATGATTTTAATTACTAATTTAGCTCTAATTAGGTATCAGTTCATACTTAATGTATAACCTTAATTGGATCCTTGTGGAAAACTTAAGCACAGGAAAATTCCCACAGTCAAGCTAACATCCTCGAATAGACAGTTGTGCGAATTAAATGCAGATCGCTTTCGGCCAGGTACTGAACAAACAGGTGAATGCTGTGCTGCAGTTCTTGTCCAGTTGATTAAAACGAGAAGTTGGAAAGCAGGGGGAAATACAACACACACAACAAAAAGTGACAGGAGTAAAGGAAACTAACTTATAGGCCTGGCTTTCTGGACTGGCCTCTAAGGAAACAAAGTTCTCACCGAGTCAGCACAGGAGAAAATAATTGAACCTGCAATCCTGTTTACGCAGTGACAGAGGGGAAAAGGAGGAAATACTTAGGGATCTTGCTTACCCAGTCCTGTACAGCATCTCTGCCCTGCAAAGGTTACCGCGTGGGTGATTAATAAGACAGCGAACGACAGTGATGGAAAACTGAGTAACTCTATATCATCCTTCTCACCAGCAGTCCCATTGTCAGTTACGGGGCATTTTTGCTCTGTCAGTGACCCTCAATCTGTTGGCACCAATGTTTTTTCCCCCCCACTTAACATTTGTCATGTCCTCTTCTCAATGGGCCCCAAGTTCAGAACTGGATAAAGTTCACTGACAAAGCTTGTGGTGCTTTGTCCTTCTTTCTCTTTCTGATTTGTATAGGTATAAACAAAATGGAAAGGCCTACGCATACAGAAACACAGTAAGCCTCACTCCTGTGCTGTTAACTAAGGTCTTTTTAGTCAGTAATCATGAACTGCAGGTACTGTGATAAGTACACAGACTGTGAATTTCTCGCCTCGTGTGTGTTTTAATGAGGGTTTGTTGATAATTGCCCCCCGGGGAGCACCATGGACTCTCCTTATGAAAGAATCTCAGTTTTTGGATTATACATTTTAAGGGATCTTACTTGCAGGAACGACAGCTCCATAATAATTACAAGTAAATGTAGAGAACACACGTTTGTCCCTGTTGATTGAGATTCCCTCATTAGTGCTGAAAAAACAGAGCACGGAGAAGTACACTCTGTACTGCGATTTAACTGAAGCGCCTCAGGTCAAAGGGTGAGATCAGGTCCCAAATGGAGGTGTGCAATGAAAATTATATGAGGATTGTATTAGGATGATATTTTATACTTAAATTTGCCTTTTCAGTACATAATTCATTCAAGACATTTACATCGTCACTGTATACACATGGGTTACTCTGATATAGGAAACCAATTCTCTCTTCAGCAATTTGGTGGTTCAGAGGGTTCAGAAGGCACAGTTCTGAGTAATAGTTTTTTTTTCTTCTTCTTCTTCTTCTTCTTCTTTTTCATGAAAGCGATAAAAGGCCATGCTGTTAGTTTATAATATATCATGAAAGGTTAAAATGGTTGTGTGACTCAGGCTGCACGTATAATGCCATCATTCATTGAAAATACAGTGACTTTCATCTTCTCTGGAGACCGAAAGCTTTTCAGTAACACCAGCCACCCCCAACAATAACAGGTTGCATATCTGACCGTTTCCTCTAAAATATGCATGTCCTGGACAGGCAAAGTTTCTTATAACATTGTACTTATGTAGTCAGCATACAGCCTGTTATCTTTTATCAGAAAAACAAGAAAGGGCAGACAAAAGCAGACTTCAATTTGCCACACAGCTGTATGTCCACCTGGGTGTGTTATTAAAGCCTTGTTTTTGTAAATAATGAGATCAGCATTACAGGGCTTTTGAAAGAGGATTGGAGGTTTATATTGCTGTGGCATGTTTGTATTTTACCCAAGCCTGATTGTGACCACATGGACTGTTTTACCGGCAGCTCCCGAGTTCCCACTGCTCTAGTGTTCGAAAGAGAAATATACAAAGCCTACAGTACACCTATGAGAGAACGAAGAGTGTATTTGCATTGAGAATTGGTTTCCCTTGTGTTTTCATAAGTGTATTAGTACCCTCTTCTACACTAACAGACACTACTGTTTGAGAAATACCGGAAGAAACTAAACAAATAAATAATATATATGTGTGTATGTATGTATATATATATATATATATATATATATATATATATATATATATGCATACATACATGCATACACAGTCACACTAAGGGGTATTTGTTTTGTGTCATTATCTTACTTCCTTAGTTTGGTTAAACAGAACAAGAAAAGCTGCTATATAGAGGTAGTTTAATACTGTAAAATGTGTAACAGCCTGTCAAGATGGTTGTCATGGATATAGTCAGTTGATAAGCAATGTCTACCATTACATACTGCTGTGACCACTACTAGAAGAAGGGGAAAGGGACATTAAGAAACTTTTAGGTGACATGAGTGTTCTCATTTTGTGTGTGTGTGTGTTGGTGTTTTTTTTTTGGTGTTTTTTTTTAACAAACAAGAGGAGATTTAGTCAATATTGCTTTTTATATGGCTAGAAACAAATCAATACCACAATCTAATCTAGCCATATCTTGAAGGATCCTAGAGTCCTCTTGAACAACACTACTAGGCAATTTGTTCCAGGTATCCCCATGTCTTTTGAAGAAGAAAAAAAACAAAAACCTGAATAATAAGTTTTAACTTGTGTCAGGGGGTCAATTCTTTCAGACGTTCTTAAACACTTTACCAAAAATGGACATCCCCAGTGGTTTCTGTGGAATGCTTAATAAGGATTATTTCAGATGGTTTTGTTTGGACACATATGGTGTTAAGGTCAAAGCTGTGCAGAATCTGTAACATGGAAAAGCACAGCCTGTGTTTTATTGGTGCTTTAAGCTTTATTGTTGTATTGATTTTAGTAGAGGGAGAGACAGAAACACACACACTATATATAATGTGTGCACAGCACAGCACATTTCAGCATTTTCACCTTTTTTGCCTTATTGCCTGGCATTAAAATACAAACAAAAAACACATTTATCTACATTTATCTAAGTGAAAAAAGTAATATTCTAGATATTTATAGAAAATAGCTTGGATCAGTGTAATAGCAATCTTAAATTAGCTCAGGTGTAAGCAATCACCTTAAAAATCACACACCAAGTTAAGTGTCTTCCACTTGTGTTTTAAGCTCTAGTGATTCACATGATTTTGGGATAAATTTAGCAGTTCCTGTAAGTTCCCTCTGCTGGGTTGTGCATTTCAAAGCAAAGTTCTCAAAAGAACTACGGGGACAAAGTTGTTGACAGGTACAGATCAAGGGATGAGTATAAGAAAATATCAAATACCTTGTATATCCCTAGGAGCACAGTCAAGAATATTATTAAGTGGAAGGTGCATGGCACCACCAAGACCCTATCTGCATCAGGCTATTTCTCTAAACAGGATGACCCAGCAAGAGAGTCAAATCTAAGAGAGGCTCAGTTTGTTGCACATTCACTAATCTTTTCTCATTATGCCCAGCATATATCTTAAGATATATTTCTGTAAGATGTTTGCGTTAAGTGACCAAGTTTCACAACCATAAGTGAATGTGTATATACAGCTCTCGAATTTTGTCTTAAACCAGCATCTCTACATGTATGGTATGAGGTACTGATTAGGTGATCACCTGAACCAAATCTTATTTAACGAGGAAAAATATAAAAAATCTGCTGTGGTCATCACTATCCTCTTGCAATAGGACCAGCTGGATGGCAAGAACAGTGCTAGTAGTACCTCAAAAGTAACTGGAATCAAAAATTAACTATTGACCTTGCCAAAGGAGGTGAAAAGGAAAGTCTTGAGTGAGGAAAAGAAGGGTTCAATTCTGGCTTCACTGGCAGAGGGATACAGTTGAGCGTCAGGTTGCTTCCAATGTATTTGCATCTTAACATTTCAAAGACAGTGGTTCATAAGAACAAGGTCAAGCAGCAGACATTGGAGACAACAAAGCTACACACCAGCAGAGGGCAAAAACGACTCTCCACTGACCGGGATGACCGCCAACTCATTCGAAAGTCACTCAACAACCACAGGATGACATCAAATGACCTATAAAAAGAATGGCAAACGTCAGCTGGGGTGAAGTGCACGGCGAGGACGGTTCGAAACAGGCTCCTAGGGGCAGGGCTGAAGTCATGCAAAGCTAGAAAAAAGCCCTTCATCAATGAGAAGTAAAGAAGAGCCAGGCTGAAGTTTGCAAAAGACCGTAAGGATTAGACCGTAGAGGACTGGAGTAAGGTTGTCTTCTCTGATGAGTCCAATTTCCAGCTTTGTCCAACACCTGGTCGTCCAATGGTTAGACAGAGACCTGGAGAGGCCTACAAGCCACAATGTCTCACACCCACTGTGAAATCTGGTGGAGGATCGGTGATGATCTGGGGGTGCTTCAGCATGGCTGGAATCGGGCAGATTTGTCTTTGTGAAGGACGCATAAATCAAGCCACGTACAAGGTTGTCCTGCAAGAAAACTAGCTTCCTTCTACTCTGATAATGTTCCCCAACTCAACCCAGGTCAATCAAGGTGTGGATGGAGGACCACCAAATCAAGACCCTGTCATGGCCAGCCCAATCTCCAGACCTGAACCCCATTGAAAACCTCTGGAATGTGATCAAGAGGAAGACGGATGGTCACAAGCCATCAAACAAAGCCGAGCTGCTTGAATTTTTGTGCCAGGAGTGGCATAAAGTCACCCAACATCAATGTGAAAGACTGGTGGAGAGCATGCCAAGACGCATGAAAGCTGGGTTATTCCACCAAATATTGAATTCTGAACTATTAATGCCGGGTTCACTATACAATTTTAAGCCTGATTTGAGCCCGATTTGGCCCTCACGACAGATCATCACTGATCGTCACGACAAGCAGCCTGGTCGGGGCGCGTCCCCGCTGCCAATGGTCGTGTAGTGTGAGACAGGCTGTGATGCAATCAGTTGCCCTCCGATCTGATAGTAAGCTGGTCGGAGCCCCTACAATTTTATTAAACATGTTTAATATTTACAATTCGATCGGCACCAATCGTGGAGAGTGACGTGATCAGCAGCCAATGAGAGCCGAGCTGACTGAAGCAGAGAAAAGAAACAGAAGAATAAACATGACAGGACAATAAGATTGTCATACGTATTTATTAAAATACTAAAATACCAATGGTTGTTTCGGGGCACATTATTTTAAAATACTATACGCTTTTTGTGTTTGTCTGCACAGACGAACAACAGCAGCTTGTTTTCCACAGTTTTGCACAGATCTGCAGAAATCCACTGATCCCATTGGTGGAGCAGTGTAGATCTGCGCTACACAAACGTGACCTGTACATGTGCACGTCCGTGTTTGTTTACCTTTTCTCTGTGTGGATCACGCGTGTTTCTGCGAGATGTGGAGGCTGTGACGCAGATCGCCATGACAAGGATGTCAGATCAGTCGTGAAGTGTGAGTTCCCCTGTACTTAAGTGATCGTGTAGTGTGCGCTCCTTCACGACGCAAAAGACACAAATTCGGTTCAAAATAGTCGTTAAGTGTGAGCTGCCCACTGTTCACAAAATTGGGTCGGATTGTAGAAATCGTGTAGTGTGACCCCGGCAGTTAAAACATTAGTATTGTGTTGTTTAAAAATGAATATTAACTTATTTTCTTTGCTTTATTCAAGGTCTGACAACACTGCATCTTTTTTGTTATTTTGACCAGTTCTGCAAATAAATGCTCTAAATAACAATATTTTTATTTGGAATTTGGGAGAAATGTCTGTAGGTTATAGAATAAAACAAAAATGTTCATTTTACCAAAACACATACCTATAAATAGTAAAACCAGAGAAACTGATCATTTTGCAGTGGTCTTAATTTTTTTTCAGAGCTGTATATATACAAATAAATGAATGGATCCAAGAGCAAAACAATGTGATATCATCGAAATAAAGGAAAGAGTGTATATATATATATATATATATATAATTTCAACATAGGCCATATTAAACAGGTCAAAAAGTGAATAGCAGCATTGCATATGGATTTGGAAAGTGAAGACCTGCTGTAAAAAAGGGCTCTCTAGATGAAAATTAACAGATGGCCTGATCAATATGTTTAAATCATTGTGCCGCTTCTGCTTCTTTCACCACTTAACAAGACATTCCAGATGCTAGCAGAAAGAGATAGTCCACTCTATCCTCAACCCAGAGAACTGTTAACACATGCTGAATCAATACATCCTACATTATATGCACTTTGCACACTATTTACATGACATAGCTGTTGTGCGCCATGTGGAATTCTGTAAAATACGTGAATTCCTGTGGGCTGCCTAAAAAGCACTATCCATCTCAAAATCTAATATGATCATGCACTCTTTGGTACAGAACACTATTCAGTGTTTTAGTCTTACAGGACAAACAGCTTTTATACCAACTTTCCTACTTCCTTTAAGCATGTTACACCTGCAAGGAGAGGTTTGATAGTGACCTTTAACTAAAAACCCAAACTAAAAGCTTAAGCAAGCCCAATAGCTGTACTAAATTGCATGTATTGGTAGTTTGAAGTATTAGTGCATTCCAGATAACAAATTTTAATGGTTTGCATGAAGCACTGTGCAATGTTTGAACAATCTGTATCTAAAGACTTTGAAATACATTGGACTACATAAACTACATACATCCATTTTTAAATAAATATAATATCTTTGACTGGCTTTTAGTCTTGGAAAGCAATTACATTACAACACCCAACCTACGCTAAAGGTGACAGATTAAATTAGATCTGAGAGGAAAACTACCTGTGTACTTCACAATTTTTTCAGCACTGGTTTTCAGGTCCATAAGACACCAAAGGCTAACAAAAAGAATGTAGGCTTTAGGGTTATAAAACAACAACTGTCTATTTGCAGGTTGTTGCACCATTTACAGGTGCTTATTTATTTAAACAACGCTCCTACTTCAATGAGGACCACTCCATTTTGTGTCCAGTATACCTTTTAATACCATTTGAATTAATTGGAGGAAACTGGAACAAAGTTGCATTCTCACCTGAATACCTTTCTCATTATTGCGAATGGGTTTCAAGATGATTTCTTGAATGCCTATTACATTGGTTTCCCCATGCATTCAACTTAAAAAGGAAACAGGAAAGCAAATAATAATGCAAGGCTTTAACAATTACAAATAATGCACATTTCCAAATCAACCAAATAGGCAGTTAAGCAAGTTTTTGTTTTGTCTGTAAAGGCTTGGAGGTGGTTGAAAAAAAGTGCTTTTCTATTGCCAATTAGAGTTAATGGATCATTTTATGTGCAACCGTGCTTATGCAAGGGGAGAGAACTGCATTACATTCAAAAAACAACAACAACAACAAAAGTGCACAATATTCAAGTCACGAGTAAGAAGAAGAAAAATGTAAAATAAAAAAATTCAGTTTCAATCTCAAATGACAGCCTTTTTTATTACAGCGAGTATGAGGGCTACAGTTCATGTACAGTATGCCTAAGTGTACAAACAATATTTTTGTGAAATACATTTTAAAAAGTGGCCACACAAACGCGCTTGCTGAAATATGAACATAATGCAAGCACAATCTTACTCCAACACCATTTGGTCACTCCTCATATTTTCTTCATTTCTACATAGCCCATGATTATAATACTATAATTTCAGAAGACAACTACCCTAATCTACACTATTCAGCTGCAGTTAAAGAAATAACCATGTTTACATTTTTTTTCCAATATCTCAACTTGCCGAGCTTTTGGGAAAAAAAGAATTTGCCAATTAATCATTTTATTTTTTCACACTTTCTTTTCTGTGAGAAGTCACTGGGCTCAAGCTGCTACCAACACTGTAATGGGACTGAATTACACTTTCATGGTCATGTTTAAATGCTCTTTGATCAGAGTAGCACGCATCGCCCCTAGCCCACAACAACGAGCAAATTCAGCTTTAGTTTTATGTACGGTACTCCCAGAGCAATCAGAGCAGTTAGACATGTAAAAAGGATGTGCTATAGAGGTCATGCTAATTTGAGCAAATCAAATTCAGTGCATGTAGCAATGCATTGAGCCTGAAACCTGGATGAAAACTGGCCTAGGGGCAACATATGATGACCGGAATGAGAAGCGGTCATGTCAGAATCAAAATACGTCTTCTCTTTCTTTTCTTTTACATTTTTTATTTTTTTACTACTGGGGCTTTCTTCACTGCCTGATAAATCCTTGCCTACATGTTTAACCATCGGCCCGTCAATCTCTGCTGCAAGCTGACACCAATATGTCCTTCACAAAGAAACAATGCTTTTATCTTAAATTTAAAAATGCTGTTTTTATTTCCTTGGTGTTATTTTATTTTTAAAATTTTGATTTTCTCTTGGCTTTGGGGATAGGTTTTTGGGTTTTAGGCTTCGATCCATCATTAAACTATTACTCTATGATCACTGAAGTAGTTTACAGTAGATAAGTGGTGGTTTTTGGTTGTTTTTTTTTGTAAACACACCAAGAGTTATGGACAGAAATGCTTTTGCTTTAAATGTAATGCTACCAAAATAAACACGTTCCTCCACAGAAGAGTAAGTGGGTTGGGATTTACTTTGAAGGTGAAGAAAATAGACTCCTGTAGATGTCTCCTAAGTGTGTCAAAGACTAGGCATCGTCAAGATGGCAGTTTTATAAAAGAACCTCTGCTGGGGTTGAAAACTACACAAGAAAGATCATTTCACATATAAAGCAATCTAATACTGTGACATTTCAAGGGCTACTTACTCCCCATAAAGGAAGATCAAAAAATAACAAGTGCACACAATCATCCAGCTGTCCAATACTATATATTAACATACACACATACATAACTTAATTGTACAGGTGGGTTTACAACATGACAACAATTTAAGCACAAATAAAGAACCATTTTGTTGTATAGGAAATGTAGAAAAGCATGCAGGAAAAGTTTGAATCACAAAATGTGTTTTTGTTCTAAAAAAAAAAAAGGGAAACTGAAATGAAAGCCATGTTTTCTTCAGTTAACATCTATATTTAAAGAATTCAAATAATAATAATAATTCTACTTCTGATTTCCCTAGGGCCATGCGATTTAAACTGCTAGTTTTATGCTGCGCATTGACACTGTTCATTTTTCTTGGTTTGCTACTAGACACTATGTGTGTGGTCCATTCATTGGAGTTTGTTTGTTTTCCATTATTTTATTTGTGTGTTAATTTTATCTTTATTGGTCTTGCCTTTTATAAGTAACAAGCATTGGTAACATTCATATTGATTGCTCTCCTTTACATGGATTTATAATTGTCGGTGACTAACATGATCTTTCACATTTTTGATTAATTTGCACAGTAAGCAGCCATCTGTAGAAATTTTGTTCTATGATGTTAGCATTACCAAGGTCACTGGGGAATTCAAAATTAGCTCAACCACTAGGGATCCCCTTTGTTGTGAAAGTATGTGCGTTTGCATGCTGTGAACAAATTGCTGTAGACAACACCATTTATTTTGTACGACATTTTTGTTTTTTTCTATCACAGTGACCTGCAAAAGGTTTCAAAGAGTTTTGCATATACCGTCTGTAATATATGAAGATGAAAACCAACACCCATTCATTTCAGTCACAGAATCATGAAATACTATTTTTGTGTAAGTAGCTAACCACTCTTACAAACCTATTTTTATCGTTTTCCTCCACTTATAAAAAATAAAGGTGTCAAAGTAATTAACCTTTTGCTTTACAGTGTTTAACTCATATTTGCTGTCTGTGATTTACCTTCTTTGTTAGCACAAACCATTTTCCTTTGCAAACCTACTATTTATTTTTTTTAAAATACTTCTACCCTTCTGAGGAAAACCTACTCTGTCCTTAATGGAAGATGTAAACAAGTAACATGTATTTTACAAGCAGTGTGGAGCAGCGGTTAGGGCTCTGGACTCTGCAGTGGAGGGTCATGGGTTCAACAATCCCAGGTGGGGGACACTGCTGTTGTACCCTTGAGCAAGGTACTTTACCTAGTATAAATGGGTAAGTGTATGTAAATCATGTGATGTATTGTAACAATAGTAAATCTCCCTGGATAAGGGCATCTGCTAAGAAATATAATAATTTTAAATGAAATCTAGCTCTGATGATGTTGGAAACACCTTGACATGCTGTAGGAGAAGCCAAGTTTCTATTTTTTTAAATAGAATAAGATGCTTCTGTGAAATTACATTTGAAGGTGATGCGTTACAAAATCTACAATTTAAATAGATAACTGTATATTTAACTCAGTATTATAATTAGCATGTGTTTAATATGGCACATTTACAAAATCCCTAAGGAAATGTTAACAAATGTGTGTCCCCAATCTAAAAAAAATATTCTTATGCATTTCACCTTCGGATAAACACTGAAAACCTGCTTAGGTCAGGTATTGCCATCAAGTCAAGATCTCACATCAGAGGTATTTAAGATGTCAACCCTTGTGTATGTATATGAAAAATCTGTCTGATCCAAAAATAATTTGAATTGTTTGTGGGTGTACCAGATTATTTTTTCTTCTTCTAGCAAAACCCTTGCAGTATATTTAAAAGGCTCTAGTTTAATTCCAATATAAAGAAATGATAAATGAGGCACTATGTCCAAGGCTAGTGTTCCTGTTATTTTAACCCCAACTTTTACTTATGGTTTATCTAGCTAATTACAAACAGTTTGCAAGATTGTTCAGGCATCTTGAGGGAACAGATGTTTTGTATTAGTAAATCAAACCCAAGCATTAGCAATGATATTTGACTCCTAAACATTGTATGCATTTGTGGTGGAATAAAATATTGGATACTGGATTGATGAAATATTACTAAACTCTGCCGTGTATAATAATAAAATGTTAGATAAAAATGTCAATCTGCTAACTGAACAAGGGATTAAATAAAAACTTTGACCCACCCGCTAATGGCAAACTACAAACCTATACATCATAGTGGTTACATTTCTGATTAGAATACAGTTCTGTAGTTTTCTATTAGCAGGTGGGTCAAAGTTTAGATTTAATCCGGCCCCAAGTCCATGCAGACTAAAAAGTTAGAAGCTATACGTGTTGCAACACTGACACTGTTGTTATTGCTAAACAAAATCTGTCAAGCTATTTGCAAATTTGTAATATTTAACAGGGGACAGACAGGCACATTTAAATGAAGCATTGATACGAATCTTGATACATTTCTTTCCAAAAGTGTTACTGATTTCAAGACACCTTGGTGGATTGTGGCCCTTTAAAACAACACATTCAAAGTCTGGTGCAGGTACAACACAAATACAGCTTGAAGCCAGACCCACAAGCCTGTCAAGATGGTCAGCTCTCTTGGCTTTGCTTAAGTTGACATGTGCTAGTCCTGCGGCCCTGGCTCTGGACTGTCATCTGTCTGACAACGAGAGATAGAGCTCCCCACAAAGTGTTCAGAAATTGGATTGTCTGTTGCGTTAATGACTTTGAAATTATTATTTTATGCAAATGTCACTAAATACACTCATAGACATGCAGAATCGCAACCCCTTCCCCCCTGTACTGAAAACACTGAATTTCCTAGTGAATGAAAGTGTACAAATGATGCCAGCCTCTGTAACACCAAGCATTTGGTTGATACAGGTGGAAATTAAACCCCTTAACAACAGTTGCATTCTACCAATAGTGACCTTTTCTTAAAAAGGAAGCACAGTACAAGAAAAATGACTATTATTTATTAATAACTATTGTCCCATACTAAAAAGCCAGCTGCACCAAGCATCTGAATGTATGCTCTGCACCCATTCATTCACAAATTGCCATTGAAATCAGGTATTCTGTGCAAAATAAAATTTTCCTTCTATACCCTGCTCTCTGATTGAGCCCCATGAGCCAGGCACTGATTTCGGACTGATGTCACCTGAGCACGCTTCTTTATTTAAATTGTATTTTGGCAGATGGCTTCATGAATTCAAATTTGTTGTTGTTGTTCCTGATTTATCTTGTCAGAATTATTTTAGTAAAACATGCAACAACGCCAATAAATGCTTTTTTCGGCCCACCAGCCTGATATGTAAATGACATTCTCCTATGAGGATTATATGGTTAGCCATCTGTTATTTGCATTTTTAGTGCACCAAAAACTATTTAAAAAGTACAGATGTGAAAATGTTGGCCTTAAATACAAGGCTTACAGCTGAGCGTTTTGTAAAAGCTTGAGTTAAAATGTGTAATGTGACATTAGAATATATTGTTAAGCATTTTAAAAGATTACTGCAGCTTTAGTCAGGTTTCTAAATTTATATATATATATATATATATATATATATATTTAAAAAAAGCCAGATCAGTAAAGTGAAAGAATGAAAAAATACATATAAACCAGAGATTTTTTTCATTGTTTTCAGCTGGACATTTCAAAGTCTCATTGCACCTGCTCTTGAAATCGAACTCTCTTATTCTCATCTGTAAAGGATGACTGTCCCATTCACCTTTCTAAAATTTCCACACACATCTGATGCAGTTTTCTTAGATCGGCACATATTTACTGATCTTTATGCTCAGACGCTGGGGAAAAACCAAACACCATTTTGGTCTGAACACTGTTCCATTAACATCTGGGAAATCTCACAGGTGGTTATTTCATACCCTTTGAAAATTTTGAACCATAACAGGTGACTTACTAAGGACACACACCCTACGCCAGACACTCTCTGCTTAAAGTACCTTTTCAAATGGCAGCTGCCTTGCTAATTCAGTAATAATGTATATAGTATCCTTCTGTTTATTGCAAAGAGGGGCAATCCGAGTAATTACATTCCAGCCAGGTATTGATCAATTGATTTTATTTAGAAAATGTCAACATATAAAGTGTTAAAAAATTATTTTTTTCATTTCAAATGTAAGGGTGGAAAAGATTGATAAATTGATTACATAATGAGACCATTTTAACTGCATTCAAAAATATGCAGAAAAGCCCTACAGATACATTAATATGTCAAAGACTCAGGATGACCTAAAAGGTCAACTATACCTTATTTCCATTTGAGTGCTATTAAGAATGAAAGAGCTGGCACGCAATGTATGAAAAATAAAATGCATATTATAATTAGGATACTTTCATATAGGTCATCGTAGGCATTTAGGAAGATATTGTTTCTTCCATCTGGAGACTCTTATCATCAGGTAAAAAAAAAAAACTCTTTACCCCTTTCTAAAAACAGAGACTTCTGTTGAACTCTTAAAATGGTTTGGTGGTGGAATGTGGAAAGGTACTTCTTAAAGCAAGAGCACAGACATTATATATTTAACGAAACACTTCTGACAAAAACTGCAAGAGATTATTCTTTAACCTTATTCTGATGGTTAATGAACGGAGCCGCTATGTTGTTGCTTGTCATCTCCACACGTCTTGGCGCTGTTATAAAGTAGATTTAATCAGTGCTAAAGAATGCAATAAAGTGGTCATTGTGCAGACTTCACCTCGCAGTCAGGGGCACTCATCTTGATCTCCCTAGTTGTTTCATAGTCATGGGACAAAACACAGCGATTCTTTATGTGGGAATGCAGTCCCTGACCTTGCCCAGGCAAACATTCACACCGTTGTTAGTGAAAGTGGGACGTTCAGATGAGACAGTTCTTTGAGTGACAAACCATACGTTTCGGTATTTAAGTGGGAGAAGCCTTTTGATCTGATATTCTTTTTTGGTTTGTTTGTTTTGCTCAGTGAAAAAGCTAGTCCAACAATATGGTAAATGACATCATAAAATGTCTAGTAACAATAATGATAACAGATTAGAGCATTATATCATAGTTTATCATGTATATGTCTTGAATATATATGTAAACAAGGAAATGCAGAAAACAAAATGTGTAAAACACTACATACTGCAAGAAGACCATTTCATTCTTCTGTATTCTTAACACTGTATTATTTTTTTTTCACAATGTTTCTTTAACCTTAAAGTGGACAGAAATACCAGCCAGCTAGTTACAGTAACCTTCAATTTTGGATAAGCTATATGAATAATGATTCCCTTTGTTATACTGATCAGCATATTTACCATAATACTGTTTCTGTGTTCCTTACTGCCAAAAGTGCATGATCTTCAATGTTGTTATTAACAGGCTTTAAACTTACACGGTTGACCTAGTGGCATAGTCCACAATATTGGGAAAACTACCATGTTCATTTTCCAATGTATTTAATGCCAAGCACTTTACTTAAGCTCCTTTTTATCCACGGAGAAATCTTTTGCTACAGAAGCATATCGTAGTAGCAGTGGAAGAAGCTGTAGGGTTTAAAATCCCACAGTTTGTAAGCCCACATAATAGTATCACTATCCGACAAAGCCGGGAACATAAAGACCACATAATTAAACACACCCAGTTGCTGTAGGAATTTCAGAGTGTTGGAAAAGGCAAAAGTTTAATATAAATATATATTTTTAAAAGCAATGCAAAACAATCTACCTTATAACAATTTTGATCTTTTTTTATCCTTTAAGAAATACTCGATTTGGGCTTGTTCAATCATTTAAAGTACTTTTTCAACTCAGTTCAGTTTCTTTGCTTTGTGTTTGCTGTATTTAAACCCGGTCTGGAATGCATAATGTTAACAAACACCAGTAGCACTTTCACACAACTGTCACATTGTTTTGGCCAACAAAACCAAGAAATATGAAAAAACGTTTTAATTAAACAGGAGTGAAATTTTATATTCTGCTCTAGACATACTACGAAATTAAAAGATACAGCAATTATCTTTAATGGGAAGGAATGCCCTGCAATATGGCATGTGGGGTTACTTTGTGAGTTAAAAAAAAAAAAAGTGTAATTATTGAAATAAAACAGACATTTCCTGAATTCTCCAGTTAAATAGTTTCTGCTCTGCTGTATCTAGACCAAATGGCCCAAATTCCAGGCACATAAGAAACCAAACTCCTAGCAAATTTTCCTAAGTGACCTTCTGATAACACACTAAAATGTGTCAACACTGCACCCTGCTGGTTGGACTGATTATGTCCAAGAGCAAGCTCCTCTGCAGCCTGTTTGAAGAGCAAGGATTCGTCAAGCCAGTGACAATAATTAATTCATCAGGAAAACACAACGATTTAAGAAATCAACCAACGTGTAATAATATTAAATGTTATGGGTTTTTTATTGGGGGGTGGGGGGTTGTAGAGCTCCTAACTACCAAAGCAGAAACGATTGAAGGCAAAAACCTCATGAATATTTCCGATTAAATAATTTTCGCAAGAGGGACTAGGTGACAGAAAATTGGAATAAAATGTGTCACGCTAAATGGCAAACCAGACAGATGGACTGATAAATAGTTTTGTAATGGTTAGTAATAGACATTGCTTTTTTTCAGCTACATTGATTTATGGAATTTGGGCTTGCACAATAATGAAATGCATGACTTACATTTAATTCTGTTTTATTGATCTTCTGAAGATGATGCAAGCCATACTGATTTATATAAGCAGTAAAACAGATAAATATGAATTGCTCTTATCTGGTGGTCTCCTGGTAATACCATATTAAAAAAAAGTAAATAGATGTATGTAAACATCATGAACATATACACTTTTTTCAAAAAACTTTGAATTTCAAAATTCAAAAGGCATAGAAAACTCATTCACATATATTAGCCAAGGTGAGTAATTATAAAGATGGTAAAATGTATATTAATGCATTTTTTTATGTAGCCTTAGGAATCATGATATGGGCATTGAAATTGGGAAATTGATCTATGAGAAAAGCAAGATATATATTTTTAAATGTCCAGGTTTCCAACCCATTTTCCCATCTAATATTAATTAATGAAAGAGAAAAGCATCGAGATGTTTGATGTGAGCATTTGTATCCATTCATGTGTGTGTTTAAGAGCTGTCTGAAATGTGTTTGATCATCAGTAAATGCCTCCAGTGTTCCATATATGCTATGCAAACATCATGCTGTGTAATCAATATTATATATATATATATATATATATATATATATATATATATATATATATATATAATTATTATTATACTAATCGAGATTAAGTGGAGATAAATAATTTTCCTTAATCAAGATGCAACCATCCAAATAAACTTCACGATTATCTCTTGGCATTCTTTGAAATTGGAGACCTTGAATAGGAGGCCTTTTAAAGTTGTTCAAGAAAGAGCTTTTAGTCTGGCAATCATGTTTAAATCGGCCATCTTCAACACTTCTGACTATTTCATTATCTGGAATGCTGTAAAATGTACCTGTTGGGAACTGGTCTTGATCGCAAGTCAAGAGAAAGTAAGATATTTCTCGGAGTACATCCAGCTGTAGTTTCAAATGCAATGGACTCTGGTGTCAACAAAGAAAGACAACAAAGATACATCCAGATAAAACATACACACGCGCACATACTGGCAGTGACATCAATGCAGAGGAACTCAGTATGAGGTTGATTTCCAACTGGATAATTGCTAAACAAACTGCTGTTTGTTAGGTAGGCAGATGTGAATCAACAGAGGGTCGACACATGAATGACAAGGTTTTAGTTATCCTGATAGAAAACAGTTTTGATGGGGTCCTTTATTATTCTTAAACAATAACATACAAAAAAAAATGAACTGACAATTTAGGACAATCTCATACTTAATAAAATATACTCACTGCCAAAAAAGGCTTAAACCAGCATATGAGAAAGGAAGCAAAATACTGGTGGTGTCACAAAATAGTGAGACCACTGATTAACCCTTAAGGATGCTAGCTTTGAGACATTATTAATCTAATTAATGTGCTAGCTTACTCACGTCACATACTCTTTGTTTTAACTCTTATGCACCACGGATGACCTACACAGTCTCCAGCAAATACAGGTTTTTTTGAGAAACCAACACAACAAACAGGGATGGCACCAATCAAAACATTTAACTGCATTCTGAAGCAAGGCATAAGTGGGCCATTGAAAAATACCTACTATTTTATAATATAGAACTGAAAGCATTTCATCATAAACAAATGACTACCAGAATTTACGATGAGTTTCTACTGCACTATTTTGGTACAATGTCACAAAATCATGTTCTTTGACTGGCAGTTTTCCTCAGTTACACGAGATTGCCTCAGTTGCAGAGAATTAGTATGTAGCTGAGCACTGAGACAGAAATCCCATTCTGTCACGATGCAACATACATACGAACAATTACATGGATGAAATTTTCATGTATTGTGTAAATTCTTTTTTATTATTCGCTGGTCCATGTTATTAGTCACTCAGGTGTCATGGGCAACTCAAATACTTTATTAGTTCCTCCCACTGCGTCTGCCAGGCTTGTTTGGTGCGCACACTTGACCAGGCTACTTAAATATCCTTGGAAGAGGTATAAATTAAAGCTGTAACTTCTCTCTTTTTCTCCCCTATTATCTTATATTTATGTTTTTGGCTGGAGTTTCCTTTTTTATTGATTTACTGTGCGAACTGACTACCTGGCTGTGTGCTCCATTATTCAATTCTTCACATACAGTATATTTCAATGGACCTGTTTTCCTGGAACTCGATCTTCTTGAACAATTGAAAAAAGCATTTCTTTACGTCTCCATTTCTGGTTTAGAGGTTATGTATGTTTTTTTTTTTATTTCTCTGTCTCTATGCATCAATTACTTTTGAGTGCTATATAAATGGGTACAGCAGCACAGCCTTGGCAAAATATGTTGTCTTATTCTGTCTGGGCTTTTCTTTTACTGTATAAAAGCAGGAGTTCCACAATGAGGTTCAGAAAATATCCATGTTACTTGAAATGTGTACGGTTCAACGATTAATTGTATTATTTCAAGTGATTCTCTACCTTATGCTTGATGGTTATTACCACAGGGAGAATTCAGCGATGGAATGCAAAATGAGATAAATGTGGTTCCAGGAAAGCTATAATATATCTCAATTAGGTCTTAGTAGTTATGAAATGAAACCTTTTATCCTGCACACTCGAATTTTGTCTTCAATCAAAAGGGACCACTTTTCTCAGTGAAAATTTTGAAAAAGAATCCTAATTGCTTATATGAATAATAGCAAAGGTCAGCGACAAAGTTTCCATTCTTTCAGCTTCACACTATAATAACTGTAGAGAAAGATCATTAAAGGAAAATATAAATCATAGCATCTTTCTGAGAGACAACTGTTACTGTGAGAGATCATATTTACATATCTTTCATTAGGTGCAACGTTCTTCAGATGGACACAAGTGTGGTTGCATCTTAAGGGTTACATGCTGTTTTGAAGCAAATTACTTTTTGGACTAGTCCTCTAAAATTATAATGTCTTTAACTTTAACTTAAGAAAGTGAAGGCAGTCACTGTGTACATTAGGAATGACCTTTACTAAACTGGTACATACATCAACAATTTAAAAAAATATATATTTTTTTTCTCTCACTCTGTGTGTGTGTGTGTATATATATATATATATATATATATATATATATATATATATATGTGTGTATTTTGTACTTAACTGTATTTTTGCACTTTGTTTGCACTTATGTTGTAAGTCGCCCTGGATAAGGGTGTCTGCCAAGAAATAAAAAAAATAAAATAAATAATAATAATAATATATATATATATATATATATGGTAACACTTTATTTCAGGGTTTGCAAATTACATTTATAAAAGTTTTATAATTATAATAAAGTATTAAAGGAGTGTTAATGATTAACTCCAGTGGTGATTAAGTGCAAGTTCTAACAAAAGGCAAATTGCTCCCATATGTTCACACTTAATAAATGCATTATGCACTAATAGATATGCTTATAAATCATTTATAAAGTGATAACCGTATTAAGGTGTTAGCACATTGATTTACCACCACCCCACAACAAGTTTAAACTTCTTCTCATAAGATGACAACACAAATATATTTCCAAACTTTTTGTTTAGTCAGTGTTCTATGATACACCCCACATTTTACAAAGCATATTTTACATACCATGTATGCATAAGTGAAATACAAACTGAAACCTGGAGACTAACACAACACAATAGTACCGTGGGTGAAAAACATGTGGTAAAAGCATGTCTGACTGATGTTAAGTAAACATAGATGTTTGAATGGAGGAAAACAATGTTGAGATTAAGGAAACATTGTCACCTAAGTAGTTAAGGAATATGGATATGATCACTCAACTGTTTGAGTCTCAGTCAGAGGAATATCAATATGAAAAATGAGAGTGAAATGAAAACTAATTTATAAATGTTCCACATCTTGCAGAACAGAAGTAGTGAATGCATTACTGATTCACACAGGAAACTAGCAGAGAAGCCCTTGCATTTCAAAATTGTGTGGGCTGATAAATTGGAATTCAGGCCAGTGCTGAGGGGGGGTGGGGGGGGGGGTGAAGTAAGGCATCTCAATATTGAAGACGTATAATACAAATAAATTATACTGTTTTCATTTATTAATAATTATCATCAAAAGAAAGTTACAACTTTATAGACACCAACAGTTAAATTTAATTGAGGCAATTTAGAAATTAGGTGAAGTATTCCTAATTTTGATGCTGAAGCATACAACACTAAGACAGATCCACTTTTTAAAGAAAAAGTATTAAATTACATTGGCACCAACTGAAATAAAATTAAGAAAATTCACCCCCACACCCTCTGAAAATTACCGTGGTTAATTGCCAGTTTCTCATTTTAGAGCTTTAGTAAAATCAGACTTAAAATATCCATTAAAAACAAAATGTAATTGTACAGTTTCATTTAAGTTGTTTATGTCACACAGCTGATACATTTAAAAAGCCTTCAGTACCAAATAAATCTTTCAGATATGCAGTATTTTTGCATATCCAATGGACCCTTGGAACCAATTACAATGGATAAGAGAGGGCCTACTGTGTTATTTCTATCGAAAATGTTATGAATTCTGTTTACAAAACAGAACTGGTGTAATTCACAAGTCATTTGCTCCCAAATGACATCAATTATTTTCCCCGAAAAGGATGCAAGCGAGCCAGATTTTAAATTATAAAACTGGAAATGCACAACTGAGAAATGTACGTTAGCAGTATTTATGTGTTATTAGTGTTCCTGTTTTTTGGAAAAGAAAGAAAAAGACTATGACGGTGTGATCTCCAACATATTGGTAGCAAAATGTACCCCTATGCTGCTTGTGGCATTTGTCTGATGCCCTGTTTTCAACAATGGGTTTTTCCATTATGAGTAAATTGCCCAAATCATACTTTCCTTATGCAAAGTCCACTTTGATCCCAGTGGCAAACACAGTACAACTGAAGTAAACAAGGAGAGCAAAAACACCTTCCTACAATAAACAACTCCTACACAGTAGTTATTTTCTGAGCCTTTTTAAACAGTTACATTCCTTTATATTGTTGTGCAGTGTTTTTGTTTTAATGAGAAATGACATGCACCCCCCCACAGAACATCCTTATTGCCCTATTTGTCAGTATCTGTATCATACAGAATTTTAATCTCTGTGATTTGTCATTTTCCCTAAGTCTCCAGCACACTTATTGATAGACACAATTTGCTTATGCGTCAATCCAGAGCAATGTCAGCTGTACAAATCCTATTTCATACTGACGATGATCGTGTATCCATCAATGACTAAGTGCCCAAAGCATTACATAATACTGATAAAGCAGTAATAGGCATAATAATAGCATTAGTAGTAGTAGAAATATTAATAATAAATACATAAACAAAAAAATGACATTTCACCCTAATTCAAAATGGAGGAAAAAGGCAATTCTGCGTAGGCTATGTCATTGTCATTTCCAGAGTAGTGGAGATCAGATTACCACACATTTTCCAGTGCTGTGAAAATCTCTCTCTTCATACTCAATTAAATATAAATACCATAGTAACCTACAGTTTAGTACCAAGAACAGATATAGGTCAAAAGTCAAGAAAAGGCCCTGTGGACCAGCGTTTCACACGTACCTGAGGCTGTAAATTTGACCTTTTCATTCCAACGTTCAGAGCTTCAGCACTACCAAAGCTCCATGTGCAATTTGTTTCATCTGCATTGTTTCAAAATATGAACTGAGAGAATGAGAAACAATCGTACATGTGTAACTGAAGAACAGAACCCCATAATACCTTACTGACTAAAACAAACACATATATAGTAATTCAATTAAATGTACAGCAGTAAAATGAAGAAGAGAAGAAAAGGAATACTTTGAAGGCACATACCACATGCCCTCCACTGTCTATTTCAGTGGGAAGTGTATGTGGAGTTTGGGAGAGGCAATGCTTACATTTACCAGCTAAAAGAGGAAAAAGAGGTTCAGCCATAACAGCCCCATACATCATCTTTCACAATACTGCTGGGCTCCATTATGTGTCACTATGAGGGAACAGTGAAGTTTACAGCCTGCGAGTCATTTGTAAAATAGGCCCTGGGTATCGGTATACAAAATCCTCTGGAGCTATTTTTTGCCTGCCCGATTTGTTTTCTTCTTCTTTTTTAAAGAGAGAAAATGGCAGTACAAGTGTCAGGTGGTCGGTTAAATGCATTGGTTGCACTATGGGGGGGGGGGGGGGGGGGGGATGGTTACTGCTTTATGGTTATAGTTTTATCACTTGACTCCATTTCACTTTGAGAAGTGCAATTTGTGTGTATTAATTGATGCACAACTTCCTGCTGCACAGGCATTTACTAAACATTGCCAGATGAAAACAATGAAATGTTTATTGTTTTTAAATTGGTAAAACATCTGCAAGTAACTCCCCAGATGAATCCTCTATATTGGCAGGTCTGTCAAATGACTATTTTTTACATGTTGCTTTGGTACTTGACATCAGCCAGTGCAAGTCCATTCTCCACTCCACTGTCAAACCCCCATATAACAGTTAAGTGCTGGTACAGATACAGTAATACCTGCTTTATAGCAGTGCAATCCCATTCAAAATCAAAGGGCTGAACAAATGCAAGTAATTACAATAATGCACATTACCAAGCAACAAACCTTCATTACGGTCTATTCAAGCATAAGCAAAATGTGTTTACTACTAACACTGTGATTTCAACACATATTTTAAAATGATATTGTACACTCGACGTACATCTCTTTTAAGTATATTTATTAGATGACCATTTGGCCTCAGAACTATCTTGTTCAGGCAATGGAACTCCATTATTCCTAGTTGTTTTATGTTTTCATGTAATATACTGGTTTAATGTAAGGGTTAAGAGAAAAAAAAGTGATTACAGCTAGAAAATAGAAAAAGTTGAAACTGGGTTTGCTTGTAAAAAAGACACTACATTTCAAGAGCTACACTATAAACGTGTCTAGTCCATACCAGGTGAAAACAGAAGTCTTTTAAATGAGGTTTATTAACCATCTAATAAAAAACAAAAAATAAAAAATAAATGAATTATTGCCCTTCTGTAGATTTTGTTTGCTTGATGCTTTTCTTCACTTGCAATCAGCACTACATGAGTTATGGAAAAATGGAAAGCGCAAGAACAGTCTTCACAGAGAGATGTAGCCTGCAAAAGCATTTGTGCTCATTATTTTCTGCTGAAGAAGAGCGGCACGCTAAGATATCTGTTGCCAAGTATCCACCAAGATTTTGAAGCACAATGTATAAATGAAGGAACAAACCGCAATAAACATCACAAAAATCCACAGACATTACAGTCTGGCATGGTTTGTACCAAATTGTTCTAAATGCAACAACTTTAACATGCATAGATGAGTTCAAAGATAATGAAAATTATATTCCAAGAAAATTATTGTATTTATAAAACAAACACTTCAAAAAGCAGGAAAGGGACAAAAGAGCCAAGATGATTAAGGCATTAAATGCTTCCAGAGGTGGATAAATCAAATTATATATAAATATATACTTATTTTTGGGCATAGGGTTTTTAGTCTTACACATGCCTCAGACCGATTCATATCCAAGTCTAATCCCTTGAGAACGGAAAACAATCCTATCTGTATTTGTTGTTTCAAAATATAATTTTCCTTAGAAGAAAACACAAAGCAATTGAATTTTGAATGTGTACAGATAAAAGAGGTAACATTCCTCATTGCAAAGTGTGAAAATAAACTGTGGACCGAAAGACAGTTTAAACAGGATGTCAGCAGAATCAAATTGATCATTTAAGGGAACAAACAGAGGTCACAAACAGTGGGGTTGATGTAGTATTGCAATATATATAGTATATTGATTTGTTAAATGGCACACTGGAATCTTGTATTTGTTTTGGCAGACAATAATTAGCAATGGGGTCTTAAAAGGACATTCAAACTGGAAGTATTTCATTATAAAGCCATAAGTTATTTCTGAGAAAATAAATGTCTGTGATGGAGCCAAACATTGCTATTGTTTAATTTTGTTTACATTTACAGTACAATAATCAAAGTAAGCTTTATATCAAGAGAAAGTGTCTTTTTATGAGCAAAATATATATTTTTCCTTCTGGCAATTTCATAAAATGTTGAAATGTAATTTACTGTAACTGCAATGGATTGAATGGAAGAATGTACTTTTTTGTTTGGTTTTGTTTGTTTGTTTCTTACATCAAAAAGGTAAAATTACCCAGATAGGGAGGATGTTTTCTCTTAACGCACAGAATAATTGAATGTCATTGTTTGGCGTTTGAAATAGCATGTACATATTTGACCTTAACAACATTTCTGACCCTGCAAACATTGCCACTGACAGATGGGGAATCAATAAGAGATTAGTGATTAAAGGTGATCTGAGTTTAATTGAAATGTCCGCCAGCAGTCAATGATTACAAAAATGACAATAACAAGCCACAAACGAAGGAAACCGATCAGGAATGTAGCAACAAGGAATACAGTCAAATACAAAGAATGAAGCATTACCAGACATGCATCACACTAGCTTGATAACGAGATCATGTAAAAGTCTACTTGAGGATGCACAATAATTAGGGCCACAGTCAATTTCAGCAGTGAGTGGATTCCATGGTTTTCAACATAATTAACCCCAGTCCTGGAATCTAAGGCTTGATCTGAAGCTCCGAACAGCAAATTGGTAGTTCAGGTGCAATATGAAGTGCATCAATGCAGGGATTCGCTCTCTCCAGAGATCCTCGTAGTTTCAAGTCTTCACTTAACAGCCATTCCCCTCCTGAGGCCGAGACATTTCACAATTTCATTTTTTGCACCATAGAAATGATCTCCTGTCCACTTTCACTGGTGATGAGAGCCCTTGCTGGCTAATTGTTTACATGGAAACATATGTCAGTGCGAAGAAACATAATGGTTTGATTGTTAGACCCGTTCTGTTCAAAAAAATAAAAAATCACTTCTGTTGAAATTGGTGTCAAAACCCTGGGAGAAACACATCCAACTGTGTTCAGTGCTCTAAAGCAGAGTGGAACTATGCTTACAGATTGGCTCAAGTGGAACTAAAACTGCTCCCAACCACTTTTTAACACCTTTTTAGTTTTTTTTCCTTCAGTCCAAAGTCTGTCATCTCCTCTCGCTTTGCCTGCCAGATTTTGCCTTTAGACATTTTGAGAAATCCATTAAAGGTAAGTCAAACCCATTTGACATATTGTGAGGTGAATTTAAAAAAAAAGATTGTTAGTTTGTTTTAGGCCCACTACAATGTAAATGCACTGAAATACTGAACCTCTGAATACCTATAAGATATAGGCTGTGGCAGGCATTTACAAAAAATTGGACAGTCCTGTTCTGATTTTAACTTTATTTTATAAGTATCATTCTTCTAAAGTTCAGGACAAGGTAGAGTGTTTGCCTTAGTTAGGCCAAGCCATGACCTTATTCATAGGAGTTGTGCAGTGTGGGGAAAATTAACAATGCCAGTCTTAACAGCCATAACATGTTATCCTATGGGACTGAATGTCTCAAGTACACGTAACATGGATTATTAGGTATGTAGTTAATCAATATATATATATATATATATATATATATATATATATATATATATATATACACTCACCTAAAGGATTATTAGGAACACCTGTTCAATTTCTCAATAATGCAATTATCTAACCAACCAATCACATGGCAGTTGCTTCAATGCATTTAGGGGTGTGGTCCTGGTCAAGACAATCTCCTGAACTCCAAACTGAATGTCTGAATGGGAAAGAAAGGTGATTTAAGCAATTTTGAGCGAGGCATGGTTGTTGGTGCCACACGGGCCGGTCTGAGTATTTCACAATCTGCTCAGTTACTGGGATTTTCATGCACAACCATTTCTAGGGTTTACAAAGAATGGTGTGAAAAGGGAAAAACATCCAGTATGCGGTGGTCCTGTGGGCGAAAATGCCTTGTTGATGCTAGAGGTCAGAGGAGAATGGGCCGACTGATTCAAGCTGATAGAAGAGCAACTTTGACTGAAATAACCACTCGTTACAACCGAGGTATGCAGCAAAGCATTTGTGAAGCCACAACACGTACAACCTTGAGGCGGATGGGCTACAACAGCAGAAGACCCCACCGGGTACCACTCATCTCCACTACAAATAGGAAAAAGAGGCTAGAATTTGCACAAGCTCACCAAAATTGGACAGTTGAAGACTGGAAAAATGTTGCCTGGTCTGATGAGTCTCGATTTCTGTTGAGACATTCAGATGGTAGAGTCAGAATTTGGTGTAAACAGAATGAGAACATGGATCCATCATGCCTTGTTACCACTGTGCAGGCTGCTGGTGGTGGTGTAATGGTGTGGGGGATGTTTTCTTGGCACACTTTAGGCCCCTTAGTGCCAATTGGGCATCGTTTAAATGCCACGGCCTACCTGAGCATTGTTTCTGACCATGTCCATCCGTTTATGACCACCACGTACCCATCCTCTGATGGCTACTTCCAGCAGGATAATGCACCATGTCACAAAGGTCGAATCATTTCAAATTGGTTTCTTGAACATGACAATGAGTTCACTGTACTAAACTGGCCCCCACAGTCACCAGATCTCAACCCAATAGAACATCTTTGGGATGTGGTGGAACGGGAGCTTCGTGCCCTGGATGTGCATCCCACAAATCTCCATCAACTGCAAGATGCTATCCTATCAATATGGGCCAACATTTCTAAAGAATGCTTTCAGCACCTTGTTGAATCAATGCCACGTAGAATTAAGGCAGTTCTGAAGGCGAAAGGGGGTCAAACACAGTATTAGTATGGTGTTCCTAAAAATCCTTTAGGTGAGTGTATATATATATATATATATATATTATTTCCATAGTGAACTACTACATAAGTCCAAAATGAGGTAAGTTGTACAGTTTCTAGATCGCAAACTTCTTTCCCCCAGTAACACATATACCAGATTGTTGCACTGTTTTTATCCTGTGAACCTGATAACTCTTCAGTGCCAGTGGGTGCTTTCAAATATCCTGCTTCACAATTCTAGACAAAGTAACAAAGTCAAGGTAACATTCCCTCCAACACAATGGAGCACAATTCAAAATGAACATTCAGTTGTGACTAATGCCGAAGCCAGCTGATTGAGCCAACTGGCTTGGTGGAGGATTGATCCAGCACCTATCCACTTTTCACTGCTACGCTGACTTTGAAATATCTGTCTGCTTCTGCCCCTGATTGTTCAGTTCAACTCAAAAAATGCAATGCTACAGTACTTCTGAACACTGATGCATTCCTGATTTTATAAACAGTGTTTATTTAAATAATTATTTTTCTAAAGCCTTTTAACTAGCATAACCAACATCACCAAAGCAAGTTTATTCCTACATGCTATTGGAGTTACACTGATAGTTCAGGAGTCATAAATTACAGATTATTTCCAATAAATACTTAGGCAAGGCTTCGAAATGAAATTACTTCAAAATAAATGAACTTTCACCCATTTGTATGGGCAGTTTTCCATAAACTGAGGTAGTAAACCCAAGAACAAGAATGGAAAGACCGAACTTAGAACTAAGCTTTCCTGAGAAAGTTCCCCCTTCCATTTTTAAACAGAGCAGCGATATCCAAACCATGCAATACACGTCTTGAAACATCTATGTGTGATCATTTTAAAATGGCAAAGTTACACAGGAAGTGAAACGGTTTATTACACCATGTCTCTCAGTTCTGTCTGTCGCAAATGATTCATGGAGTGGAGGACAAGTTAAAATGAAATGCTGCACAAGATCATTATTTTAATTTAGTGCTGTATCTTTCTGTGACTTTCTTTCCATCTTGCATTTCATTTGTCAAATCCCATTTTGTATATTTGAAGCGTTTCATTCAGATAAATTCTACCCTCAGGGCACATAATGCAGAAACATGCACTAAGTGTTTAAAAGTATGATTTCGCTAAATGTTAATCTCCGAGGGACTTGACTTTAACCCAGTGCACGACTTACATGAGTATCCTGGTTTCAACTGAGCAATGCTGCATAAAAATACAGATAGCGGTCTTTAAAGATTAATTTTGCCATGTTGAAAGCTGTATGAGTTGGAGTTTAAGGGGGGGGGGGGTAAGTGTATGAGAGGCTAAGCAAAAACCACAACACTTAAAATGAGGAGCATCTTAAACAAGAAACAAACAACATAAATAAATAAAGATTGCAGGAACAAAAAAGACTGGCAGACTGTGTTTCTACTCTCAGAAGTCATAGGGAAGAACTTTCTTTACACAGTGGAAAAACTTCAAAGATTTATTTTGTATTACATACTGTAATTCGGCCAATATGTTGTCTCATTTTATGATGCATTATTATGATTCCTTGAATTATGCAGTTGTAAAATTCACTGCTCACTGATCCAGTGGTTAAGTGGAAGGGCTTACTGCCAAGTACTGGCTCTAGCACTGATTCACTGCAGGTTACTGTATTGAAACTTACTATCTTCTCTTGTGTGTCTTCAGACTAAATGTAAAAATATAATTCAATATAAATACATAATAATAATAATAATAATAATAATAATAATAATAATAATAATAATAATATGACTGAAATTTATATTTAGTTTATAAACGAATGTTAATGTATTTGGAGATACAACCAACAGTGTCTGAACACAATGCTAAAAATCAATGATTGCTTTAAATGTTACTTGCTCAAGTTGGACATGACTTGGATAAATCAACAGGCAGAGATGAAGCACTAGGAAGAAAAATAGACTTGCTTACTTAAACAGCAGCCAGGTCTTAATGACTTTGGGTCCATTCAACCATCTACTTAAATAAGTAGAAGGTCAGAGGCCACAGCACTAGGGTTAATCTATATTCAAATAACCAACTTCCCAGAAGAAAGCTCCCCATTAAGTTTGATCTAATCTTGGGTTTTCTCCATGTTTTTCCTCGGTTTGTGTACTAGCAGGCCTCAGTTCATCGGAGAGAGTATTGTCAATGAAAGATGGCTGCCAAATAGCTGCAGGAATTAATTTTGATGAAAAGGAGAGCACCCCTGCTGAGGAAAGAACAAACAAGTCTTTTATAATCAACAAACGCACTAACTGATTATGTTCCCTCCTTTACAAAGGGAAGTGACAGCACAGTCGGCTAATGTATAATCGTTTCAGCCCCCGATCCCGAAAAATCTGTAAGGCTTTGAACCATGGATTCCTGCTGTGGATCTCTTTAAAGTGCCTTAAGCTCACTTTTCCTCCAGTGAGCTCATTGTCAAAGAAGGGGCTCAAGTGATACATGCTAAGGAATACTTCTATACTGTATGTTTTCACATTACTGACAATGCAACATAAATAAAACTACAACAAGCAACGCAGCGGGTTGTCCCGAAGTTAAAAGGCCTCACAGGCAAAAACGAGGCTGAGGTGTCTTGTTTCTCACTGTGTTACACACTGCTGAGAACCCATCTGTCTTTGTTGGCATGACAGAGTAATGTAAATATAAAACATGGCTCTGAAGACAATACGTTTCTCAAGGCATACACGTGGTGCTCCGGTGCAAATCAAGATAGTGATTGATAGCTTAAAACAGCCTCCTTGACTTTTATCTCGTAGTGGCACATAGATCATTCACCTTTATTTTATTTTATTTTTCTTTATTTTTTGGTACTTTGATTTCAGTGCTTTCATTATATATATATATATATATATATATATATATATATATATATATATATATATATATGATAAATTGGCAGTTGTTAAAAAATAAAAATAAAAAGGAGTTTGCAGCAAGGTTTTATGTTTTATTTGTAATGATTGTATTTATTTTGTATGTGGCCAGCTGTAAAGAATCCAGTTAAAATTGAAAAAATGTTGCTTTTTTCAAGGTACATAATAGCTCTTCAGCATTATACTGCTACTTTATGTATCAAGACATCTCTACAGGTTTTTTGCCCAATCCTCCATCCTAAAATTATGGGTCTATATGCGGCTATAGTCTAATAAGGAAAGTCATTGTTTTGTGACAGAATACAGCAAAGAAAAAAATAGCATGTTAAGTGCATCGATGCAAGAATACTTCTAGTGTTTAATGAGTAAAGTGACATTGTTCAAGCCTATATATATATATATATATATATATATATATATATATATATATATATATACATACACACTCATATATAGCTTTAACTTTTAGAATACTTAGGCCATCAAAATTTGGCCTATAATAAACACACGTCGTTGCCTAAATATGCAGGTTTTCTGGATTGATTTAAATAGTGTTTTTTTAAATTAGAATTAGAAATTTAAATAATACATTAGGCATGTATAAAAATAATTTGAGATACATGCTTCTGAGATGCATCATCTGACAGTTATAGCTTAATTGGGACGAAAGCACAAAAAGTAATACATGAAACAGGACCACCTGTTAAAAAAATTACTAAAAAATATAACTGATAGGAGTTGGCAGGAGTTTGTATGTTTCTGCGTGTGTGCGTGTGTGTTTTGCATTTAAATAATGGACCACTTAATTGACTCCCCTCACGTTCAGATAATCTGTTATTTAGTGGGGAGACCTGGAAATGAATTCACTCTCTGGTCCCATTGTGAGGGTGCCTTTTCTGTTTTCCCATTACAAGGCAAAGGATATACAAGTAGATATGTTAGTGTGCCATAGTAGGTAAAGCTCAGCACAATGTTCAAATAAGATGCAATAGTTTCCAGGCTTTTGATTGGTGCAGGGAAGTAAACAGAACCAGTTTTCAACCACACACAAGCTTTTTTTTCCCTATAGACCATAGATCCATATCAATCAGCTAATTAGCTGGAAATTCCATAACTCCAAAGCATTCCTATCTTTAATTATATTTGGCAACTAAACTCTTCATTCATTCTTCCACTTGATCATATTGATAAAGAAAGCCATTGCCCTTTCTCATTGTATGTCAAAAGAAAAGTATCCCAATCTGTGAATTCACTCTTGCTGATAAAGGAAAGGAAAATAATAATAATACAAAAACTACACTAGCAACCAGTGATCTACATATGTCTAAAAGGCTTATGGTTCACCTTGTTTCAGTACAGATAGATATTTCCCTCTGACAGATTTCAACAATGTAGCCTACTGTCAGCTCTGATTCCATCTGAGAAGGGAGCCTGGCAGGAGAACTCTCTGGGGTTTTTAACAATGGATGTGCGAAAAATGATACAAGCTTTTATTAAGCAGTGGGTTAAAGGAGAGGTTGCAGGCTGGATTGTTTCGAAGCGGTGTCAAACCAAAGTTCACTTTTGGCCCTTGTTAACATTTTCTTGTATAATTTAAATGTGGAATCTCAGCGGATTAGTCAAATGAAATGTACCAGGAAAAAAAAGTCAATTCGTTTTTTCTGTACTCTTCAGGGTTTTACTTTAGGTCATCCTATTTAACCACACATATAAGACCCACATCATCTCTCTTGCACATTTAGTGCGAGGGAGTATCATACATGTATTTAGGTAGCATTAAGTAGTAGCATAGTCCCTTTTTAAAACAAAAGCAAATAAGGGGAAATATCAAGTTGTAAGGAAATGTAAAGTCCTTAGCGGAAAGATCAGAGACCATCAGTGACTGTGGAAACCTCACCTCACCAGCAACAAACAAAATCTTAGAAAAGCAAATGAACGAGAGATCTGAAGGCAGGCACTTACACTTCATTGCATCACACGGATGTGTTTTAAGATTTCCCATCCACCCCTATGCTGCTGAACAGAATCAATGTAAAACAAGGTATAGGAGGGGATTTGGTTTTATGTGAAAGTCCCACTTGTGGTAAGGTTATCACCTGGTCCCAATACAGTACATGCACAAACAGACATTAAATAAGCAGCACTGATCGAGCGGATCACTCAAACTGATGGATAGCAAGAATAGTGGTTTGGTAATAGTTACTAATCGTAAGACTCAACACAAGGCTATCCCCACACTGACTTGTCTGTGAAATTAAACACACACACACAAAATAGAGACATGCAACACTGAGTTCAGCTTTCTTCCAGTCCATTTTTGTTCTCTCTCTGGAGTGTAGGAAGTATGGGGAAATCCTATGAATGAGGCCATGACAAATGGATAGAAAAGCTTTAATTCCTCCTTGTGTGAATAGGGAACTATGCTTGACATTTATCCCAGTAAGTGTGCTCTTCAAAACAAAAAGCTTTTCTGCATGGCTACATTCAAATGATCCTTGCCGAGTTTGGAGTGTCATATATTTTTTATACCCTGTAATAGGGACAGAGGATGGGACCAGGTGTTCAACTCAATAGATATTTAAACACCTCATGGAGGCCAGGAATGTTTTGCAGCTGAAAAAGTCGGTAGTGTCATAATAAGGAAACGCACACTGAATGGACTTTTAAAGTAGCATATCCATGCATACAGGTGCCTAATAGTTGTAAGGCTGTAGGAGTAATACGGATTACTTTGCGGACGTTTAAAGAAGTCAGCCTTTTCGCTTACTTTAATTTCAATCCCACCATTTGAAACCTGAGACTGATTAACTCAATGTAACCCAGCTGTACTACAAAAGAAGTGTCCACTATCGAAAATTATGTCATTGCCTCTATCCTTTAATGAACCCAAGGTCCAGTAAATTATGCACACCAAGGGAATGGTTACTATTAGTTGCTCATTACACATCAATACATTATGTGAATGTCAAACGTCCTACTGGATTTCTCTTTGTTTCTTCCGTGGAGTGAAAAATGATATTTTGATATATACTAATAAATTAACCTTAATGCCTAAACAACATCGCTTTTATTTCTGGACCGATGTGCATTTTTTAGCAATGCTATACCTCAGTGTCTGAAATTTCAAATTCAGCAACTGTTCTTGGGCGGGGGGGATGGGGGTGCCTCCTAAGGTCTTTGTTCATTAAAGACCACATGCATCCTATTCCTTTCACACTAGGGGATTGAAAACGGATAGGAGGTTTCTCTGTGTGCCTCTCTTTGGAAATTGTAATGTGCTATGATGCCAGGAGAGAGCCTTTGCAACTAATGGATATTTATTTATTAACTCTATGTGAATATGTCACCAGTATCTTAAGAAAGTATACGTGGAAGTTTGGAAGTTTTGATTGGTTTATGGCCACCGACTCTATTAGAACCAGCGGGGAAATGGCCCACTCAGGGGAGGAAGCTATTTGTCAGTTCAGGGCTCGAGCATTTTTATAAATGTCTAAATAATGAACTTCTGATTGAAAACAGCAGCCAGAAAACCAAGAGCTGGTTGCATTTGTGGTCTATCCTATTTACACCTCAGCCTTGTTTACATGAAAATTAATCTGCAAAAAAAAATTAACTTCAAGGGCTAATTTTCACCGAAATAGAATCATGCTGCATCCTATTGGTATGTTTAGAAGAACAGGCCTTTGCTCACTGGAAACACACAAGCCAATGTTTGTCTACCTACGTCTTCTTGCCATATGGAACCAGAAGGCTGGCAAGGGTTGCTTTCAGAGATGTTTATTGATTTCAAGACTTCAAAGCACACAAAACCTCAGCTAGACTCATTTTTCATTCAATTTAAACAAGCTGTCAAAGTACCTGAACTTTAGGAAAGGTACTTGAGGCATAATTTTTACCAGAACTTCCCCACCTTCTGGAAACCTAAAAAAAAAGCTTCATTTTCAAATAGGGCTTATTAGTGTTAATTTAAATACACTTTTTCTACTTGGAATAATGAAGAGCTTAAATTATTTTATATGAAAATCACTAGATGTTTTGTTTCTCTTTTCATTAAGACATAGACTACTAAATAAGATTTATGAATATACCACTGTTCAGCTTTATTATATCCTATATATTATACTTCAATAGATAGTATTCCTTTAGTACTTCAAATCACTATAATTGTAATGCAATGAAAAAACAGCCATGGGAAGGGATGGCATCCACGATTGTAGATTAAAAGTTAATACACAGTAATTTATGAGACATCTGCCTTTTATCCGGGCTAGAGTTTATTTATGTATACCAATCAACCAGTCCTAAATTTAAATATAATTAGTTGGCTGGCTTACAAAGAACTAAAAATCAAAACCAAATGCACCCATATGATCGACTCTTCATAAATTCCATACCCTCCCTTTTCTTCCATGTGTGTTGTCATCTGATACCTGAATAGTTGCATCATGGTTATGTTCTTGTTTGCAACACAGTGGTAAAGACATAATTTAGTATTGCTCCTTTCCTCAGGCAATGTACTCAGTGTATACAGGTCAGACTATATCGAGAAGATTGTTATATACTGTAATGCATGTACAAGTAAACCAGGGTATCTTCAAGCACACACCAAGCCCATCAAATCTGCCTCAAGATACAAAATCAAACTGAATGAAGGGGTTTTATTTATGGTGGACAACATTCTCAATAAATACTTGGTTTTCCTTCCACCTTTTACCACTCTTCCTGCATGCATGTTGACATTGTCACCATTTAAAAAAAATACATGTATGAAACCCAAGACAGGTTTAATAAAGAAATCATTCATTAAACATTATACAAAAAAAAACAGGGTATAGCAAGGTAATTCTCAGAGGATGTGGCCTACTTACCAGAAAGATGTAGTGTTTTTTTTTTTGTTTTAAGGCTTGCAACCTTCCACCCTTAGGCAAGCTAATTATACTGATTGTTTGGATACCAACCTAAATATATTCTATTCCTGGCTCCTGAGTGATCAAACACTTGCTCCTCATGCACTAGATATCAGACCACCCTGTTAATTAATCAGGAACTGTAAAAGGAATACCAATATATGATATAAAATTGTATACAGTATGAATATTTTTAGATTAAAATGACATGTATATACATTTTAACATGACCATTGACCATGTGGAAGAAAAATACATCTTGATAATTACACTGGCATGCACAGAGCATGTTAAGTACGTCAGTACAGTCAATGATAATTAATACATTGTAACGGGTTGGGGGGCCCGTCCCAAGAAAGGGCTGTATGTAGGCAGGGTCTGGTCTTGAAACACACAGTAGGGAGGCAGGCAGAGGGTACAAAACAGGCTTGCTGTCGTTTTATTGCTTCCCTTAATGACAGGCACAGTGTCAAAAAGCAAAACAAAACCTAGCTCTGTCCGAGCACTAACTAAACGTAAACAATCCCTAACTACAAAACAAACAAAAACAATAACAGTAAATGCCCGGGTCGGTGGAGCCGAACACCGGGCAGACAGAAGCATAAAGGGATAAGGCAGGTTCGTAGTCACAGTCCGTAATCAAAGTTCATTACCGGTGGGGGGTTGTCAGACAGTCCGGGGTTCAAGAGGGAGAATGGTCCAGGTCCAGAAAAAGGGTCATAAGCCAGTGAATCCGTCAACTGTGAGCTTTACCCTTCTTTCTCCTGCTCTTCCATGCTCTCGCCCTCGCCCTCGCCCTCGCCCTCGCCCTCGCCCTCGCCCTCGCCCTCGCCCTCGCCCTCGCCCTCGCCTTCTCGCCTTCTCGCCTTCTCGCCTTCTCGCCTTCTCGCCCTCCTGTGCACCTTGCTACCCCAGCCAAGCATGCACACACTGGTTCGCTTCCTTCTTCCTTTTATAGGGGAAGTGGTGGGCGGGGCTATGGCCAACAGGAGCCCTGCTGGCTTCTGGGGTTTTATAGTCTCCTCCACTGAAAGACCGGCCCTGACCCCAGCCTTGCCTCTCACACTGCCACATAGCCTCCCCCTCAACAGTGAAGCCAGGGGTGCACACGATGACAGCCATACCACGGACAGGCCCCCCTCCAAAAGACACAAGGGGCGGGTGGGAGGGCCGAAGAGCCAGATGGGGTCTCCATCTGCTGGGTCATCCTCGTGGTGGATGTGTCATTCCCCCATGTCCTGTCCTTCTCTGTATCACACCCATCTGGTCCTCGGGGTGGACTGCCATGAAGGTGGCTCCCCTGTTGCTCCCTGATCCCTCCAGGAACCAGGCTTGTCTGGCGGAGACCTCTCTGCTTCCACAGCATCACTTGGCTCCCCTCCAGTCTCTGCTCCAGCCTGGAGACACAGCGAGTCCTGGGCACGCTGAGGTGTCTCCATCTCCTTTCCTGGCTGCAGTAACTCAGGTCGAGGACAGGAACTCTGGTTTTCTAGGAGACCTGATGGAGGAAGCACAAGAGTCTTACCCTCTGGTTGCTGCGACTCCTTTGTCTTCCGGGATCCCGACTGAGTTAACTACAGCGTCCGCGGCTGCCGTTCCTTTTGCGGCTTCTGGCTGCTCTGGCTGCTCTCCAGATTCCGGGCCTGGTATAATCTTCCCCTCTGATTCAGTGCAGGGGAAAACAGGTGATGTCTTCACCTGGATTGTAGACACCTCCTGTTCTGGCGTGGCCTCGGAGGAGACAGACGGCGACTCCCTCCTGAAGTCATCTTCTCCTGGTAGCTCCTCAGTGCTCAGGGGCAGACTCTCTTCTGCCAGACACGGTGGCGGATACTGTTCCACCAGGTATGGTGGCGGACACTCATCCTTGGAGTGGGACGAGGAAGGCAGCACCTCTTCCTCATCTTACGGATACTCGGGTTCCTCCCTCCGGGCCTCTGGACACTCAGGTTCCTCCCTCTCCGACACGGGATACTCGGGTTCCTCCCTCCGGGGCTCTGGACACTCAGGTTCCTCCCTCTCCGACACGGGATACTCGAGTTCCTCCCTCCGGGGCTCTGGACACTCGGGCTCCTCCCTCTCCGACACGGGATACTCGGGTTCCTCCCTCCGGGGCTCTGGACACTCGGGCTCCTCCCTCTCGGTCACGGGAGACTTGGGTTTCGCCCACTGTGGCTCCGGCGGCAGGAACACCTCGGCCCTCTGTGGCTCCGGTGGCAGACATGGCCAGATGCTCTCTTGCTCTAGCCACAGCAGGTCCTCTTCTTCCTCTCTCCCTGGCAGGTCTTCCTCGTGTACCGGCCATGGTGGAAGAAGCAGTTCCTCATCTTCCTCTCTCCCTGGCAGGTCTTCCTCTTGTCCTGGCCATGGTGGAAGAAGCAGTTCCTCGTCTTCTCCTGGTGTCTTTTGCCAAGGCACCAGTTACTCCCATTGCAGGTCCTCCTGTTCTGTCTCCAGCTCAGGGACAGACAGAGGTTTCTCCTTTTCCTCCTCAGGCTCCAGACAGTACTCTTCCTCCCACTGCAGCTCTGTGAGGGAGGGAAACTCCACCTCATCCTCAGGCTCATGGAAGGCATTTAACTCCACCCCTCTCTCTGGGGTGGAGAGGGAGAGAAGCTCTACCTCCTCCTCCATGCAGGACGTCAGCGACCTCTCCTGCTCTGTCTCCAGCTCAGGGACAGACAGAGGCTTCTCCTCTTCCTCCTCAGGCTCCAGGCAGTGTTCTACTGGTAAGGCTCTTCCCCCTTCTCAGTATTCCTCGCCATCAGGGGAAACATGCCCAGGTTGTCCATCTTGGAAACACCACTGCAAGGCACACCAGACAGACCTTGCAATCAGTGGTTGGGGAAGACTGCAGTTGAAGAAGCACTTCCTCTTCTCCTTCAGGCTGGAAGTGGGGCACCGGCGAGAGCTTTGCCTCCTCTGGCTGCATGGCCTTGTCCTCCTGCTGTTACTGGCTCCGTTCCTCCATGAAATCCAGCAACTCCTGCACAGCTGTCTTCATGTCAGACTGACCTCCTTGGATAACCTCCAGCTTGTCAGGAATAGACAGGTTCAGAAACTCCAACAGGAAGGTGCAAGTGGTTAGGTGCAGGTATTTGAGGCCTTCGGTCTTCAGCCACAGTGGAGAGCTGGGATTAAACAGCCAGTCAGCACTGATTGTTTGGCTTTGGATTTCCAGCCCATTTTATTTTATTTTTTCCCAAAACAACCTTGTGTGTGTGTGTGTCTCTTTTCTTGATCCAGACCATACAGCCTATGCCCGCATTCTATACCAATTGTAACAGGTTGGGGGGCCCGTCCCAAGAAAGGGCTGTATGTAGGCAGGCAGAGGGTACAAAACAGGCTTGCTGTCGTTTTATTGCTTCCCTTAATGACAGGCACAGTGTCAAAAAGCAAAACAAAACCTAGCTCTGTCCGAGCACTAACTAAACGTAAACAATCCCTAACTACAAAACAAACACTAACAATAACAGTAAATGCCCAGGTCGGTAGAGCCGAACACCGGGCAGACAGAAGCATAAAGGGATAAGGCAGGCTCGTAGTCACAGTCCGTAATCAAAGTTCGTTACCGGTGGGGGGTTGTCAGACAGTCCGGGGTTCAAGAGGGAGAATGGTCCAGGTCCAGAAAAAGGGTCATAAGCCAGTGAGTTAGACCAAATCAAAATGTTGACCGACCCATGAATTGCAAAGCACACATCTGTACCCTACAGCGGTTCAATATATTGTTGGAAGCCACTTCATATGATTGATAAAAAGGCGATAGGGTATAACATCCAACTTTGCTATTCATTGGTCAGTTCTGATGTGGTCTAGCCTCAAGTTACATTCATGATGCCTTTTTTGCACACAATCCATCTAGTTCCATAACTAAGCAATCTGTTAGAGTACAGTTTGTAGTAAAACTGATTTTTTGTAGTAAAAATTGTAGTATAGATATTTTAATTGGCACCTATAACAGCTACAATTGTATTTTGATATGTATGCAATATGATCTAATTCTTTCAAAATGTCTTTTTCATTTTAGACTGTCTAACCTATCCTCAAGGTAGAGGGTCTAGAAATTCTCCCCTCAGGTGAATTTCAATTGCCACATGTAGATTTCCAAGTGATCATTCTGGTACAAGTGAGGGCCTTCTCTGTAGAACTCAATGAAAGTAGACAGCACATCAAAAGTGTCACAATACAGCACTGTCAAAAGTGTCACAACATGTATAATGCATATTGTTTGAGTGCCTCCTGTTCACCAAATACATTGAAATGGAGAGGATGCTGCTCAAAGTACAGAGCAGAGAGAGGAGCCTGCTGTTTATGTAACGCTTTAAAGACCATACTGATTCGGTCATTTTGAAAGCAGATAAGTGAAATAAGCAAATATAAAAATATATTATTACTTATGAAAACATTCCTTCAAATAGCAGACATGACCAGAACTTTTTGGAGGCAGGATAATGCCACGTTCAAGAAGGTGTTAACTGAAAAATACTGCATCCTTACGAGACAAGCTCAAGGGGGATTTGACAAGTTAATATTCCTTCTGTTCATCCTATTCAAAGGATACAGTGTGACATATATCAAATTATGCATCAACGCTACATCTGCAAACAGAGCTGTAAGAAAGATAATCTGGCAGGGTTTATAATGCATCAAGATTTAAATGGCCACGTGTAATACTTTCAAAAATGCAAAAAGACCATGTTTGCTATATTGGAGTAATAAAACAACCATTATCGGAAGTGTTGAAGACTATTCATCTAAACATGATAAGGAGACTATATATTGAACATTTGATAAATACAAATCTATGCATATTTAATGTTTCCCATTTCAAATACCAAAAACATGTATTATACAGTTGATTTTGATGTTTGCATGGTTAATGTTGATAAAGGCAGTTCACATTTTTCAGTTTACTTTATCTCTGTTATAAATCTTTTTGATCAGAGGATGTGATTTGTGGAAGGGTTTATTGTAAACATGGGCTAGACTAATATTTGCTTTATTCTAATTAATACTGTTAATCCCTTGGAGCACTTTCGTTAGATACCCTTGCTCATGGCACAAATGATGCAGATGTAGATTAAAGGTTATGTAATTTATGTATTTGTTTATTCATTAATTGTGGATTGTACCAGAGGTTATGTGCTATCTGGAGACAAGATACCATGGCCTCCAGTGTGAACTGAAATATCCTGGACAACACAGTACTGCCAGCACTGGCATATATCGATAAGGTCCTGTATGTCAACCAACATGACAATGCACACCGTTACAAAAACTGGGAATCTAACACCATGATTCAAGAATAAAAGTGTTAAAGATATTTCAACACTGACCTCAATCCCAACAAATCACATCTGGGAAGAACTGGAACAACAAGTCAGAAAGAGGGTTTATTAAAGATAAAAACAATCCCACATACATCTGGAAATATTGCACATAAACGTACAAGCAATAAGGTATATAACTGTACAGTGACAATGTCGCAATTCTCTCCCTAAAATCTCAATGAATTTGACCTTGTTCTCATGACTTCACTGCAACTGTGAGATTGCCAGGGCAATCTGCCAAACACGTTAATCACAGCATCAGCAACAAACTAATGTAACTCTCGAAGCGTCTGTCACACTGATGACTAGAATAAGCAACATCTCAGAACTCCAACTGAAAACACATAACGGAGTCTATAATTTCATTCTTTAGGGAAACAATATAACCCATCAAATCAATGTGAGATTTCCAGGTGGGATGGAAGTATAGTTCTTTCAATGTATGTCCTTTGAAGGAAGAGAGCAAGTTTGAACTCCATCAGTTCCTATCGCAAAATTTGAATTACAAACTATACACATCACAGTTGCAGATTTATTCGGCAATATGGTTTGACTTTTTTATATATATTTTACCAATCAGAAAATCACAATATGGCAAAAATGGTGACTTACTATTGCATAAGAACCTGCAAGTGATATTCAATAGTGAATATTTGTATTGCACTGCTCTTGAAATATTGGTATTTGTTTTTAAATGACTACATATTTGATTAAAACATGTTAAACAGTATGAAAGGTGGTCTTTTTCTATTCACTATAACATGGTGCAATGTACAACCCTGGACAGCATTCACATCATCTTTATGCACCTTTATAAAACATCATCCTAATGACAATTATTGGCCCTCAACTTTTATATTTATTGAATAGAGGTCCTGTGCTGGGAGAATACATTATTTGCTTCCTACATGTATGCATAATGTTGTATGCATTTATATAATTTCAGTAAATACATCCAAGGTAAATTCCATGTATAGCCAGAGGCAGTAGTGCCAGTAAGTACTCTGTTGCAGTAAAACATCCGTTGCCGGTACACCTTACCTGTAAGAGACTATATAGAGAGAGAAGAACGTGTTGCTATTTCGCATAACATTTTTAAATCGATGGTTATGCATATTAAAGATCAAATATATTATGAAATTATTGAAATCAGGTTTTAATATTATTTAACATACATTTGCACTGACAACATGCAGTAACAAGTATGTCTGTCCCAGCTGGAGCTCTGTAGTAGGTTACACCTGCAAGAACCCCAACTGACATGGTAATGCGTCATTAAAACTGAATGTAACCGAGTGAAATTGAAGGTGGTTGAATTGATAAATGGCATATTGCTTCTGTTTAGCAAAAGGGCAATACAAAATACTGGTACAACAGACCTTGCTAAAAATGTCCAAGGGTAAAGCACTAGACAAACATGCAGCAAGCAGAACCAAAGAAAGATGAAAGATGATCTACAGATCAACTATGGAGTCACAGAAGGGTAAATTCTGCTACCTGAGGAGGTGGGTGGAAGCTGGTGTACCGGTAAGAATTAAAATCTACTTGCACCACTGGCCTGCACTTCACACCACTGTATGAGACATTAAGACATTGATCTTCATAAGAAAAGTCAAAGTGTTGTGCTGGCCTACTGTGCTCCGGGTCACATTACAGTTCTGCTTCAAGAAGCCTCAGATCACCAAAGAATAAAGCCTTATATAAAACTAAACAAAACCTTTAGATTTTATCAGTTCGATTCATAATGATGTAGCAGGCACTTTGAACTATAGGTCACTTACCCAGCAACTAAACAGTAACGTCTTTCATTTTACATTATTATCTGGTCCATCACAAAGTCTCGTTTACAACTGGCCAAAATCACACTGAGTGAAGAGAGATAATTTTGGCCTGTGCCCCGTTTCCACTGCTCAATAATGAGATCAAAGCACTTTGCTCCAGCAACCCATCCAATTATTTTTTCAATTATTGCAGGTTGCCAGAAGTGTGTTATTATGCTCAAAATACACACAACAAATTGCTTTGCAACCTTTGACATTGAGCACAATTCTCCAACAATGAAAAATCTAGTCTGCCAACTTCTTCAGCAAAAATGAGGCAATTTTTTTGGCCTAGCAACGCCTCTTGGAAATTTTGAGAGGAAAAAAGAAAACAATGAAAAAATAAAAATATTATACTACCAACACAGCTCACTGGTTGACTTAGATGTTCATGATGCATGTGTTAATATACTATCATGTTCTTAGCATATTTGCCTATTATTTGGAAAAGCAAAATGAGTAAAAGAATACCAATTACTTATATTTAGACACAGCCATGGCTATATATGGTTAGATTATACCAGTAAATCCCATTTGATGCTTGCAATTGAGCTGTTAAAATATATTCAGTATTTGCTTGCGGAGTATGTGCTATTAAAATTAACCTTTTTGTAGAACTGTCCCATTAAAGTGTGATACCATTAATATGATAATTAAGTATTGCAAACTAGACAGTAAGAGCCATAAAAAAGAAGGATAAAGCTCTCGCTATCACTCCTTTTTTCAAGAGGGTACGCTCACTATGAATACAACTTGACAGAAAAGAAAATGATACAAGCTGCAAAGAAAGTGTAAAATGAACTCTGTTTCTGTGAATTACCAACCTTTACTTAAAATAATAAAATTATGCCAGGATCTCAGTTTATTTTATTCTGTTACCTTTACATTCCCCTACACTTGTATTTACTTCATACACACCTTCAATACTGAGTATTCTGGATTAAATAAATCAATAAATACATCTCAAACTGCTTCACATGATAGCAGTAGGAGTCGTACAATATCTAAGGTCTGTCAGGGCAAAACCTTTGACAAGACTTGCAACATAGTGTTTTTTGTTTGTTACTGTACTGATTAACTCTACACATCTGTAATCAAACAGTAAACATTCTTCAATTTGTAAGAGCAAAATGTTATATATTTTTATATTAAAGTTCTACATTCCAATGAATGTAATGGCCTTGAAGAAATACGTTTTGTTTTTTTCCGCCAGCAGCAATAGCATCCTCCTTTTGGGCATCAGAAAATAACTTCCAATGCAGGATCGTGGGCTCCTTTTCATATAATGCGAGTCTGCACTAGTGTTGCATGGTATACCTAAAATTCAGTACTTTTTCGATACTAAAACAAAAAAATACAGGTTCGGTACTCGACTTTTCATAAAATAAAAAATAAATGAATCACACTCCGAACAAACGGCATCCGTCTCCGATGAGCGGCAGTGGTTATTAGGTTGGCCATAGTGATCTACTTCTAAAGATCCAAAACTACTTCAGTGTTTCAATCCCATTATTTGGGTTGTGTTAAATAACTCTAGTTGGTTTAAATTAGCTATCATTGAAGTCAATTTGCAGCACCAATACTTCCGAACACTACTTTGTATGTATATTTGTTTGCTTTGTTGGTCCCAAGGAGATTACAAACCGTTTCTCTGTTGCAGTATTTGTCTTCTTTAAAGTACCACAGATACAGATAATGATAAACTGCCATTCCCTATGGGCTTATCCTAGATGAGTAACCAACATACAGTTCAATTTCAGCTTCAATAACTGAACAGCATAATGGGGAATAGGCGCAAAGTCATTTACTCCAAATTGTCAGTTACACCATTTTTTGTTTTTTTTGTTTTGTAACAAAAGGATATAAATATCCATTGACGCATAAAGAGGGATTTAATTCAAGGGCTTTGGTGGATTCTTCTGCTGTTTATTTATAAGCTTGTAACAATAGGATGTTTTCTTTTGTCTCTACCCCGTTCTAGAGGCTCTTGAACTTTTGAAAATGTCGACTGCTTCACGAGCCAATGTCTGAGCCAAACTCCTAATTAATGACTGAGCAAATGTTTCAAAACTTCACAGGGAAGGAGCATTTTATTTATTAAATTTTTTCAAATCAAAGATATTGAAGCAAGACTGCAATCCAATTGTATGAATGACAACTGAAATCTGCCCATAAACAGAAACAAATAAAACCAAGAAAATCTATTATGCATGGTTCTATATTTGAAGGTACATTCTATTTATATATCATAGGAAGCCTGCTCAGACCAGTGTCACTCAGGCCAACATTTATGTATTTATGTATTTCTAAACATGTCCTTGTTTCTTGCATTGTACATCACACACAAAAAAAGCCGTCAGCATTTGCTGTAGCTGTATAATCCAAGGTATCACATCAGCATTGCCAAACATATCAAGTCGTTAAAAATACACAAGCAATTCAACATGTCCAACAGAGGTGTTAAGAGGATACATTTGTATAGGGCAGTGCATACAACATGAAATTGATCAAACTGCTATGCGATGGAATTCTATATGCCTTCCTCAGAGAAAAAAAAAACCCACTCAAAAATATGTGATGTATCCTTAAGGATAGGATGAACTCCTCTTGCAGAAGCACCAAAGATATCTGTTAAGAACGTCCTCTGATCTGTTGAAGCATCAGAGAGGCGTCCACATGTGCAGCAAGCGCCCAACCACCTGTCCTTCTGGATATAATTACTTTACTTTGGGGAGGCCAGTTAATAAATCAGAGGAGAGAAAAATATAGATTTATATGAAAGACTCGCCTAAAGGTGAAAATCCAATCTCCATAGAATTGCATTTCTTTTTTAATGATATTTATAAAATATTTACAGACACACATACTCTAAGAAAAACGCAGACATGACTATTACATAAAAGAAAATTAGCATTCCATAGGTTTGCTTTGAAAGGGAATAGTGCTGATTAATTGAATGCAAAACAAGTGTTCGTTTTCTTCGGAATGACATGATATTCGGGTTGTTGTTGTTTGGTGGTTAATTGAAAACTTGTTTTCCTCATCTCATATAATACTGAGAGTCCCTATTGGTCATGGACAACCAGTCAAGCATATTCCTTCATCAAGAATCCAAAATAGATTTCACAGGCAAGCCGGATAATAATCCCAGCTCTACCTACACTATAGAGAGAGCCGCAGAAACCTTATGACTGTGTGTGATGGCTAAATAGCAAAAACAAATATAGAAAAGGAAAACAGAAGGACATTTAATTGATCTGAAGGACATGATGGCAAACTCGGGTCTTGAAATTGTTAATCCCATTGCAGGCTGTCACCACTGGATGGCAGTTAGGAGGCCGGAAAAAACATATTCAATTCCACTTGGTATAATTCATTCAAAATTGTTTTCTTTCAGCTCGAACGGTTTTTTATAGCTTCATAAAAACTGCATACAAGTCTTACGATTGCGAACAACAAAGCAACAAGATAAAAGTGTACTTTCCCGCCCGCCGGCCCGCTCCCCCCCTTTTTGTGGTATTTTGATTACACATAATGCATTATAATTTGCCACTGATCCGATCTTCAAATTACTGGTGACAAATGTCTGATTAGTTTATAAGCTGAGCACCTGCACCGGAGCTTTTCAAATCCTTCAGACCAGATGGCCATCCTAGGGGAAAATGCCTGTCAGGTGCATGAGAAGGGATGAGATCCAGAGAAGAGATGGAAATGCAAAAGATTTCGCCGTCACATTGTGGCTAATTGAAGTACACCCCCACACACACAAACACACTTCCCAGATATCTTCACCGAAGCTTCATTAGTAGCTCTAAAGGTAAACTGAAATACCACTCTATTAATAACACCTTCATTTCCCATGTGCTCTAGCTAGAAGTCTGTCCAGTCTTGTGGTGAAGGTGTACAGTCACTATTGATATGAGTTACGCATATCCCTGTTTTGTGTGGAGTCTTGGGGGTCAGTGGTACTGTAGTTCTGCATGCTGCTCCATCTGTCTTTGAACTGCTGAGTTCGGTTTTTTTTGTGCCCTGGAGTGGAGCAAACCTGTTGGGAGTTATGAGGTCTTGAGTTATGAGAAACTGTTGCATCCTCCCGTCTCTAAAGACCTTGGTCCCACTGCTTCACCCCTTCTATCCCTCCATGTCAGCAGTTATTCAACTTCTGTTACATTTTTTTTTTTAACTAGCTCTCTTTGCTCCTCTTGCTCTTCGAGTTTCTCTTATTTCCCAGTATAGTCACCCATTGTACCATTAATTTTCTGACTATAATTACTAACATGGTGAAGCTGAATGGTGTCGCCTGCATACAACATTTTCCAATTTCAAAGTTCTATGTATAGCAATACATAGTTTATTTCTTTGTAATGCTTTTTATTTTGCTCATGCTGAGCCAATGTGGTTTTCTTTGTTTTAAATCTCCCACACTAGCAGAGCATAAACTTGCATGAAAAGATACACTATAAAAGCATTGTTGTATGTTTAAAATATACTTCTAATATTAAAATTGAATGACTGGAGCAGTAGTCCTTCATCTTGTGCATTACTGGGTTCTTTGCTGTGGCAAGAACTGTAAACATGGTATACCACAGCCAGTATGGTTATGAGACAAGAAATCGTAATAGTTTAGTACTTCTGTGCAACATTTCGCCTGACATTTAGTTAGGAAGCTTTTTCCTGCCTGTCATATAGAGTATTTTTCTGATCTCTTTTGAAGAATGGGAAAGGCAGTCGGCTGGGTGAGGTCCCAATGAGCCGATTGTTATTGGCCTTCACAAAGGAGGAATACGGTGCACTTACAGGCCAGGCAGGCAGGGTGTGCAAATGGAGGGTTCTCTCTTAATTGTTTGGAGTCTATGAGGAAGTTAGCTCTGCCCCGGCTTCCGACGAGTTTCAATAGGTCATTTGACAGAGTCGCTGGGAGCCAAAGTACTGCTGCTTAGAGACTACCATGAAAAAATTCCCATGATTATGATGACCCCTCTGGGACAGCTTGTTTTGGGTGGTGCCAGCAACACTACCATTTGTCATGAGAAAAAACTAAAATATTCACTTGTGTAATATGTGTTTTGTACGTTTATTTTTTTTGTTCTAAACAGAAACAATATGTAATGCAGTGGGAAATGCAATATATTCATAGAAATGCAAAGGTGTGCATGCATAGCTTTCAATGAGCAATTCATCAGTGTGATCTGGCACAAGGGGATATAATTTAAAAGGGCCTCCTGCCAAACTGACCATAACGACGTCTGTTACTTTTAGGCTTGAAGCTTACAGCGAGGCAAAATATATATATTTAAACTAATTGAAAACCATTAATGTACCCTGGGATTCTGAAATGTTACCCAGGTACATTTTTATGAGGAAGCCGTTTCCCCGTGACACTTTGAAATTTGGTTTGGTATGCCAAGCTTGTCTTAAGATACATTTAAATGGGTTGCAGCCGGTTTGGAAAAAGAAAGGGAGAGAAAAAAAATGTTCATATGAAACAACCCCTTGCCAACACTGTGTCAGGTTATTAATATTCATCATCCTCCATCCGGCTCCATCAGATCACATTGCTAAACACATTAGCAAGTAATGACTAATATTAACAAGCCACAAGACATGCAGATTTTAGAAATAATAGATGGATCACCTTTTGTGCCAGCTGCCAATTTTAACAACTTAACATCAGATGTTAATTTGGTTTTAATCAATGAAGATATTGTAAGTATCAGCATATTGAATTTAGAATTAGCTTTTTTTCATGTTATGCTCAGTGTGGTGAATACATCAATGACAACAACAAATACAAGACATTATAGTAGTTCATATATTTTCAATCTTTTATTTACTTGCCATGAAATAACAGGATATTTGGTAAAGACTAAGCCCAGAAAATGATGTGCAGAGTTATGGCAGAAAAAAGTAGGCTCATTATTTTTACTTTGCTTCTGCTGACATGTCTGCAGTAGGATATTAGTAATATCGTATAAAGCAGCAATTGACTTCACATAGACTGAATGGCAGTATTTTACTTCTCACTTGAACAGCTTTTTGATTTCCAGTTTGCTTTATCTGCCGCATTTGGCTTGCACGGCCGTGTAGCAAAGCATTAAAGAAAGCAGCCATCCTTGCTGTGAAGTACATTTAGAAGAATATATAAGGCCCTGTGACAGCAATAAATAGTTCACGGCAAGGACAATGCCGATACTTGTTGCTTTCTGTTCTGAGACACAAAGAAGGAGGGGGGCTTGTGAAACATTTCGAAGCAGAGCACTTTTGTAAGCAAGCTTCTGTGCCACGAGAGCGCTGTATCACAAAGCATTCAAGTTAAGCAGAAGGAGCAGGCGTGCTTTATAATGCAGTTAACCTTGATTTTAAGATAAGGAGGCACCCTTTCATTGAACCCGATTTGCTAAAATATTTAAATGCTCCCAATTCATGAGCCAACGAGTGTTGTCTGTTTATGTGCAGTCAGGGGGGAAATTGTGAATCATTATGGCATTTAGATAAAGATGTGAACTGTCACATTCATCATCTCGTATGTATGAGTTAGAACAAAAAGCTAGATTGAAAATAATTGATATCATGCACAGGGAAAAGTTAAATAATTACATACACTTGTGGCCACAATTATGGGTAGAAGCTCGCTACAGCACAAACAAAAGAATTGTATTAACTATCTCAGAAAATAAAAACCGAAGATGTAGGTTTGTATCATTTTACTACAAATATCCCCCAATACTTGCAATCACATCTACAGTTACTTTGGCCATATTTTGAGACCAGCTACAGTAAGTCATTTAGTATCACTGCCCCTCTCTTCCCCTACTTAAATCAGGCTGATAGCATCAAATCCGAATGGGGTTAAGGTCAGAAAACAGAAGTGCGACCATAAAACATGTATATTTACTCTTAGTGTGGCTGTGTGTTTAGGGTCATGTCCGTCACAACACTAAATGCTCAACCCAAAGATAAATGTTAAACATATCAGTGTTAAAAACTATGTCAGGAAGTTCAAAAATGGAAAAATAAATTAGATAAATGTCAGGGAATTGGAGACACATGTAGCTCTTGTGCTCTTTAACATTGAAGCCCCGAAGACATCAGATATACGGCAATGTACGTCTAATCTCACATTTCTCAAAGCTTGACGTAATAAAAGATGTGCTGCTCTTGTATTTCTGTGCATTGTGTTTACATCCTTGTGCAGTACATAATTATACTGCGATACCATGACATGAAAACGCAGGCACAGGAATAGAAATGTCACTGTTGATTTATTTCCACCATATGCCATGAAAATTATAACAAAGTGCTTGTACATTAAGAAATCCCCAGTGATAAAAAGCAAAAAGGAATACATAAATAAATAACACACACACAAACACTGTACATTCCTTCAGAACTTTCCAACATTCAACAATTTTATTTCCCCTTAAAGCAAATGGTCCAAATAATTAATTTAAAAAAAAAAGACAATTTTAATGGAAAGTTTTTTATAAAGCTGGGCCAACATACTACGTAGCGTACAAATTTAATATTACATAATCTTGGCACAAGGCCCTTTAGGCTTTACGCTCCTCATCTTATTTGTCTGATGATTTTCTTTACAGTGATGCCAGCATACTCCCAGTAGAACAGTCTATCCTCACATTCCTATGACTATGAACGTGTTTTAAACACATATGCAGGGGTTTATCCTCATATTTAAGATACCACAGGCTCTATCCAGTTGCCAGGGTCGTCCACAGCTTTTTTTTGTCTAAATTATAGACAATTAGACAGTAGCCATACTCCAATTGTGCCCCAATATGCCATCAATGTATGTTGTTATTATTATTGATATTTTTGTTGTTGTCATCAGATGTAAGTGACATAATAACTTGTTGAACAGTTGGCTGAAGGTTTGGGATGAGTTTTGCATCCTTGGAAAATTGTAATTAAAAAACAAGAACAAAAAAGGGTTGATGGCAGTCATTTAAAGTAAAATTAACAGTATTCCACCTAAACCTCAGTGTTTATCTATTGACTCCTCAAGTAAATGGTTTAAGCCTAAATAAAATGCATCTTGCCGGAGGACACGGCATAGATTCAAGCTGCTATGCTGGGCTATTTGCTACTCCATTTATCAAGCGGTAGGGGTACCATACCATGTGAAACATAACAGATTGCTCTTTTATTTGTTAATTGTGCATGTCTAGGAGAATTTCCAGCATTACATTAGTAATATTATATGGCATCACTCTGTAATATTAATTTGCAGACAGATCATGTCAGTGAATTTCCATACTTGCCAAAGGTCAGCACTATACTGATTTTTTCTCCAAACTAATATGCCCTAGAAAACATTCCCCAGATACAGTGAATTACAGTCTAAACATCTGAAGACCTTCAGATTAGCAAATTAAACGAATAAGCACAATCATTTACTAATTAAACGTCATTTACCATATCCCAGAAAATGAGAAAGCCCGTTTAATTATCCTAAAGGGTATAATGCAGGTTTTATAATTAAACCAGGTTAAAAGCCTATTACTTTCAAAGTCTGGCTGGCTCTTCAGTAAGTACCCATAATACAATTGCAAACTCAACATACAGACAATCAATAATATACCTCAATCACAGCTACCATACCACACATACATTTTATATACGAATAAAACATAGCCAAACACAAATGATTTTGTAAAGATTTGGCATACGTATCTTAGAAAATATCATGTAACGGGAGGTGGACTGTTTATACCATTCTCATCTGATTCAGAAAATGTGTGGTTAAATTGTGCCTTTATAGTCTTTGCCCTCCAGCATTTAAGAATTCAACTCATCATATTATGTATACATATTCTTCTATAATTTATCTATACTCTCAAACAGTATACCAGAAAAACTTAGGTTAAAAGCTCACAGGGGCAATAACCAAAAAGAGGAATCCCAGAAAGCTTATTGGTAGTCTGCTGGTATGTTATGCCACTATTGAATTTGCGGGAAACTCTTGGATAGGAACTGAACTTTTGTTTGACATTTTAATGGCCGCCGCCAGTTTATTAATTATTCATTGCCATTCATTAGTAAAACTTGTAGCTCCAATCTAATTATTGTGGCCTACTTAAGATGTTTCTGCTAAAATAAAAATGTAACCATTTTGAGAAGCAGGAAACAAGTTGGCTGGATATATTTTTGCCGCTGAGCTCAGAAAATAAATTAGTGTAATGCTAGTTGTAAAATTACTGTCAATTTTAAACTGGGAAATAAGTAGCTTATGTGACCGACAATCATATACCCAAGACTGTTCAAATATTTATAAACTGCTTCTAAAGCAAAAATATGTAGTCAGTTCAGTGTACATTATTCCTCGATGTTTGAGGCAATTTAACATGCCTCCAATTGTTTATTGCTGCAGACATTTTTTAATCTATGAACTAAATGTTTTTTTTTCCATTTCATGCTATAGACTTACACAATATATGTGGAAAGTCAGATTTCTAGCAAAATACACAAACACTATTTGACTTAGTTTTAACTGATTTATGAAGGAACAGTACATTTAATTAAGCTATTCTTGAAGTTAAGTCACATAACAGACACAGAATAAGGGGGGAAAAGGGTAAAATAGCAAAATGGTCAGACAAATAATGTAAATCTGCATTATTAGGAAATTTAGGATTTTCTTTACACCATATGCATCAAATTACCCTACGTCTGAATCTAGCCACATCATTGGTTTAAGTGGAACATTGCAGTATTCCTTAATTTAAATTGCTTATTAATACAACAGACTCCCCCCTTCCCCAGTGAAGATGAACTTCAACATTGGTAGTATCCAAAAACAACAAAATCATAGCACTGCTAACATAAGGTATCTGACGATTTTGAATCAATAATATGATCTCTTTGTTATTCCATCCAAATTGTGGAATATTTCTGACTTGGTCAACACTCTCACTCTGTCATACCTACAAGGTTGTGACTTGGCTGCTTTCAATCTATGCAAAAAAATATATCCCTGTTGCCTGGATTTGTGAGGTAATCTATTGTATTTCTTCCCAATCTGTGCCCTCTCAATGGTTCTCTACAACAAAAGTCAATAGTAATAATATTAGGGAAACTGCAGTTAAAATAAAAAACAAATGCATACATATTGGCTATCGACATTATGAGGTGAGCTGGGAATCTTAGTAAAACAGAAAAAGTTAGAACTACTCAGCCACAGATTTGAATGAATACTGATTAACTCTCTGGGTAGTCCAGTGCAGTCTCAACAGCTGTTGTGCATGTTTTCTTATTTCTTGTGACTAAATGTAATCTGGCTGTGTATGTAGGGTCTTTATCGTACAGAAAAACAAGCCCTTCATCTAACAGTCAGCTTATCAGAGTAATGCATGCTGTAGAAATGAACAATCTCCTGCCACTGCATTATCTTCCGTTTGTGCACCAACCAAACTACTCCTTGCCTGTAGGTTTCACTATAGGTACTGTACTGAAATACGCCACTTTTCTCACAAATGCTTTCACATTATTTCTGAAAGAAATATTCACAATTCAAACATCATTGCCTATGTGGATATTATTTTAGGTCAACAAATAACTCTTATAATGAATAATAGAAGGGTAAAACATCTAAATCTGTCACTGAGAACATACCCACCCACACACCTTGGGAAATTACCGTACCTAGAAACATCAGATATAATTAACTTTTCAGATGCATTTGTCTTTACCATTATTCAGTGAACCCATTACCAGTCGAACTCTCTTGACTTGCACATCTTGCACATCTTGGAGCTTGTCCCTTGAGCTCTCTTGTGAAGACCTTTTTAATATTGCTACAGATTTATCATTACACCGTTAGAAAATGACATAAGTGATTCCCTAATTATGTGAAAATCTCTTTTTGATTCTGTTTAAATGTTAGCGCTAAGATTCTCTGTATTTATCCTTCTGCAAAGTTATAGTTAAGTAAGGTCAAGTTTTTTTTTTCGTGCAGTAAAAATAAGTATAACTGGTCAGCTGTATCGGCAAGTACAAGGCGAGTCCATTTTGAAAATGAGTCTCAGACTTGTGTATGTATCGGTTGACAGGAAGTGCTTGTCACTAAGGAAAAACTTTGCCATAGAGATGTTTTTCACTAGATGTGTTTTCAACTCATTCCACTGCTGGAGCTTTTGATTTTCAAATTAAAAGGGAGGTTTCCTGACTAGATGAGAGCTGCACAGGAAGGGAGCAATCAGTTGAAGTTTATTCTGGACAACATTACTTCCTCCCCTAACAAGCGCCAGCTGCCTAGATGCATGTGTGCGCGTATGTCTCTGTGTACATTACCTTCACATATCCTCCACCAAAAACTGGGACCTGATGTACCTTGCTGAGGTTGTTGTTGTTGAAAGAGAAACATCTACCTCTGCCACATAAAATAGAATGAATAAATAAAAACATGGAAAATAATTAGCCACACTGAGTGCAGCTATTATGTACGGAAGCGTATTGCTGCCACACGAAAAAAAAATCACGTAATTACGTGATAACTATCACGTTTTTATGTGATAGGGAATGATCACTTGGGGAGTCATATATACTGCGTGTATGTATGTTTCCACCCAGGCTAAAATGATAGTCTGACAATATAAATACTGTGCATTTGTTTAGGATAATTCATATTGAGTAGTTTCTATTTTTAAGTTATTAGATTATTACTTTTATCTCTATAGAATGTGAGATGTCCCAGATTCAATTTGATCGACATGCTCTGTTTGTCCATGATCACATACATATTCCTGATCTTCAAATAGTAATGTTTGTAGGAGCCAATTTATGTATTAATAAACATTTATAATAATATGTTTTGTTTAACTTGTATTTCTGTATGTTGCATTGAGTATACATAATTCAATTATTTTTCATTTGATAACTTGATCATTAATGTAATTGATAATTGGGTGAGAAAGGGGATGGAGTGAAATAGTTCAGGAAAGTGGATGGGGCGGGGGATAGATGGTGTATTGTTGGGTCACAGATCGGTAAAAATGTGATAATTCCCCATCACATAAAAACGTGATAGTTATCACGTAATTACGTGATATATATATTTTTTTTTTTCGTGTGGCAGCAATACGCTTCCGTAATTATGGTACATGAATCAGAAACAATTGAAAAATAAATTCCAGCAGTGCTATATGCCTTTAAGCTGGTGTTTGTTCATACATATTCCTCAGAACCATGTTTCAATTATACATTCGGCTAGATAGGCAAGATGATTTGGTTTTGTTGAACTAGAAGTGTCACACAGAACAGTGTAAGATATCTAAGATCTAAATGCAATCATTTCAATTAATGGTTCATACCAGTAACCAAGACACTTTATCCAGCATTTACATGTGTTAATATCTTCACTCTATTTCGTTACTTTGATTGTTGTTTTGGATTGATTTTATTATATTCAGTACCTTTTTGAGCATTTCTTAAATTAAATTGTATATGAACAAAAACAATTATCAAAATAGTGGCAAACATTTTCCAGATCTAAAAAAAAGGAATGCAATCTTCTAAAACTGCCAATTGAATGTTTAAATTTAAAATCATTCTGCAAGGAAATTAATAGCTAAATGAAGATTTCAAGCAGTTTATATATTTATTTTGTCTAGTGAAGTGTTTTAATAATGCATACAATGATATGGAGTTTTTCTACTATGTATTTAGAGTCTCTGTTTCCAATCTAGCTACAGAGCTCTCAGTCATTTAGAGGAAACCTGAACTGAACTAAGAATTTTCTTAATTAACTGACCATTATAAATCCTTAAACATTACTACTTTATAAATGTCATAAATAAATCACAATTAAAAAATAAATTAAACATATTTGAATACTGAATTGCTCAATCAGAGAGCATAACCCAGTAGAATTAACAACTGTTTTAAATGTTTGCATTTTGGGTAAAGATTCATGGACTTACATTTTTATGCATGATACAAATTTCACAATTCTTAATTGTAAAAATGCAGGGCTGCAAGGTTTCACTATGAACATATTCAAACAGATCAGCTCTCATTAGCACAGCAAAGCTTCTTTTCTCTCCAGAGGACAACATCAACAAGAATGATCAGAACAGATTTCAGTGGTGTGTTGTAACCCCTACACATACATTTTAATATGAGTTTAAAATAATACAAATCTCATTTAACAAATTATCACATTGGGGAGTGTGGATATTTTATTTATTTCTTTATTAAATAAATTGATCCAATTGTGCCCCGCCACCGAGCTCTTCTGGTCGCAATTGGCCAATGAGCTTGGATCGTCTGCACTTTTACATAATATTCTTAAAAACCTGTTCCTGTATACAGTTTTTATAATTGAAATTACACCAATAAAACACACTATATCCTCCAAAAGATTTGAGATATTGGGAGTTATGGTGCCTCTAAATGTCAAGTAAGGGCAGCATGCAACTAAATGACTAGAACGTTCATGAGAAAATAGGCCTCCAAAGGCAAATTACCCAAAAATCGCATTAACTGATGTTTTTATTTTTAAGATAAAGGCCTTTTATTAATCAGCAGATGAAATACTGTCACACTAAAATCCATTAATAGTACGATACAGCAAATGGTATTATGCATATGGGTATAGATATGTTGGATATCAATCAAAACCATATTTGTTTCAGTCTTAATCATTTTAATTTTCAAAACAAATCAGACAAACTATATACAGTTTTGGCCTATTATTGTTTTTATGCTTCAACTTAAAAGTTGGTCTTCAAGGTTTTATAATACACAGGAAGCAAAGCAAACACTGTTGAGTTTAACGAAGGGACAACAATAAACACAGGCAAGGTTTTGCAGTTTTAGCAGCAGAAAAATAAATCCAATCTAGTTTAAAGCTGCCACCCTGAGAGTTGTTTTCCTTAAAGTCTCAAGCATGTTTTTCATTGTATCAGAGTTTCTCAGTGGTACAGTATGCTAAGCAAACAATACAGTGCAGGACTACTCCACTGAACCAGGGAAGAATGCTATGCAAGAGTTTTGATTATTTCTATTTTAACTGATCTGTTTACAAGTTGGTTATTGTTATGTGACTACTGGGTCTCAAATTATCTTTAGCATTTCCTTGCAGATTGTTGTATGATATATCCTGTTTTAACACTCCACATATTCAAATGCTTTAACAACGGTGCAGGGGATAGGAGGCAAAGGAGAATTGTGGGGGAGGGGTTGCTATGGTTTTACAAATCCCACACAATAAGAAAACTGACCTTATAACCTAGTGGCTCAAGAATTACATCATTTCCTCGTAGACCTGAATGGCTACATTGAAAGACTGCAGGAATAAACAAAGCTTTTCTGACACAAAATACAGGATTGGAGCTATTTCAGAGCTTTAACTTGTTCTCACATTAAAACACTAAATGTACCTTTCTCATGGTTGAAGGATTGCGTAATATACTTGGATTAGCCATCATTTTGCAAACAGAGGTATGAAATTGTATCAATGTCATGTACTCAGGAGTTCTCAGTAGTGGAAACAAAATATCTCTCTCAGTCTGAAGCAATGCATTATAGTTCCCCAAATAGTCCCTCTTAAACTTCCAGTGCACCAAACCCCGCCAGTCAGAAAAATCCCCCGTCCTGAGAAATTCAGCTCTGGGAGTGAACATATCCCAGTCACATACCCTGACATATCTCTCACATGAAGATGGAAGACAGCTGTACAATTTACATACAAACTGAAGACAGACAAACACACAGCCAAGTTGCCCTGGATAAGGGTATCTGCTAATAAATTAATAAATAAATTAATAAAATAATAAAATAATCTACCCCTGATATGAAAACAGTGAACAACCTTTTTACACTCCAAAGCCAGTAGCATTCTAATTTACCCCTGTAATTATTTAACGATAAAAAAAGTTTTAGAGAGGCTAATTGCAGGACTCTGGTCTCACAATAACCTGGCCTGGAGTGCCCTTCAGTCTGTACAATGTCTACAAACATCTGACAACTGTCCATTTGTCTTGCTAGACAATCGATGTGATAAAGCACTTGAGTAAAAACTAAATTGGGAAAAAAAAAAAACTGTTTCCACTTTCATGAACAGCAAGCATTTCTGTGCTGCAAGAACTTAAAAGTAAGCTAAGCAAGACAAAAATGGTTACAAACCCTAGCTTCTAGGGAGGGTTGGTCACTTGGGGGCCACACATGTGATTGTTTTCATAACCTTTACTTATCTACACAGGCTACTTAAAGAGAAGGATAAAGGGGAAAACAAGACCTTTGTTTAAATAACTTTGGATTTCATGTCCCTGCATATTTAGGTCAGAATCAGAAGACGTAACAGTATGTACAATCTTAGATCTACTACAAGCAGTTGGTATGCTAGTGATCACATTCAAAATTTATTCGAAGAGTGGCCAAAAGACTTTAACATCTATTACATGTTTTTATTTTCTCTTTGTGGATTTCATAAAAAAAATACCTCAACCATTTCCTGTCCCTGAAACTTTCTTTCAGCAACCCCTGTGGCAGTTCGTCAATACAACAAAATTCCACGGCCAGGTGCTGAATCTGGTTTCTCCCTAGTGGGAAAGGTTTTCCTTGTCAGTCACCACTTTCAATCAGCTCCGAAGACAGATGTCCTGCACAGCCTTATAAACAAACAGACCTTTCATTTACACTCCAAAATCATCCCCCATAGGAAGCTCTTGCTTTTATTCATGACATTGCAGACCAGCAATAGGCTTTGCCAGGACTGAATTTGCATTTATTGGGCCCCAGCAATGACAGCTGCTCAGACAATGAACTTCAGTTTTCCAATGAAAGGAATTTCCATAACAATGATTGTGGAGGACCAGTAATCAATATATTATTTTAATTTAATTACATTCTATAGCCTGACACATTCAAGAATACCATATTATCAACCCATATTTCTCTACCTCAACATAGGATTTAGTATATATATAAGAGCAGTTAACTATAATATATAAGATTAAAGAGGATATTGATGTTAAAGGCTTATTTCTGCCTTTGGTCAGTGGGATAAATAACAAACTTAAATATGTTATTATTTTATTTCTTGGGGGGGCGGGACTGAAAAAGAAAATATATAAAAATAAATGAAAGCTTTCAACACATTTGAGTACTCTGCAGATTTAGGTCAATCTGCCCTGGAGTAGTAATTTTACATTCATTCTTAAGCTGTGTAGACATCCCCAGCAGCAATCAAATTGAGAGGGTAAGCAAGCAGGTCATATTGAGCATCCCAACTGCTTATGGCTTAACTTTATTTAATACAGAATGGATAGACAGAATGACAAGCCGAATCCTTGTATATCCAAGCTGAGGTATAGCTGATACAGCATTAAGGATAAAGAGGAAAAAAATAAAATAATTACCTTCAGGATTAATTAATCACACAGCAACATAAGCCCTTAAGAGATAAGAGAGGAGGCTGCCCTAGTAACACTTCAGAAAGAAAGAAAGAAAGGAAAATAAATCTTACCCTTACATTCATCCCTCCCTCCCTGAAGATGTGTTCTATACTGCAAAAGAAAGGGCGATTAGCTTGGATCAGGAGCTGCTGAAGAGAGGAAAAAAAGCATGATCCTCACTACCTCATGTTCATTGGGAAGAGGAAAAAAAACTGAGGATTTTCATTATTTACTGTAAATCTAGCCTAAGCCACTACCTGTCCATCAATGCAGTGAAGAATGAGCAGATGAGGGCATGGTGGGAAGTATGCTTATAAGTCAAGTGATTGTTGTCAAACTAGACAAATTGATGCATGGCGTTTGCACAGAAGGAACATGCACTGGTTCTTGGGAATTAGTATTCTTCAATGTTGTACCACGTCAACTTCCTCAATGCTCTCAAAAGGGATAATTTAATTGATGAAAATGATAAAAGTGCCCTCACAGCTCTTATTCAATGCTCTAGAGTACACTCGACTAACTAGCTGGCTCCTTTTTGATGCACCTTTTCTAAACAGACTATAAGGTAAAGTTCTACATGTTGGTAGCTACCTACTGTATACTTCAGTCATGTTCGTTCAATCACAGTGCATGTAAGCATGTTTCACAGACCCTGATTAGCACTAGTCTTGGACAAATCTACCTGGTTCTGTGAAACCAGCCCTTATGGTTTTATCTTAACAGTTTCATAGGCCTCGACTCACTCTGGTCTTGGACTATCCTACGTAAAATAACACTCTGGGTAGGCTACAACTAGTGCTAATGTGGGTCTGTGAAACCAACCCTTAAATTTGCTTTATTAATGCAAATGACTCCAATACAGTTAAGTTGTTGAGAAATCATGAAATCTGAAATGAGAACCCACAAACCTAGGAGAGGGATTGCAGACATTCCTTAAAAAGATTAAGATTGGGTGAAGGGCAGAATTTGTACAGGAACCACAACTGAGAAACCTTTTTTTAAAATAATGTTTTCCTGCATACTACCATTTTACACTGGTAGTTAGATTGTTCTGATGGAACACTTATTGTAAATACTTTTCCATCAAAAACGTATGAAAAGGCATGCAAAGAAAAACAAACCATGGACCATCTTAAAGGGAAGCTACAAACAGGAGAGTTACAAAAGCGGTTTTCCAGCAGATATTAAGAAATTGTGCTCAGTGATCTGCTTAGGCTGTGTACTTTCGGAGTTCCTGTGTCATTTCCTGTTTGGAAGCCAAATGTGATGCTTTGCCCTCAAATACTCAGGTTTACCTTCAGTTCCTAAATAACCTCATTGCAACCAAATAACCCTTTAGCTGAATGGCTCTTGAAAACGTAATACATAAACAAACCATTAAATCAAAAATTAATAAGCAAACAAACCAAATAAAATGCATGTTTGGCCTACACATTCCTTTATAAGAGTTGTACATGACCTTCATTGAGTTTAAATAAGTTATGATTACTTTCATGCTTGTAGCAACAACTGTGTTGTGAAGAGAAATGTAAACCTGGCCTTATTTAAACCTGATGGTTGGTTTGAAACATCTTAAGCTAACAATTCCCTCCTATTTTACATAAGACACAATACACAAACACTATGTATTGTGTATATATATCAAAGCTTCAAACCTTCAAGAGAGGAATTGAAGGCGTTTAGTGAGTAATTAGTTCAATTATCTAACTAAGAGCTCAGGTGGATTGAAAACGAGCAGACGCTGTCACCCCCGAGTATCATATTTGAAGAGCACTGCATTAATACGAGTCGGAGACAGATTCTGTTATTCAATCAGTAAAACGAATCAGTGCAAATTGGAAAGCCATTTAGCACTAGAGGACTAATCTCACCTTAAAAGGTCTCATTGGATGTCTGTTCAATGGGAGGTTCGTTAGGTGCTGTGAGGCCAATTAACTCTCTCTACGCCCCGGAAATGGCAAGGATCTTCCCTAGCTTGTCACAAGGTGTGGAACAGGAGGAACAGAGCACATCACTGAGGATCTCAACCCTTGCTTTTGACAAACTTTGGTTCCCCCTTTCATGAGCAATGCAATATGTACAACATCAAGAGCAAATTAATTAAAAATACAAATCCAATTTCCCTTTTCTGCGCTGATGTATGATTGCTTTATCGTCATTGCTCTGGGAATTAGCAGGCATTATGAAGCTGTTTATGGTAATTCTGCCATGAATCATGCCTTTTTTAATAAAATGTCATTTGCAACCTCTAAACAAATGTGTAACCTACTGACCTCATTAAAATATCTAATGGGGAGAAACATGATATCGTTGGATTTATAAGGTCGAGTGAGATTTACAGGCTTCGTGTTATCTGATGTGAACATAATTTTTAGTCATTGCGGAATAATGGTGGGGATAACTTAACCCAAGTAGCTTGCTAAGTAAGTATTAAGTATTATACTACAATACATATCAATAGAATTATTCAGATCACCAACATTTGTTGTAACATTGTCTGCTATCATTAGCATCCCTTTCTATTGAAATGCTATTACTATTATAATTACTATTCACATAAACAAAAAAGAACTTTGACACCCACAAATGCGTCATACATCTGAACACAAAAGTGTATATTATTCTTAATTCTGTAATTTACCGGTGAAGCACTAACTGGAAAAGGTTCATATAAAACTAGGTGAAAAATAGCATTCTATATGTCGAATTTCTTATCCTCAGTTCCTGTGAACAAGTCAAACTGCCAAAATGGTTGGAGATTGTTCATGTTAATCAATGCATATATCCCTGGCACTGTGCACAAGCACTTTGATATCATGCATGTCACCATAAAACAAACCCTCTGATTGTACAATAAATTAGCTGGTTGTATCTTCAATCTTTTCAAAGCCAGCTGTATTCCAGCCGATCATAAAGCTTATATATAAGCGCTGAGATTATGTCTACTTCAGTAGAGATTGTACCAACCGCTGAGTTCAGCTGAATGGTTCTAACACATTGCATGCATGCTTTGAGTTTAAACTCAGCTGGGTCTCTGTCCGTGTTGGTCAACAGAAATTGGGTTGTTGTTCTCCAGATACTATTAAGGAAACCAGCAAAGAAGCAACAAAGACAATATCACAAAATGCTACGCACGCCTAGTGGTATGCGACACGAATTCCACCTTGTTTGTGAGGTGTCACCTTCAGTGCCGTAACATCAACACAGAAGAACAGGGACTGTCATCTGTACAAGGAGTGTGTGGACAAAAGGAGGATGAGAGAGATTTTCTATCACCACGGGCACAGCAGTGTAGAACTCATCATCCCCACAAAACTACCTCCCACTGACAGTCATTATATAGATGTCAAAGCAAAAATCTCTCTCCTTTACATCTCTGACCATATGCCTGCTTTCCTCTGTGATGCCTAGGCTATTGTGGGCAACACTCCATCATACAGTACAGCGTGATGAAGATGGACACACCACTGCTTTCTCACTGATCCGACATCAGTTCCATCCCTGGAGAAACGGTTTTAATTTGTGGGAAAAAAGGAGTCTTCTTGCACCTTGTACACCGAAATGTTTAGAAAAAAGGAAAAATTATGGATTTAAAAAAATGCTAACAATTACCCCCTTTGTCTATCATATTATGGTCTCCTTTTTGTTGACCTCAGACCTGTTTTTGCTCAACCACGTCCTCTCAGAACATGATCTTTTAGTTTTTCTGTTTTTCCCTTTGCACCTCTTCCCCTTTTGATAATATAAAGGTTTCAGTGTTACACTCTGTATAGTATACATTTACGTGCATTATTGATTAATCTTGTTATAAATTAATGTATTCCATCCCAACAATTTGAGACTGTGGTCGTCAGGTTGTAATTGTGAGCTTTCGATCTAAGAGGCACTCGGGAACGTGTCCCTAAGATTACTTTTAGATAATGTGTGCCCACTGTGTGGCATTCATCCATTTTCCTTATCTTAACTCTTTTTGTTATTCATATGCTTGGCGTGAAAAACTCTGTGTCATGCCGAGATACACCCATGCCAATTTCCCACAGAAAGAATAGGGTCAGTTTCCATGTAAAAGGCTCAGAATTACTGCTCATAAATAAAATCACCAAGTGCGTGTTATTTTATGGCTTATCTTCAAAGACACACTTGTTTTAGTAACTTAGAACAAAAGGGCTTATCTAAAAAATATATAGTTCTTTCTTAAACTTAAATAACTTTCCAGCAAACTGAAAACAAAAACCAGTGCTGATAGAAGTTTGTAATAAATCCAGCAGTACCTCAAGCTGTGCATTACACAATGTTTGAAACACTTTATCAACTGGCAGGATTATCTTTGTCTTAAATTCCATGAATAGCATTTCATTATTTAAAATTGGGGTGGTCATGAAACATTCAAACAACAGACTGGTGTTAACTTTCTTTACTAAAAATAGATTTGAAAGGATAACTGTGCCATCGTCTTCAGGTAAGCTGATCAATAAAATAACCAGGATTTAAGTTGATATCAACCAGTAACCAATGGAGATGTGGAAATTGAGAAATTGAGAGATATGCTGACCCCCCGTTATGTTTTCCAAATAAGATAATTGTATTCCCCACCCAAAAAAAAAAAAATTGGGGGGGGGAAATTGTCCAGCAAGCCGATCAAACTCCAAAACAATTAAAGAAAAGGTGAAAGAATAGAAGCATACTTGAAAGACAATACTAATTTCCTGTTCCAAACAGATACAATCAATAAAGCCACTGATATGAAATAAATACATGAGAGGTTATATATGTGTATCTTTAACACATATATCGATATATGTCTCTTAATACATTTTAGTTTTTGTATAAGACACTATTGCTGTCTACTAAGGTATTTAGTAAGTTGAGTCTGAGTGAAAAAATTGTAAAAATAATGATCCTAGTACGCAATACTAATTGGATTCTGTTTTCAAATTGCTGCAGGATAGAATATATACATAAGCTTGAAAAGAAAGGTAAGGGAAACCCAGAGCCGTTTCCATCTCAGTCCTCTATAAACGAACTAAAATGACAGGGAATGTGATGAATTCTGCCCAAGCTCTGAGAGGTTCACTCACCTAGCTACCTTGTCCAATTTACACATAAGAACTGCTCTTGTGGAATAGGGTATCATGGGAGCATCCAATGGATAAATTGAAAAGCCCTTGTGACTATGTGGTGTTACACTCGTCAATATAGATTTGGTTTTATGTAAGACAGCAGATTTTCTTTAGAGCCGAGACAGAAGGGCTTAGGATGTGAGAAAAGTCTATATACTTTCGCACTTCTCAGAATGGCAATATACGGTTGTGCACCTGACCGGCTGTGTTGGTGTGCTCAGGTTCTGAAACAATGAAATCTCAGTGGGGTTCAGAAGCAGCTTCTACATACCCTGAACTATCAATCTCACTGTAGAGAACATCACATCTGAAAATGTGCACGTCTGCACAACAACTCCCTGAAGATCGTATTGTTCCTTGTTTACTTAGGTGAGAAGGGGGAAGTGCAATGATATTGGCCCACTGGAGAGTTTCATTGTTTTTTATCGGCATGTATTTTCTATTTACAGTATGCAAGTTTGTTGCGGTTTGTGGAGTACAGGGAAAGGATTCTTGGAATGAGTTCCACAATACATCTTTGCTTTGCACATCCGTGTTCTAGAATTAAACGGATAGATGATTTAAATAAAAATGAAATGATCAGCTTTAGGAGCTAATTAAACTGGTTGAGCATAATGATCCAGAGCAGGGTTGAAAATCATCAAGAAAACAGCCTGACCTTTGATGGGGAAACCTGACCTATTCTTCTGGAGAAGTTGTCTTCAGAATATGGCTCTTATACTTTTAAGCGATATTAGATTGTGATGATTTTCAAAATCTACTTGACTTTGAGTTTAAACCCTTATCCAAGGTGACTGACTCTATTTCTGTGCATGTTAAACTTACAAGGAAATTAAGTGACAAAAACGAAGAGTAGTTAAACAAATTTGCATAAAAACAGTAGAACATACAATTCAAGTATGTACACACTACATTTGCATGGCAGTGTTTTTCTATTGTTTTACCACGGTGTGCATCATAGCAACACCTCTCTATGCTTTACGATGATGTTACTTTGCTTTCCTACACTTTAGTGTGGTTTAAAAATGGTATAGTACAGTAAACTTTTTTTAAAGGAGCAACTACAGCACATTTGAATCACAACTGCCATATACTTTAACAGCAAGGATGTAGCTGAATCTAAGAGTGTGTGATATGTAAGATGGCAGAGGCAGAGTGAAAGAGAACTGTATTGGTGATAATTTTTAAGTTATAAAGATGTATTAAGTTGTTTCAAGAGGGGGAAGATGTTCAGTTATAAATATTTATGTGATACGTGCATGATATGTTTAGCAATGCACCAACAGTGCTACATTTTAAGAAAGTATTCCTTCATGTTGGTATTGTTTTGTTATGAACAACAGTGTTTGTATGTCGATGGCTTGTTGGGCTATGAACTCGTCATGGCCGAGTACAGGGATGATGGTGCATCCTGTAGAGTGAAGACTAAGGAAGCTGATAAAAGAAAGGGCAGGACAGGGAAGGGTCAGGCTGCGGGAAACAGGAAAACTGATGCACGGAAACGGTCTGCGTCACTGAAAGCAAAGTTTCTGCTAAAAGTTATCCTCTCTCGTGGCAAGAATGGAATCCTTTCTAAAGTCCCCAATGAAACTTGTCGTTTTAGTGGGTAAGTGAGCATTCCTTATTCATTATTGTGTTGATATGTTTTGTGCCGTGTCTGTTACATAGCGTATGCCAAAACGTTTTAATTTCTACTACGTAACAGTTTAAGATTTTTTAGTTGTCTGATATTCTTGTGATTTACAAAATAATTGTAATCAAATAAAATTGAGTATTCAAACAGTAGATATTCTAAGAAAATATAGCTATAACTATATATATATAGCTATAACTATATATATATATATATATATATATATATATATATATATATATATATATATATATATATATATAGTACTTATTTTTTATCTTTAAGAATGAATTTCCAAAGATGTGTGCTCTGTAACTTTTTACTTTGCCTGGCAAGTGTATACTGTAAATGTAATATTTTCCATGTCCTATGTTGTCAAGATCAAATTAACATTTTAATGTGAACAGACACATGACCTTATATCTTTTCCAGTATGGCTGTCCAGTGTGCTGGACCCTTGCAGATTTTCTAACATTTGTACCACATGCCATCATGAAGCAAAATGTGAATACAGAAATGAATCAAAAGGATGTTACTGCAGGTCTGGATTTACTGGTGATGGGACTAAATTTTGTGAAGGTAAGGATCACCAGTTTAATCATTAAAAGCAGTCTTGTGTAAGACATGAACTCTGCATTTTTCTGAAACAATACATTGAAAATGTCATTAAAATGCTGCTGAGTTGAACTGAACATTTTGAAGAAGGATCCTCTATACTTTTGAGGTACATTTCTTTACTTAATGCAAAACCAGAATTAAGATGACAAATACTTGCCACACACTGAATTAATCTGAATTGAATTTCAAATAAAGAGAAAATAAACGTAAGATACACATAATAATAATTTTAAAAAAAAACTTTGGTGCATTGCATTATTCTACCTGAGTGAATAGAATTGTTTTGATGATCTATAACTATTTTATGGTATTCTTCATACATACATACATATACACACACATACACACAAGCATATGTATACTAGTAAAAATTATGCTGTATATAAAAGTTTCAAAAAACCTTCCAGTTTTATATGATCATTTGTTTTTGAATATTTAACCAATCGAAACTCGTTATGATGTATCACCTCATTTTCAGTGTTTTCTTCAGGGATAATAATTTGCATGTATTTGGTTACTTGCACTAAAGGCACATCTGTCAAAGTTCTACACCATTTAACTCGTAACCCGTAATGAATTATCAGCACACAAAAAAAAAAAAAAATCCTGACATAGTTTATGCTATTCACTTCCAGAGTTACATGCAACTCGGGGCCCTAAGAAATGTAGTGGGAAAGGTTGACTCAAATGCAAAGCTAGGATTGATACACTAATTACATAGTGACGTCTAGCCTTATAAGCACCTTAGTGATCAAAACTATAGGATGGTAGCATGTATTTGGTTAATGTAGTGAACATGTAAGAATCTTTGCAAATAAGTCTGGAAATATTTTCGTTGCCATATGTTTGTGGTATCTAGGAAAGGCCTCAGTTTCTAGTGTTCAGATGTGGTTGATGACAATGTAGTAAACATCCAAGTTTACTCCAGATGATGTTAACAGATGCTTTGGCATGTCTATGGGCTGGCCAGGAGGAATTTGTGTATCAAGCTGTAAGTCCTTTCTAAGGCACATTAGCCCACATTTTGTGAATGCAAACACTGTACAGAACTTAATCATATGAAATATCGCTCCATATTTCAGGACAAAATATGAGTTAATTAGGCTTGTCTTTAACAAATCAATTCTGAACACATGCTACTCTCTCCGTACCATACGAGTCAAGGGTTGGTAAGTCTAAGTCTTTCTTTGCTCCTTTGGTGTCAACAGCAGCATCCTGTGACTGTCGAACCGGACAAAACAGAATTGCTAAAATAGTTTCTCCCCTGGGGAACTTTAGAACTAGCGTGTTCATCTTACACATCCAGCAACTTGTCCTTTTTAGCAAAATATTTAAATACAGCATTAAATCATGAATAAATGTTAGTTGTGAAGAGTGAAAATACCACTCTATAAAATGTATAGTATATTTTTAAATGAATTTTACCATCGATAATCCAAATAGAATTTTTTAATTTCATAACAAAAAAAAAAGATTTTCCTTGTTCAACCACAAAATGACATTTCCCTCATTGTATTGATTATTTTATAACTTGGTTTTCACATAATCTACAGCACATTTTCCCACAAAGTAACTGGAGAGTTACATTCCCATTGCTTTTTTGTGTGGATTTAGACTATTGATTTTGTTTCCATCTGTTTAAAAAAAAAAAAAAATCATAGCAGCTTTTTTTTTTTTTTTCGTAAGTACGGTTTTCTCACCAGGGTATTTAGTAAGAAGACTGTTCTATTGTGCCATATCAAATGTGCTGATGGTTGTTATTGACCAAGAAGGGTTATAAACAGAGCAAAAGGATGTAAAAGTTCTCCAAGGACCACACCTGAATGCTTTTTGTATAGAGGCTGATGTGCAGTTTCGTTTCAATTAAAAAAACAAGCTGCTTCGCAAGCATATTTTCAATCTCAAAGATCTACAGTAAAAGAAAAGGTATTGATGTTATTCCCCTTTACAATGAGAAAATAGGGAATGATGGTTTTAAAATTAATTACTTTTCTCCCCACCAGACAGAAAAATAAGTTTTCACGACAATAGCAGGGAAATAAAATAAATTTGTTTAAAAAAAAATGAAAATATCAAACCAAACCGAGTTATAAGTTAAAAATAGTTTTGAGATGGACAGGGATTATGCATTTTGTATTTTCAATTAGGTCGCAATCAGAAACATCAGTGTCACAGATTACATTTTGCAGTTTTTGAAAGGAGCATACAGCTTGTGTGCAGAAGACTGATAAGGAAATTGATTTTATTCAGAATTGACCCTGTGAAAACATCTGACACTTTGCCCAGTAGGGGTTAAAGACACCCCAGTGTGTTTGGAAACCTTGTTATTATTTTACCTTGAACTCTTTGGCTAATCAAAATAGTAATCATGTGAAGGAAGGAAGCAGTTGTTGTGTGTAAGAACATGGAAGTCGGATAATCTCTGTATTATTGTCTAAAGAACTAAACATTTGAAGCTTAGGATTTAAAATATAGTTGAGCTGTGTTGGCTTCTTCCTACATGTAGTCACCACTCTCTATTCGTAGTGTAACTTTTGTCAATATCCATCCATTAAAAAAGTAGGACTCTTATCTGATTTTAGTGCACAGGTTACGTTTCAGCTGATTAACATAATATTGATGTTAAGATAAACCTAACCATAAAAGAATGTGTTTAAAACATGTAAACACTACTTGCCAGTTGTTCTTGTCCTCCATTTTGTATTAAAAGCGTATTGTTTATTGAGAAACAATAGAATAGTTTTAGTTATCGGAAGGATTTCATCATCTTCCTTAAAAAAAAAAGAGTAAACAACCTATTGTGCTCACTGTACTGTTTAATAGGTCAACAATTACAACCCAGTAATATAGGCTGTCTATAGAGCTCAACTAATTTTTAAGAACTTCAACTTATTCAGTTACCCATGTGCCAATGAAAGACATTTTCAGGGGCTGAATATTTAACACCAATTATTTTGGAAATTCCCTGTAATGAACAAAGTCAAAATCCAAGACTACATTCACTCTGTGATTCCGAGATTCTCTCGCAGCAGTACTCTCTGTGCTGTTGTCATCGAATCATACACTTGAAGAGACATGGACAGGTCGAAAAATTAGGAAAAGAAGATTGTGTGACAGTAGCCTGACAAAACTCTTATTTCATTGTCAAGCTAGAGAGAGACTTGGCAGAAGATAAGGAGTTTCAAACTGCAGTTTTTGTGGATTACACAGTCTGCTCCTTTCTGTTACATTCTAGGCTGAGATTACAATTGGCAATTACTAGCAAATTAATGTCAATTAGCCACATGATTTTTTTTTTTATAAACACTTGTCATTGAATTTGTGGCAATACTGGTAACAAATTCATGGTCATTCAAGATGTTTCTTTAATTGGTAAAAGTGTAGGCTTGAAGATGTTTCCATTCAGCCTGAAGAGCTTCAGCTGAAAACTGATATTGGGACTTTACATAATGGTTGCAGTATGTGGAGAATAAAAATCAATGTTCTACAAAAGAACATGCTGGTGTAAAAGTAAATTGTGTAGATCCAAAATTCAGTGCAGTATAATTGTAGCCTTAACTATGATCTAAACTCTTTTGATCCATATTTAAAAAAACACCTAGAGGAATACAAAATAATTACAGCACATATATTAAGACAATGCATTTTTTAAACAGGATATAGATTACTGTAACATTTAAATGAGCAATTAATCTCAGAAGTTAAAAATACTATAGTGTTTGCTTTCTGCAGCTAACATTTGCAATAATATTTCCAAATATAATTGCAAGTAGAAAAACAATGAAAATGGTTAACATTGTAGCCAGATTGTTAGAATACAACTAACAATGATCAAAGAATAAACTCCAAAATCAACATCTATAAAATGCATTGCTTATGTCCAGCTGTTACTGTATATTTTACAAATGCAGATACTTGCAGAAAAAAAGAAAAATGTAACAATTTGAATACTGCCAATTCATTTTCAGTCATTTACAAGTGTAAAACATGCTATGCTTATTGTTTATTTGATATAGTCAGATTCTAAAATTGGACATAATTAACATTTATCCGAGAATCAACTGAAGCTTTTAAAGAAACGGTTGATTCCGTCATCTGCAAAACATTTGGAAATAACTGGTACAGACAGATAATCAGCTAATTTGAAGAATTGCTGAAGATGCTGGTACAATTACACAATACATTGCAGCTTGGTAGGAACCGTGTTGGACACTGGGGAACCAGTGATTTTACTTAAGGTAGAAATACATAAATAATCAACAGAGATGCATACAAGACGTACGTTTCCAAAAATTTGACAGATTCCTGCCTTGCCAGGGGGTCTGGACCTTTTGGCATGGCGGAATCGTACACAGCTGGGAAGACTGGGGTTTGATTCCCAACAGCACCTGTCAGTTCCCCTCAGTGCACAATGTTAAAATCTGTCCGTATGTTAACTATATTTAACTAAATAAATCAGCAGCATCAATTATTATATCGATAATTCCTATCAATAATACATTTGATGTAATACTGCAGCTGAACATTTCTGTGCAGAAAAATGCAGGTATCTATCCTTACACTGTATCATAGTTGAGTTTTAATAGCCAGTAACGGTTTATGCCAAATTGCTGAAAAATGTAATTTAGCAGTTGTTTCAGAAAGTCTCTACCTTTAAATGCAACCACTGCCTTATTTTAACTAGGAATATATATTCAGCATTGTCAAACTTCATTTCATAATGTGAGAGACACCTCACAGACCAATTCTGGATCAGACGCAAACTTCTAAAAATAAGCAGTTTGCTGACATAACGTTACTTGTCTCCAATTAATGTAGCAGGATTTTTTATGTCAGCAAGAAAAACTTACATTCTGTGGTCTAATAGATAATGTAGTACCTGACAAAAACTAGAGAAAAGTAAAATGGTGAGATATGACGAATACTTTGTGCTTGTCAGCACGTACTGTATGCAGCATCACTTGGGTTATAATTTCCTGTGGTAGTGTGGCAGTTTCAAAGCAGGTTGGGCGGTGTTGGCAGTGGGGAGGGGGGGGTCATACAATAGTCAACCTAAAAAGCAGTAAATACTTTAAAAACATCAACATTCAACATTGATTTGAGAAATCAACATGATGAGACGGAACTGAAATGTATAGCTATTTTTAGAGGTTGATAAGAGGATTGTATAATGGTAAATTAAACAGCAAAAATGATTCATTAACTGAAAAAAACAACATAGGTGGCATAAGCCCTTTCTAGTATGTTTTTGGCTTGTTTGTTTTTTTAGTTTCTTGAGAAGCTTCACTCTACTAGACTAACTCCATAGCACTTTGCTGAGCAGCAGATAAGGGTATAAAACAGACCAAAGACACAGTTTAAAGAGCTGGAGGACAACCTTAAGCATCATTCGCATTTCTTCCACAAAACGTGAATGGAAAAAGTTAAATAATGAGATGTATACAATTTCTCAACAGATTCTATTTAATGAGATCTGACTAAAATTGTATTTATTTATTTTTTAAATGTTTAACAGATACAAAGTGTCTCGGTTGCATGTCACCTTAAAGTGAGATTTATCTTTGTTTACACAGAAGGGACTGGACTGGACAGGACTTCAGTTGTGTAGGTGTGCTGGGCACACAAGGGGAGATTGGCACCAGAGGGCTCTAATTAAAATGCACTTCTGAAGTTAGGATGGTACGGATTGATACATAAGTCTCGAAAATTGCGGTGTTTTCACAGCTGTACTTAAGAAAAGCGAAATACAGTCACCATATGGAATTAATCCTCTGTGAAATCTTCAGTATAAATAGATAATACAACCTGGCAGCCAGCGTAGTTAAGGAAGCTTCACATTTGAAAACCACAGGAAAAAAATAGCTGCCAGTTGGCTGATTTATTTGCTGCCTGTTTATCTTTCGAAAAGTTCCACTTTTGGCAAAATCAAGAAGCTTCTGGCACAAAACAGTCAGCCCTAATGTTCTTACTTTGTCACCTGGATGTGTTCCTTACATTCACCCTACGTTACCTTCCTGTGTTTTATGAAAAAACAACCACTCCAGTTAGAGCTTAACCCCTTTGCTTCTCAGCGCAGTACCGTCCAGGTCACTGGTTCTCTGTAGCAAGAACCCTTAAATCACACCAGGTGTTACTGTTACAGAAGCTGTTCAGAAACACAGCCATTGCTCCACAAATGATTAAGGCTTACTTCAGGTAAACATCCAGTTCTTTTAATTCACTTTTACAAGGAAAAAAGCTTTCAGAACATAGTATTACATAGAAAAGCATTTTATTCAAAGCAGATGTTATTGATGGTTTATGGAATAGTTTGTGAGAATACCGGCTTATGAAAGATGACAGGAAATACATTTAGATTATGTAAAGTTTGGCATCATAAGAGAGCTAAAATAATGGAAAAGATAAGATTTTGAAACATTAATGGATTATACCTTGTCATATTTTGCTTTTTGAAAGGAAAGGAAATATCTGTATACAACAAAACAGGGACAAGTCTTTCTAAATTTAAAGAAATGATCTTCCTCAAAAGCAAAAAATAAATGACATGGAATAATAGAAAACTGTGAAAGTCTGAGCATAGTTCCCTTTGCCTTTTTTCTGTGAAAGCAAAGTTGGTATATACCATTCACAGACTACACGAGTGCGATTGGATTTTAGAAAACAAAAAAATAATCTGTAATTATGTACAGCAAAGCACACAGCAGTGATTGCACACCACTGCACCCAGCTGCGGCTGTGATTCCATTTGTAAAACATGGAAGGATGTGTTATTTTGCACATTGCAGGAGTGACATTCACTGCATATGATGGCACTTGATACATGCATTTCTTATTTAAAAAAAAAACCACACACACACACACGCACGTGAAGCTAGTAATCTGTGAGGGTGTCAATCATATCAAGGCTCTGTTTTTTTCTGAAATTCTCTCCAAGAGTGAAAGCTAAAAAATTATCCAGACCAAAATGAAAATGTACAGCAAACCGTTTTGGAGAATCAAATATTATTTCAAGATACAGCTCCAAAGCCTAGTTTATCAACAACTCATCTAGCCAAGGAAAATACACCATCACTGAGTTTATAATTTGCAATTGAGGGTCTTGGTTGACATTCTTATATGATCTGAGGCTAACTTCATTGAGGAGTTATATTTAATTATATGTTGGACTTCTGGTGATCTTGGAAGGAATTATTTTATTCTTGAAATTGGGCAAAGAAAAAATATTTTAGGTCTAAGATAAAATCAATAAATTAAAATGTTCTCACAAGCTTTTGTTTTAAAGCCTTCCAACACATCTGCAAATACTTAGTAAAATCCAGAGGAAAATTCTAACAGCAAAACTAGGGAGGTATTCACTTTTAGAAAGCATCAGAACATTAACAAAAGGGGTCCCCAGTGGTTTAGTACAGTTATTATTATTATTATTATTATTATTATTATTATTATTATTATATTAAATATTAGTTTAAAAAAAGTACATTATCCAAATCTTTTCATGTTGAAAGTTTACTTATATGAATCAAATTGTACTCGAGTTCAAAAAGAAAATACAAAGTTGCATAGTTTTATAGCTCTACCCACCTCCTCCAAAGTGTATGTAATTGTATTTTACATATTTTTGTCTGTATTGAGTAAGATAAATGATGGCATCTTTATGCTGTACAATATTAAACAATATCAAATCACTGGAGAAGACCAGTAAGTTACTAGCATATTAAACCGTTCATTTAACAGCATTAGGATAATAGTTATTTTACAGAGGGGGTTATTTTTGAGGTCACAAAAATATTTTCTTGATGCTAAAGGATTTTCAAACAGTTTCAAACAATACTTCTTTGGCCTGTTGCACTGATATTATTTTGGCATTGACATTTACTCCAAATTGCAGACACCTCTCATATTTCCTGCTTTCTTGACAATTAGGTGATGACTTATGTTAAGGTTGCATGTACATTTTATTACAGAAAACAAGCCTAGCAGGAATTTCCAAAGAATAACCTACAAATATATTGAAGTTGAAATTACTTTTTCATATCTGTAAAACAAAGTGTACCAAAGTCTCCCCCAAAAGACAACAAAATATTTATTTGTAGTGTGCATATTTCAAACAGCTAAAAATGTGTTATGTGGGACAAGGTATATTGGCTAGTAAGATCACTTGCCACATCACTTTCTTGTAGGGAATTTTCATTATTGAGCATTAATCACACACCATATGCTATAACCTCAAGTTAAAATATTCTTGCAATGATAGTTTTTGCTAATACAATAATAAACGGCACATATTTTACATGACCTAATGTTTTAGTTGAGGACTGTTGGGACTCTAGGTCTTTGACACAAGATGTTTATCCTTTATCCTTTTTAATTATTATGAATCTAGAAATTACTTTTTACATGGAACTCTATTAATATAATTGTAATGTATAAGTCTACTTACTATCAGTGATGTTTGAAAGAGTTTTGTGCTCAAACAGAAGCAGCCATTCTTGCATATCATATTTGCTATCGGATGGGTTCAACTTAATGAAGCTAAAACAGCAGATGACCTTGAGTGATCAGACAAACGAGGGCGGGTTTTCATTTTACCAGTCTGTGTCTGGTGCAGACTAGTCACTTTTATCCTCCGTTCCCTCTGGGAACCTATCCAACACTGGGAAATGAATCAGGATAACTTCACTATTGGCTTCAATAATAATAAAAGTAAACAGTTGGGAATGTTATACGTTTTCCAAATTCCATATCTGTTACGTAATTATCTTTTAAAACGATAGTGGTGATAACCTTTTTTTTTTTTTTTCGACGGCCAAAACAAATCCTCATTGGATAAAGGGAGTCCCCAGTAGAGTTACTCCCATGGAATCTGGACACATTTTGGGGACTTTTGTAGGACTGGTGCCACAGTATAGGTGAAAAACAATGTTGTGCAACAATGGGGCCTCAGATTTGGAAAATTAAACACATATTTCCTTGAAAAATCATCACCTCCCATTTAAGGAAGCGGAGGATATCCCATACCCAGCACACTTTTTCCACAAGATACCCCAGACAGGAAGAGAAATGTGTTTTCGACACCTGCAATTAGGAAAACACTGTGCAATGACCCCAATGATGGCAAAACACTAGTACCTGTGTTCAGTGCTCAGAAAAAAAAAATGCTTGACAAACTAGACAATGTAAAAACTGTGAACAACACTTGGAAAAGATCACATACTGAAGTGATATCACCTTTTTCTGTAGGAGGCTGTGTCAGGAAGATTATACTTGACAACATGGAGTTAATTCAAATACACTGGAACTGTAGCACCTGCTTATGATGGGGATCTGGTAAAGGTTTATATGTTATTTTACAATTAATGGTACAGTCAGTTGTTCAAACATCTGTGACTAGACTCCGTTCCTAAGGAGCCATTACCATTTATCATTGATAAAGTATGGGATACTGAAGGAAACATTCATTTTGACATTTTCCAAAGGTTATTTTGAGTATTGCAATGGAGTATAATTACCCTTTTAATTTTGGGAAGAATGTTAATCAACATGTAGTATGACAATGTTAAAGATTATTCCTTACATTATTGAGGGAGTTTAAAAGAAGAAAAAAATATGGGTAATTATCCCAATTTGTCAAGATGAATTAATTTGCCATAAACAGGGAAGAGCTTAATTTATTAAATGTGAAAGATATTTTTGTGGCTGTATAGGTATGCCATTAATGAACTCAATTAACAAATTCCTAATGGTTTAGCCATATACTGACAGATGATGTACAATTAAAGCAACACAGTACATTATCAAAGCAGTAATCTAATAAGAGAAAGTAAACTATTGTTCTAACTATAGTATTCTAGAGGTCCTAACACTCAATTAAAATACATTCCTTCACAATCTATGTTGCAATTCTTCACAGTTGGTAATAAAGTAGAGTACATACTGTATCAACTGAAATGTAGTAAATATTGTGATGTTTAAGTGATTGGTATGTACTACAGCAAGTGCTGCGATTCCATTTGCTAAAGTGAAAAAGTGTTACCTTAAGAAAAAAAGATTCTGATATTGTATAAGAGGCAAATCTAAAGTGTTGAAAATAATTTACCTCATTAGCATTTATTAAAATGCATTAAAAGGTACGTATATATGCTAGTGTGTCTATGAAGAGATTGTTGCCCTCAGGGTAAGCATTTTACTGATGGTAATTTTGCTTTAGAAGCACATTTTCTATATTGTTATCAAAATTATCATTTTACCTGTCTTTTGGAGCAAAGTTTAAAACAATACCAGCAGCATGCGCAATTACCCTGCAGCAAGGATTCCTATTAAGGCCATATTAAAATACAAATACCTTTTCCAATGTATATATTTACTGAAAATAATTACATTTCAGCCTTATTATAATAAAAGAAGATATCAGGATGCATACTTAGATTACTCAAAGAATGACAGTCATTTTGCTATGGGACAAAAGTATGTCCGATTATATAATACCACCCTATTCTGCTCATTCATTGGTTCTCTTTCCGAGGCCAAATTGTTATGTGTAAAACAAAAATTAGAAAAAAGTCTGTCAACAAACACAAAGTTATGAGTGTTACATAGTTATACATAGTTAAGAAATAGCATTAGGAATGTAAGAGGAACCGTTTCATTTAAAATAAGTTAGAAAAGTGTGTATTATAATACCCAAATGCAAGGCTCTTAAAATCCATATAACGAAGTGATTTGGCCTCCATTTCATTGGTGACAGGGTTTATTAGGATTAGTTCAAGTTGAGCATAATGCGCATTGAAACTATACATTTTGCCATTATCTTTTTTGTTTATCATCAGTGTTACAGCATTTAGCAATCTGGAGGTTCAGCTAAAATTTACTAAACAAGAGTTAATCCTCAATCATGCACTCGCAAAGCACATTCATTTTTAGCATCATCATGTTTCTTTATTGATAAGTGCCTATGAATATTACTTAGTAAAGGATAGCTTTTTTTCTACGGATGAGCAGTAGTCTGTAAAGGTACACAGAAAGACAGAAATTCTGGGTCGGTCCAGTGTTCAAAGGGGTTTCTGAAGACATTTATGCTGTCATTACATTAGAAAAAAACATGTGGTTGAGTACTGATGCAGAAAACTGAGATAAGTGGTCAAGGCCAAAGAAGCTAGCTCTGTGGCAGTTGAGGGCTCAGGTTTGCGGTGTACAGCATCCACATTGGACTGCAGTGGAGATAAGTCCTTGGGAGACAGGCGAAACCCCACAAACTCGACCTCAGGGGCTGTAAACACACATTTCTCACCATGGAGGGTGAGATTGTGTTGCTGGAGTGCTGATACCAGCAATCCATACCCTGTGCAGGTGCTGACTGCAGGTGTCATGGACCACAATGTCATATAGGTAGATAGCTACCCCTCCCAGCCAAATGCAGCGAGGTCCCTGTTGTTGGGGTGGAGGGGTACCTGTAGATAATCTTGATCAAGCTAGGAGAAGACAGTAGACCCACAGAAGTTGGTGGTGAGCTCCTCAGTTATTTAAGGGTTCAATGATGTCAGTGTCCAGCATGAGGCGGAGTTCAGCTGTGACAAATATATATATACGAACTTGATGCAGTGGCTATAGCATTGGCCTTACAGCCGGATCCAACAGGGGCTGATCTGTGAATGAAGGGAGGCCCTCAAAAACAGCCATCCACTTCTGTTCCCAGGAGGAAGTGACATGTAGAATCTCTGTACCGCAGTTGTCGGTGAGAGAAACCGCCAACCACATGATCAAATCTCCCACAGCGGGCTTTCCATTGAATTCATCGGCAGCTCACCGTGGAAAGTGAAGAAGAGTGGCAGAAGTGGTGATATCAAACATTCAGCCATTCTCATCACCAAATGTTTAATTGAAGAAGAAACACTCACTTATTTCAACTGAAAAAAACACACATGCCATAAATCACTCACTTAACTGTCAGACACCAGGGTTTACTAGCAAATCAAAACAATGCAAACTGCAAACGGCAGTGTCACACAAACTCTATTCTGCCACTCAGCCCCGACTCAGACACTGGATATCTACGAAATAAAATTCAGAGAGGAGAGACACACCTTTTGTGTTAATCAATGTACGTCACATACACCGATCAGCCATAACATTATGACCACCTGCCTAATATTGTGTAGGTCCCCCTTTTGCCACCAAAACAGCCCCGACACATCGAGGCATGGACTCCACTAGACCTCTGAAGGTGTGCTGTGGTATCTGGCACCAAGACGTTAGCAGCAGATCCTTTAAGTCCTGTAAGTTGCGAGGTGGGGGCTCCATGGATCGGACTTCTTTGTCCATCACATCCCACAGATGCTCGATTGGATTGAGATCTGGGGAATTTGGAGGCCAAGTCAACACCCTGAAGTCGTAATTCATCAGACCAGGCCACCTTCCTCCATTGCTCCGTGGTCCAGTTCTGATGCTCATGTGCCCATTGTAGGCGCTTTCGGCAGTGGACAGGGGTCAGCATGGGCACCCTGACTGGTCTGTGGCTACGCAGCCCCATACGTAACAAACTGCGATGCACTGTGAGTTCTGACACCTTCCTTCCTTGGACCACTTTTGATAGGTACTGACCACTGCAGACCGGGAACACCCCACAAGAGCTGCAGTTTTGGAGATGCTCTGACCCAGTCGTCTAGCCATCACAGTTTGGCCCTTGTCAAAGTCGCTCTGATCCTTACGCTTGCCCATTTTTCCTGCTTCTACCACACCAACTTTGAGGACAAAATTTGCTGCCGAATTTATCCCACCCACTGACAGGTGCCATGATAACGAGATTATCAGTGTTATTCACTTCACCTGTCAGTGGTCATAATGTTATGGCTGATCTGTGTATATGCATTTTCATTATGGTTTAAATGTAATGTAATAAGTAATTTTTATGCTGTCTGTGAACAAATGAGTGAATGAAGCCGAAACTGTTTGAATCACACTAATGCCAGCAGGTAGGACGTGTCAATTGAGGCCAACTTCCTCCAAATCAAGGCACTCTGCAAGGTAGGGACTTGACATGGAGCAAATATGCATATTATATAAAACTTAAGATGATTAGTTGTGGATAGAATATTCTTTCAGAAAAACATTACTTTGTAAAGAATTCTTAATCTGAAATTAGGTTTAACTGCATTGACGATTTTAGTTTATTGTCCTGTGTTTTATCCTCAGATGACGATGAGTGCCAAAATGCAACAAAGATCTGTGGTGAACTTGCGAACTGTACCAACACCGTTGGGAGTTATTACTGCACCTGTGTAACAGGCTACAAATCAAATGGGAAGGATCAGTTTATACCCAATGATGGTACCTCTTGCAGTGGTAAATATTTTTTTTCTGTTTCAATATAGTGGTTTTTTCAAGGTTTCAGAAACAAATCACATTACGATGAAATACTATATGTATGCAGTGAAAATGGTCAACCTGGTACACAATTCACACAAAAGCCTGCAGCTTCTTTCATCCTGAGCTCACAACCCTAGCTAGAATCTTAGAATGGCCAAGTCACCATAATGTTAGATTAACTTCTGGCAGAAATAGAGGCCTATAAAGCCGGTAATGTTTTTGTTGTGAAAGACTTCCACTTGAATATGCCTTGAATACCACTAACAGTTAGGAAATGTTATTGTGACATCTCACTTTAGCACTGCTGGAGATCCTGCAGTCATCGGCTTTTGACATCACGTAAAAAAACCGTAAAAATGTCAACCCCACAGAATCTTGCTGGTGCACTGCCACATCTGCATTCTTCAAACTCGTTTAACACGCTTGTATTCATTTCCATCGCAGATATCGATGAATGCAAGAATTCTACAATCTGTGGCACCTTCTCAAAATGCCACAACACAATTGGATCATTTTACTGCAGTTGCCAAAGAGATTATTTACCATCCTCCGGAAAGTTACAGTTTCACCCGGATGACGGGACTCAATGTGAAGGTGAGTAGAGAACCATTTGTAAACAGTTTGGCAACATTAATTGCAAATAAATCACAGTCAAAGATCTGCCAGGAACTCAAAGGCCTGTTTTGGATATATAATGTACAGTTGGCTTAAGTACATTACCGAAGGAGGATGAATTATGACTGCTTTTAATGTTGCTTCTTTCACTTTGTGATTAGAGAGCACATCGATTTTTCTTCTCAAACGTGCATTTGATTCCATTTATCTATAATACATCAAGTCATCCCATATTTTGCATTTAAGATCCTTTATTAAAATACATTTACAGTGACCTTTGTGCAAATTGCATTCTATTCCTACCACACCACATCCTCCACTGTTAGGCTGTGAATTAATATCTTACCTAGGTTACTGTATCTAATAAAAGGGACTCCAACTGCGGCACTCCTATTCCTGGAGCAAAACCATCTGCCACAAATTTGTGTGGAATTAGGAATCTCAGTTGCGGTCAACTATCATTAATTAAAAAATTGAAGTTTGTCTCCCAAATGTCTGCTACAAATAATTGCCTTTCCACTGCAAATGTATGTGGTGCTAGGCTTTACTCTGATGAGCAAAACTCCAGAAATGAACCTGGAATAGAGCCAGTTACACATGCGTGAGCAATACCTTTGTATTAGTCATCCCTTAAGGTTTATTATGAAGCTATCTATCGGTGTTCATCATACAAGATTGACTGCAGTGATTGTGCATTTATTTTCGTAAGGAATTATGCTAGATTTCAGAAGGATACTGCATTTATATATAATTTCGGAGCATTTACTTGAAATTTAATATTGAACTTGAGAGGGATAAATAATCCTTTGGGAAGATTAATAAAATATGAGTGTGACCATACATCACAAATGGGCTCTGGAGACGATACATGATAAGCCCTGCAGGCAAGAGGTTAGCGTTTTACATGCAGACTATGAAACTGACCAACTCTGGTTCAGAGCTTGAGGTGGGTGGCAAACAACTGGAAAAGGCTGGTCTCTTTCACTCCACTGGATCTTTCCCCCCCTATTTTACACCCCACTGTCAATGGTCTCCGGATCACTGTATCCCCCTCATACAGGTAATTGTAAAACAAGTCTGATCTCATGTACGAGAGCATTATTACACGAGATCGTAAAGTTCTTGTGCCAAAATACCCTGTGAACGGCAGACAAACTTGAGAACACAACGGTGTGGTCCTTGTTGCACTGGTATACTGATATATATTCTCTGCATTTGTTGGATTCTCAAAGAAGGTAAATTCTACTCAGGGACAGGAATATTAAATATAAATATACAATGTCCATTTTGCCTAAAATCCTCTTGTTTGATATTATCCTACAATACCTGGATAAAGTTTAATTTACAGATTGTACAGATTAGAGAGTTTTTTGTGCAGTTGTAATAAGATGGTATAACAATTTTCAGCAACATGTTTTAAAAATAAAATATTTTATATCTGAATAAAAACAGAATATTCAAATTTGTGTAGGTCTTGCCTATCAGGCATTGTTTTCATTGAATCTGGGATTTTTTTTTTTTAATTAATGAACCTTGTACAGTAGTTAGTATTGCACATCACACCATATGTACTTGATATTATTTTATTTGGCTTTCATTTGGGTTTTCAAATTCCAAAGATAAAATACCTTCAAAATAAGCATTATTTTTTTTCCTTTTTTCAATTGAGGGTAATATCTGTAATATCTTTCTGATGTCCTTTTAAAATATATTTGTTTCCATTTGTTTGCAGAGAGTGCAAAGAAAAACTGTCACACAAACAGCACATGTGTGTTGGGAAGCATTAACAAAACACTTGAACATGTAAGTAATGAGGTTCAAAGGCCATGTCCTTGAATTGTCAATTACCAGGTTTCCAGGGTTCAGGTTTAGTCAACCCGTAACCACTAACAGCGAACACATAGCAGCTGCCTTTTGCCCTTGTATGCGTAGTATATATTCACACCACTTTCCCTCTCTCTCTCTCTCTCTCTCTCTCTCTCTCTCTCTCTGTTTTGTAAGAACTGGTAGTGTTTTATGTGGTTCCGCAGAAGAAAAGCAACTCTTTAGAAATGTGTAATGGGGTGGAACATGTTAGCAGCTGCTTAACTTATACAGAAGTTAGGGTATCATTAAAGAGATATCAGGCTTTTTTTTATTTTTTAATTTCTGCCACAAAATTGTAGAAGTAACCATGTAGGTACTAAGTTCAGAAAACACAAGCTTTTCCACTGTGCAGCAATATGTGTACAACTACTATCCTCTGCTGGTGAGATCAATGTACTGTACAATTAAAATCTAAAAATTAATCTTCACGATTCTTCAAGATTCTAGGCAACTAAGAACCAGGTTTAGTTTCAGAAAACTGTTGAAGACAATATTAAGACATACAGTCATTATCTTGGAGTGAGTAAGAAAGGATTGGTGAAAAAAATATTATGGAAATGTATTTGACAATTATATTTAAAAGATTACTAAGATCGTTGTAAAAATGTATATGTACTCAATAATGGCACACACTGGTGCAATGAAAGGCCAATAATTGATCATAAAAGCATGTCATTGGTCAATATTTTCACAATATACTTTTTCCCTAGACTCAGCAGTCACAGCATCCACATTCATGTGATGTAAATTGTGTGTGATACTGTGCAGGATCATCTAATTTGCTACAAAGTAGTCATTCTTGCTTGTACATTAGCAAAACTCATTGACAAACAACACATTTCTATGGAAATTATGTTTACCTATTTATCAGCTTAACTAGTGCATAAGAATATAAATCAATAGCTCTCTCTCGATTTAGCTTTGTCTATTGAGATAACAGTTCACTGCATTGCAATGTCTTTCTTTTTTCCTTTCTTGACAGTCCATCTGAAATTTAGACCTGTAGCAGTAGACATATATGCACTTCGGAATTCCACAGCAGTTTTACCTCCAAAGACCTGATACAAATCCACCCAAAATAATGACATCACACATGGGCAGCTTATTTGTCAAATACATATCTCCCCCAAAGGCAAATGGGCTAGTTATATTGTTTAATTTAGAAGAGCAGGTCCTAGAATATGGAAAAAAGCCTGAACATGCCCTCATTATATAAAAGACACAAAGCTGGACTACATATTTTAGATAAAGACGTGTGAAGTGAACAAAACTTCTATAACCTTGAACAATTAGGAGCTCTGAAACTCAGTGCCCTCCACCACTCTGAAGTATACTGACAGTCAGGCAGACAGTCACATTTAGAAATAAGTGTAAAGCGCAGCACTAGGGGCAAAATATAATTAAGTAGTATAAGGACTGAAAATAGAAAGTCAATCTTTGGACAGATTGGGGATGTATAGATCAAATTATCAGGCAATGAGGAGGACATAATGGAAGTCAATCGAGAATTCTACTTTTTGAGTCAAGTCTCCCTCTCATTTGTAACTTGTGTTATACTTTAGTTTCAAGTCATTCAACAATGCTAGCTTTAATATTACAACTGTGAAATCCAGTAATCAGAAGAGCTACAGTTTCTAGGGTGGCATTCGGGCACACCTTCTCTTGATGACATTGATCTGTTAACTACCAAGACAACATTTATTTTAACTCTCAATTGTCATCATTAATTTAGTCTGGATGTGTGTTTATTGTATATATTTTTTTAAATCAGTGTCAAAGGTGTTACTAAGGTGAGTTTGTCCAGTACCAGCTATGCCTGAGGTACATATAAGGTACAAAAAACCTGAATGGAAAACATTTAGGATGCTTGTTCACAGGACCCCCTCCCCTTAACCTCCCAGCCCTCCAAATTATGAATACATTTGATAGACATTCCATCAGAAATCCAATTTCTTTGGTGGGAAGTACATTATTGCTGTAATAACATTTTTATGTGAAACATTACCCTAAAGGTAGGAATACAATATTTTATCAATGGTGTTTACCCATTACCCTGCTCCTGACAGGAGCACATTTGCAATCTAGACTTACCTTACTCCTTCAATCAACATACAGCTACAAGGAAATTATTGATCTTTGATAGGTCATTCGTTAATGCTTGGTCATTCCATCAAGTCTAATATAAATCATAAGGCAGGGATCTATTGCAGGCTGTGCTTGCTGGTTCTGCTTGTTTAGAGACGTTGCAGCAGTCTAGTGTCTGTGCCAATCGCCTCGCTTCAGGATCAATACTGCCTAACCCAATCTCTTAAATAATTTATCATTTTTCAAGGCTCACAACACTATTCTTCTTCTTCCCTAAAAACAGCTCAAGTTTACACAGAGAGCGTGAACATAAAAGATTGGACAATATGAAGCTAAGGACAATTCTTTCCAGTGTTTTACACTGTGACATTGTTCTAATAACAAAAATTATGTTTTATTAATCATATCTGTTGGCACCATGGGGCCAATTAAACTTAAAAGCCCTTGGTAGAGCAATAGTCTAAATGATTTAAACCTTGATCTTAACCTTTAATCTAGACATCTTTCATATTGTGGGCAAGACGCATTTGTTTAAAATGCAAAGCATGCTGTCACATTCAGGCCAGTGACTCAACGAGTCCACTAATTAGACCAAGGAAGCAAAAAGGAGAATTTTAAATGTAAAACGTCAATGCAAAAAATAAAAAATAAACCTGTGCTCTTTTTTTCATGCAGGTTTATATATATTACTCCCAAAGGCACAACACACAAATTATTCCTATATTCTCTAAAGGGATTTTTGCATTTGAATTGATAATACCAATAGTTATCCAAAGAAAATAAAAAATATTTCACTTAAAGCATTCCTGCCATATGTAAGTTACTAGATGTCTCTATTTTTATGTCTCTAGATCAGAAGCATTAAAGACCCATGGAATATGTTGGAAGAGATAAGAAATCAAACTTCAGGAGAACTGTCACCTGTTGATGTGATTACATATGTGGAGGTCTTAACTCGATCGGCTGCATCATTAAGTGTTATGAATGACACTGTCACAGACAAGGAGGCACTTACTAATGCTACTATCAATGTAAGTTGTCGTTCTTTCATATTGCTGGATTTTGTTAACTTCTTCATCAGCTCTTTTGGGAACAAAGTTTTAATATACATGCATACATACACAAAAACAAATACATACACCTGAGTAAATGTATCATACCATGGTAGTGAAAAATGTTCCTTCTTAAGCTTTAGTTTGCTTAGCAAGGCGGTGGAGACACTTTTGGCATAGGCTGTCATTAATGTGAATTGACATTTATTTTGCATCTCTTGCACAAGACATGGTTTCAAAGTTTGAAAAGTTTTTTACTAAATCTCAAAGTAACTTTTGGAAATATTGGTTAACAAATATTTACAACATGCATCAGCATGCAATAACCAACATACAGGACAAATCAATCAAGACATTCTGCAATGCTGAGCAGATGGATTTAACTTCTGTAGATGTACGGTCAGTTGCATTTTTTTCAGAGAAGTGCTAGTTCTGGGCAAACATGTTTTTAAAACAGCATTTAAAACTCATTCTGTGATTTTTAATGGAAGTCCTGTATGGTCATATTTAATTGGAAAGTAAGGGAAAGAATATCTGTGCTATTGCAAAATTTCAGTAGACACAGCAAGAGACTTGAGGAATTGTTTACAGTGAAAAGATGTGTGAAGCTGAGAATTGCATGTAAACATGCTGAGCACCTTAGAATCAGATATATTGAAATGGGTGTTCATAGTTGTGAAAGTGTTAGAGACAAAATGGAGCAAAAGAAATAGGTACATTGGAGCTGTATCCTCTTCTGGGAAGCAACTATAAAACAAACTAGCATACACACAATATGTACATTTGCAAAAACATATCAGAAACATTTCTTATTTTCACAGGAGTTTGTAAAAACAGTAAACAATCTTGTTGAAATGGATGAACTGGTGGCCTGGAACAGGATTGATACGGAGAACAGAAAAAAGAGCATTACAAAACTGCTGCACACTGTGGAAGAAGCAACACTGGGTATCTCTCAAAATTTCAAAACGACAACTGAGATGGAAGTCCATGCAAGCAACGTGGGTAAGAGAATCAATGGAAAGCATATTTTTCTTTATGGTAGCACAACTGTGAACAAGTCTTTGGCAAGCTATAGTTTATCCATAGCTAGAATAACTGAAGGAATTGGTGGCATCTCTACTACACTTGCAATCATGAAACCTGCTTCACCATGTTATTGATATTTTCTTTGAATTGGAGAAAGGCAATGGTAAAAGGTTAGTTTTCAACACATAGAATAATATTTCACCAGTATTCAACCTCACTATGTTCTGTTATATTTTAATCCTTGAGATGGAAAGCATTTTATCTACACTACAGAACACTGCAGATACATTTGTAGGTGAATAATACAATGGGGAGAAAAAACAACTACTTATGTAAAACTAGGTAAAACTAGACATCTTCGATTTTGAACATCACGTCTAGAAAAGATGCAAGATCTCAGGAATGAGGCCTGCAAGAAACTAAAAGTAGGAACTCCTGGTGTCACTTGAGCTAAATTGTTAGAGTTATCGAATTGCATTAGGAAAAGTTGCATTCTAATGTTCTTTACCTGATGGACAAGAAACTATAATTTATAGATAAATGTATTTATCGGACACACATTGACAAACTTTATACTACACTATATAAATCTATATTTTGAGGATGTCTAGTCAACTTCAAAAGTATTTCTATTTTCATACCATATACAAGAACATTAACATCCTATATAAAAGACTTCAGTCTTAGTGTCTTAAATATAAAGAAAGGCTACAGAGTCCCATTGCAAAAACAGCTATTTAAGCCCAGCTGTGACATCCAAGGACATTCATTATTAAAGCACCGATAAGTTAATTCAGCTCCATGCCAGATGCAGTATTAGGCTAAATGCCACATCCCAATATCCCTTTTTCACAGAACCCTATGTAAATATAGGAGGAACTGTATAGAATTATCTGCAAGTAAATCATTTTTACTTGCATACCTGCATATGTCATTCACTACATTACTCGAACTGCAAAGAATGATTCCAGAAAATGAAAACTCCAGCAGGAAAAATGATCTGTGTCACTCTCTTCCCAGGCCTGTTTTTCATGATTGTATTTTTTTGCCAGTTATGTATTACCACAGATGAGATTTTGAAACTGAAGAGATTTTTCATATTAAATATTATTAATGGAAGTATATTAAATTAAATGAATTCTTGGGGAACTTTTAATTAGTAAAGATTCAGATGATAACAGCATGAGATTAATTCAGATCTCATTAGTGAAAAGGGACAAATGATAGGGAGAGAAATAATCAGAAACAATACAGCAGTTCTTTCAATGAAACTAAATGTTGAGGCAGGGAAAACCTAAATGAGAAATAGATGGCATTTGAAATATCCTATTTAACAATGAACATTTCATAGACAATTCTGAAGAGTATTGAAGATTTTAGACTTCAAATATATATTCAAGGTTTCCAAATGTTATGAATTTCAAATATTAAAATTGTTTATATAACTATTTACTACAAAATGTACTAGTATTTAATAATATGCAGAATACAAAGTAAACATTTTATCAACATTATCTGAATAAAGTAAAGCTTTTTCTCCATGTGTAAGCAACATCTGCAACTGTTTTTTTTTTTTTTTTATAAGGAAATTGTTCATGGTTGGTGGTCATCAAGAGTTTCTCATTCTTTTAAAGTCAACGGCAGACTTGTATGAAGTATCACTTCCAGTTTCATTGAATCGTGCCCATGTTTCCCGTGAATCCTGTAAATACATAATCTTAGACCAGTCCCTAGTGGACAATAAACCTCATCAAAAAACTGTCATGCATGAAATGCAGCTTGAAGAATTCCCCTGTTGAATAAATAAAGTATTGAAAATAGCCAAAGGTTATGGTCTGAGTATCTATGTAAGGAACTGCCCATATTGTGAGTGCACGTGTGTAATCTTTGCAAAATCACATTAAATTGATAATGGAATGCATTGTGCTGCACTGCATTTCTGTTCAACAACAACAACAAAACACAGTTGGCATATGAATATTTGCTATTACATCAGCTGTCAAAGACAACATGCATTTCCTATTTGTAAAGTACTTCATGGACAGGTTGACTGTCCAGCAATTTGTCAGAATTTAAATATAGGTTTTTTGAAAACCCCTCGTCTTTTTTCATGTTGCAGCTCTTAAATTGTATGCCTTTGATCCCCAACAAGGAAGACACATTCATCCACATGCTAACATGAATGGGGATGTTATAGCACTAATTCCAAAACATCATAAAGACACTTATGGTAAGCTGATTAAATGTATTAATATAGCATGTACACAGATAACAAATAAGAAAATGTCTGAACAACAGCCCTTCAAAGATAATCTGAAAATAGCTTTTTTCTATTATTACATTGCTATTTGTTCTTGCTCTTTATCGTGACTACCAATTTCCTCCATATTGAACAGACTAGAATAGACAAATTTTAACTAATGTCTTTATCGCCTATCAGGGAGTGTATCCATTGTGTTTCTACGATATGACAGCATTGGTATTCTCCTGAAACCAAATGATATCTCCGTGGAAACAAATGACTCGCAGGCTGATGAAGCTGAGGATTTCACTGTGAACTCACAAGTAATGGCTGCAGCGATAAAGACGAACCCACCTCAGATCTACCAGCTTGATCGGGTTACATTTACTCTTAAACATATCAAGGTAAGGTTATGCTGACAGCTGTGTCACAAAGATGAACATGTATATTCAATATTGCAGCATCGAGATACCAAGGGCTTGATTTTAAATGCTTTACTCAGGTGTAAATCAATAGAACGTTAATGGGCTTTAGTGCTTGCATACTTTTCTGAAATCCAGCCCTAAGTATCACATTAACACTAGTGAGGAACACCATTTACAGGTCTGTATTAGAAGGGAAACAGATAGGTTTCTCCCTGTTGTAAAACTTCATGAGATTTCCTTGGCTAGGCCTAGATCTATACATGTAGAGTGTTATAACACTATCCATTAGTTTCCATTTCAAATTAACCAATCATACATTAAAAACCATATTATTTGTTGGAGAGTCTGAATTAGCTGACATCAGCTTTTGGAATTAATATTTTCAATTAATCTGATTCTGTCAATATTGATAGACAATTGAAATTATGGCCAGATGCATGATCTTCTGTTAATAGGCTCAAAACAGCTTTCAGCATACATCTCCTATGGATCTATTATATTATTGCATGCATTAGCATGCTTTTTTACTAACCATCATTTGCCCTGTATTACAAGTCAGTCAATGTTTTTGTTTTAAATGTGCAGATTAATATTGATATTATGATTCCTCCCATCAGCTATTTACATGACGATTAATTCTTTTTTTAGCTGCTCACCCCGGATTCGGTCACAAAATGTGCTTTTTGGAAATACTCTCCACCTAGCATGAAAGGTCATTGGTCCACAGAAGGCTGTGAACGCACGCATGTCAATGTTTCCCATACTGGATGTCGCTGTGATCATCTGACTCATTTTGCTATTCTTATGTCTTCTGGACGGACTAATGTAAGTATTAATCTATACAATTTAAAGCCAAATCTACCCCTGCCTTATGTGTATGGATTAGTCAGTCATCTTGATGTCAACATGCAGGAATTCAAATGTGACCTTAATCACTTACCCTGTCCAAATACAATACTCTATCAATTTACAAGGAAACAATTAGGCCTATTTAAAAAAATCACACAAAGAACACCATTTTGTTTTTCAATGTTATTCTAATTGATGAGAATCGATGTGAAAATCATGTGTCTGCTCTTCTTTTCAGATACAGAAGTTTTCGAATTCAATTTTGAAATCACTCCTAGAAATAGTTACGGTCTTTGTACCAGACAATGAAAAAACATCTGAAACTTAAATATTTAAATTGTATAAAAATGAAAAATATTTGTGGCATTAAAATGATTGCAAAACAAATCACAAAGGAGAAACTGTACATTTCAGACACATTGCAAACATCACATATTTTGTTTATTAAAACTATTCACTTCTTAACGTCACTATTTCTAACATCTACATGATTGATACCGACTTAGTTTGTACTTCTGTGATGCTGATATATTGCTTTATTCACTTGTATTTTGGCAGATGGAAGACCATTATAGCATACTCACCAGAATCACATTGCTAGGGATAATAATATCCCTCATCTGCCTGTCAATGTGTATTTTTACATTTTGGTTCTTCAGAGAAATACAGAGCACCAGGACCACGATTCATAAAAACCTTTGCTGTAGTTTGTTCATGGCAGAATTCATTTTCCTGATAGGAATTAATATGAACACCCACAAGGTAAGTACTAGGACACAGCAAAACCCCTTACTGGTATGCATCTATGGCTCCACTCCTTTCCCCCCTCTTTCTGTTTTATGTTATCTTTTTTCTTCAGCCTGCATGGTTTACAAGTCTTGAATGAAAGACTGAGCTCAAGATTAATATTTTCAATGCATCTACAATAAATGCATAATTTCACCATTTAATCATATTAAAGGAAAAAAAAATCTGGAGAATGACAAAATTAATGAGCGCTGCTGTGTAAGAAATTAATTTAAATGCACTAGTTAAAGCTTTATTTATGAAGTTGTTAATTTTGAGCTTCGAAAAGATTAACCCCCCCCCCCCCCACACACACACACAATACCATTCGGTCCCTAATTCAATAACACACTATCAAACTATCACAACATGCCAACCCAACAGGGCAGTGATTGTGATGGAATTGGAGCAAGAGTCTTCCACTGTCCTCTTTTTCTTAACCCAATTAAAGATCATGTGGCAAACTATCAACTACAGACTGGGCAATTTCATCATAGCCACACTGGGGGTACATGCAATAGGAGGCACAGGGTGCGCAGAAACCAATCCAGCACTTTTATTTTTTATTTTTTTATCTCCAACCCCAGGGAGTATGGAAAGACATTTTAATCATCAAACCAGAGCTCAAAGCCTAAAACCTCTTGGATTTTATTTTGCTTCAGCTTAAATTAAATTGCATGTTAGATTTTTACTGTAAAATGCAGCATAGGAAACTCACATCTGGAATTGTATTAAAATAGTGTAGAAATGCTCTTCAGTTATGTGGGACATTACCACTGTATCTTATTATAACTCACTATCTCAGATCAAAATGGTTCTTGTACAGGTAGTTGTAAAATATGCCAACTTCCTTTCCTCTCTCTCTAACAGGTATTCTGTTCCGTCATCGCCGGGTTACTACATTATTTTTTCTTAGCTGCTTTTGCCTGGATGTGTATTGAAGGGATCCATCTTTATTTAATAGTGGTTGGTGTCATATACAATAAAGGTTTCCTGCACCGCAACTTCTACATTTTCGGGTACGGAAGCCCTGCTGTCGTAGTAGGAATTTCGGCGACACTTGGCTACAAATATTACGGCACCAATAAAATGTAAGTTTATAAACCAATTACATGCATTCTACCTGGATCTGTGTGAAACTGCACAACTGAATCCATTGTTTTGCATTTCACAGGTGCTGGTTAAGCACAGAAAATAACTTTATATGGAGCTTCATTGGACCTGCTTGTTTAATTATTCTGGTAAGACTGATAATAAAGCTTTAATGTTTAGAGGAACTAAGAAAGTTTGCTTACAGTCACAGACATGCCACTCTTCAAAAGATTAAATTATTCTCAACAATACAATAACAAATACAAGTGTACTGTTGTCAATATTACAGAAATGTTTGTTGAAACTCTGTAATAAGGTTTTTAAAGCATTAATGGGCCATTCTGGGTTTTAGGATTGATTGAACATTGGGCTTGATTTTAAGTTACAGGCATGCAAAACGTGCTTTTCAATCTGTCCAGAGTTATAGTGATGCATCTCCACGTTTTGATTTTCCAATTTCAAAAAATTGATAATTATATACATGTTTCCCATTGAACCATTAGGTTCTGTCATATGAAAATCAAGAAAGACAATTAATATTATATATAGATATTGGTATACATTAAACACACACCATATATAATAATAATACTTATAAATTATCCATAAGGCTGTATAATAAAACTACATAAGATTTCAGATACTGAAGCTTTTGCTGTATCTCAAAAATATGATGTTTCTGTTCACAATGATCATAGTATATCCTTTGTGTATTGCACTTTTGTTATTCCTACAATGCGACTGCTAAAACAAATCGGTTGTTTAATACTTGTGCCCTAAGGTTAATCTCTTGGCTTTTGGAGTGATCCTTTACAAAGTCTATCGACATACAGCTGTGAAAAAACCTGAAGTCAGTCATTATGAAAATATAAGGTAAGGTGCAAATTAACCTTCAGGCCTAGAATTCACCTACTCTAGACAAAAATACATATTTCATTTGGAGAAATGTAGTACAATATTCGTACAATGCAATGCTAATATAGTGTTGTATAATATACCATTCATATTATAGCCCATAGGATACTATGTAGTAGTCTATGCTTACTATAGTATAGTCTTGTATTCCAATGGCAGGCTTACTATTGTGGAATTGTGTGGAATATTTGAGTATTCCTTTGTGTGCTTGTTGTAGTGTTGTGAAGAATTCTATTGTATCATTACCACAGTGCAATTTGCCACTTTTTTTATATGTGCGCTTTATGTCAGTGATAGATGTAGATATTTACCTTCCTCAGTTATCTAATGATTTTATTCATTTTGGAAAAGGTTTGCACAGGAAAGTGATATCCTGTGGATTTGGGTTGCAGTTCTTATAATTTGCTAAGGATGTTTGCACTCTATTAGTCAGAAGCTGCTGGATATCCCATAACCTGGAATTTACTCCCTATTTCAAGATATTTACACATTTAAATATACAATATTGATGTCTGCTCTTTGACACCCCATTTAAAAATGGTTTTGATGATGCAATTTGTGGAGGAGACTAATACCTAGACTTTAATATTCCAGCTCGGTGGGGGTGTAGGGGGAGGCAGAACAAAATGAATCAAAAGCTAGATTGAATGTGTCAAAACATTGGCTTCTGCACGAGATGGCAAACTATTTGAGATGCACAGTATCTTATTAATGTCTTAGTTTAAAGAGCATTTGTAGATTCTACCTATTGAAAGATTGAAAGTAGATCAATATCTGTAAAGTTTACATTTCAAAAACATTAAAGCTCTACTTTCTTTGTATTTTTCCTGCACAGAGTGGCAGGGAAATGTCATTGAGCTGTTCTCTGAATTTGAAGTGTTCGGTTTTAACCCGTAACCAAAGTAAAGTTTGGTAGACAACAATAACTTCCATCTTTCAGGTCCTGTGCGAGGGGTGCCCTGGCTCTTTTGTTTGTACTCGGTGCGACCTGGGCGTTTGGTGTCCTCCACATCTTAATCGAATCCACACTCACAGCGTATCTCTTCACAATCACCAACACTTTTCAAGGGATGTTCATCTTCATATTCCTGTGTGTGTTATCCAGAAAGGTAAGATACTTTTAAATCGAGCACCCTGCATAAATTAATAATGTCAGATATGTAACCTACACAACAGATATGTTCACTCAAGCTATTCCCATTTGAAAGTTAATGGATAACACTGTTTAAATACAGTTGTCTGTAGAGGAATCATATCCCTGTAGGAATTCAGCCTTTTTTATTAAAACATGAGTAATAGTAGTAGTACAGTAATGCACACAATAGTATAGCTTTGCCAGACACTGAAAACTGCAGGCAAAATTAGATAACACGCTCAGGTGCTTTTAGCAATGACTGCTTAGGTTAACTGTGTGTACACGATCAGATGTCAATTTCAAAACACAGTTTCCACTAAAATCAGGTCAAAATGCCTTCCCACCACCATCAATACAGTGAGCACTTAAATTGTAAAACCAAGACCATTGTTTTTCTGGTCAGTAACACTTATTTGAATGCAATATACCAAACAAATAAGATAATCCCCAAACCAACAGGACATAATAAATCGAACAATAAAAAAAGCTTGCCAATTGAATTTGTTATATAACAGTAGATAACTATGTTTGTGTAATGAAAATGACTATGCACTCCAAAGTAAGTTGCGCTATAATGTATAACAGTCAAAGTATTTTTTTTATTAATTTTGTGTTTTTCAATTACCTTGATATAAAGAGTACAAATTCACTTACCTTACAATATCATGCAAGTCTCTGCAGTGTCATAGGTTTACACATTCCATATCATGCCATCGCGTCCGGTGTTTATGCAGATAATATTTCCCTATGCTTCGGAAAGATTTATTGTCAAGATATCCTCAATTCTAATCCCAGATCAGACACTGAATAATTATGCAGGTCTGGGAATTTGATTTGCTTCCTGAAGGCAAAACCCAGCCAAGTTTACAACTGTGTGGTAAACTTTACAAAGCAGATTAACTAATAAAATGTCAGTTAAATCGATGTCTAAAATGGATCATCAAAGCACATGTGCATTAATTTCTGCTCTTGGAAAAGTTGTAATCATACTTAATACTATAGCTGGGATTGTCCTGCTGGTGTAGCATCTCTTTGGCAATGTATCTTTTTTTTTATGATTAACAGAAAAATGTTCACGTTCATTATGCATCCGTGAAACATCCGTGAATCTGACTTGATCCATTTTAATCACAATAAGTCAAATAACCCCCTGAAAGATTCACTGGTAATATCACAAGGAGATGTCCTTCAATATTTGGTCAGTAACAGAGTCAGTTTTTGCATGTACTTAAAGTATGAATCATGATGTTTGACATACTAATCATGGCCACTTATTTAGACATCTTTAAAATGCAGAATGTATTTACACAATATTACCTAACCTGTAAGGACAGCCATTCCATCCAGTTTCTTATAATCTGACATAAGCAAAGGCATATTTTATAAGTATTATTGCAGTGCTCTCTTTTTAAGAAGCATATGAATATATTGTATCAAACTGTCTGTCTTTTTTTATATAAATTATATACATATGGACAGACAGATTTTCTTTGTAAAACCAAAACTACTTTCATTGGCCCAGCTTAAAACAGTACCTAGGGGGTAATACCTCAGCAAAATAAAACCTGTCCTATACTCTCAGAACCACAGACGGGCTTCCACACAGCTATAGCCACAGCCACTAATCACCGCTCGGCCTAAACTCTGCGCGCACAGCATCATGGGTATCCTGAACGCATATTGAATCATCCTGGTTGGACCCACTTACACAGGAGCCCCACCATGCTACCCCGAAAAGGGATCAAAACAGCAGCATGACCATTTGCATTTTTGAATCTTTATTACACAAAAGACCCACAAAACACAACACTCTTACACAGGAACTCAAAATCACCACAACCATTCCTAAACATTATGCCTGGTCTTCTACTGGTCCTCCCCAGGTGGATTCTCCCTAACAATTCATGGAAGCAAATAGACAGACAGACAACACAAACGTACATAGAGTCCTTCTGCCTGTGTTGCACTTACAAAGTTAGCCATGGGTAAAGGTGTCATTTAAGTACCCAATGAGCATGAAGCTGCATAGCCTCAAGGACATGGCAGTGACTCACACTCAAAAGCAATGCAGAATAAAAAGAACAAGGTTTAAGATGGAGGCTCCACCCTCCAAGGGTTCCTTATCAAAACGAGGCAGGTTCCCCAGCCCCAGGCGCGCACACACTCAATGTCTTCAACAATTACAACAGGTTAGTGTGAACACTTTGCAATAACCAGCATTATTAGGTCCCCCCCAAAAAAGTCCAACGGTTTACAAGCAGCCGACCTTCCCCTGATATACATATTGGAAGGGCAGCCGCAACATCCGCTAAGTCAGTTATGTAGGCTAGGTCGTTATGATATTTTCCCATGTACTTTAAGTGTATATTATTGTACCGATTAAATGTAGAATTAATTATTGTGGCTGCATTTTTCAATTAAGCATTGATCACTAACTTATATTCATATTTTTTTAAACTGTGATGATGGTGATGTTTAAGGTTTTTTTTTTTCCATAAAAATTGTCTACACATTTTGCTATCATATATCAGTCAATTTACAAGATTCCACATATAATTTCCATGTCTAATACTTTTTTTTTTTCATATGGGGATTTCCAAAAATGATGCCCCTTAAACTACATAAAGCTCTGTAAGATAAGATTTGTACCCCCTCCCTTCTTAAAGAGTGTTACATCCCTTACAATTCTAACATTAATATTGTTTTCAATCACACTGTTACTTTCATTCTCTCTCACCAGATTCAAGAAGAGTACTACCGATTGTTCAAGAATGTGCCGTGTTGTTTTGAGTGTCTCAGATAAATAAATGAAGAAATGGAAGTGGAGAAAAAGAAAAAGACGAACGGCGCATGTTTCATCAAGGAATCAAAAGTGACCGGTACACACACACAAGCCATTTCTTATCAGTAGCGCCCTGCATTTTGCATGACTGAAGAAAAACATATAAAATGGAGTCATGCAAAATGATAGAGCCTATTTATCAGTACAACACCAGTGACACCATTTTGACAAAACATCTAGGAGAACAATAGTGCAAACGATTTTTCAGTGTGTTTTTTCTTTAGGGCTTTTCTTCCATTTGACTATGTAGCGGCAATTATGCCCTGACCATTTAAAATAAATATGTTGTTGTTTTGCTATAATTTAATTTAAATTAAGTATTGTGCTTAAGAATCATGTATTAAAATATATTCAATAGTTGGCTCCATATGCCTATGTAACCGTAAGAGAGTTTAGTACTATACATGTAAATACTGCATAGGACTGGTGCACAAGCTGGGGCACAAACGTTAATGACCAATGGGCTTGGGATGACGGACACAAATCTAAACTAAATGTATTTTATAGGCCATAGACCCAGATGTGATTGTAATGACTACTGGATTGCTTTTAATACAATGGATTTAGTAATATTAAAACAAGAAAACTGTCTCTGTAGAGCACCTGACCTCTTATACAATTCTGTACATTACCAGCCAAGGGAGATTTGTCCCATAACTTTTGGTAATGGGCTCTAAGCTTTGAAATGAAAATAACTTTGTGAGTAGTAGGAGAAATATTTAATCATTAGAAGTGGCCTCTGCTCTATAAAAAAATATATAATATACAAATCTCTAAAGGAGACATCTTAAATGTATTATTTTCCTCCCACCCCTCCTTCACCATTTTTTATGATGATGATAACCAGTGCATTACACAACTTCAGTATTACTCTTTCCATATGTCTGACACATTACAGCATTTCAAATCTGAGTGAGATCAGAGGGCAGGGTGAACCACAGTAGTATACTCCTACCTTTTGCAATTTAAGTTCACTTGTCTTCCCACTGCATAGTTTCTGCATGGATAGTCTTAAATGTGTTTCCAGAGACGTCTAGGACCTTCTAAATTAATCTGTGGTTTGATATTACCTCCAGTGGAACTAGACACTGGGAAGGGAACCTGTCAGTGGGAGACTCCCAACACTAACATTTTGCATACTTTACATTTCATTCATTTAAAGAGTGAATGGGGATCTCAGTCATTACAAAAACTGTGCTTGGGAAATCCTTTGCACTTCACTAGCCACCGTCTCCCGTATTCTTTAAGTCGGTGTACTGCTATCTTATTTATATGGTTTCCCCATTTTTCATAAAGTCTACTTCAAAAGGTTTCAGATCTTATTACAGTAAAGAAAAAAGAAAAAACTTAATTGTTACTATATGTTGGATCAAAATGAAAACAAACAAACCCACCCTTAAGAAGATTGCCATCCTTAAAACAAACACAAATCAATGAAGCACAATGTATTTTTTCTGGGTATACAATCATTTTGGATCATTGCAAAAGTAAGAAATTAATGCTTTATTTCAAGAGATACATATTCTCTCTTGCCATTCTCTTATGTCTGTCAAACTTAATTATTTATGATCCTATATATAATGCAACTCTGTAAAGAAGCCTCTTTAGACTAGTGTTTGTCTCTACCACACCGCAAATTAAATTCTGTAATTTAATGCAAACAAATAACATCCATTGTAAGTTTCACTCGATCATTTTGCTCCAGAAATGTATCAAGGTGCTCTTTAAAGAGTTTTGCTCCAGAACAAATTTTGCTCATAAGTTGCCTGAAGGGGTTATAAATGGTGCCAATCCTTTCACACAACATCGATGTTAAAAAAACTAAAACAAATGAGCATTAATTTAAACATTTGAAACCCATTATAGGTCTGCTGCAAGATTACTATTTTACAAAATATGAGTAAGTTACAGCAATAACATGGTTTATTTTTGGGAGGTTGTAATAATTGAGCAAATTTTGCACTAGAGCAAAAAGCTGGAATCATCCTGTATGTTTTGTTTAATTATGTAAATGTATGTACATGTAAATAAACTAAAAAGCACAGTCAAATTAAAATGATGCAGCAATCCATCTATAACAGGGGTGTCAGACTCCAGTCTTGGGGGGGCCACAGTGTCTGCTGGTTTTTGTTCCAACAGGAGATCCCAATTACTTATTTTATGTCATTACTGTCTCAGGTAGGCTTATCTAAAACTTTCATTTTTATAATTTGAAGAAGTGTTAAATCCTTCCAGTTCTTGGTTTAATTAAATCAATTAAAAAAACAAGCTGGGCTGGAACAAAACCTAGCAGACACTGTAGCCCTCCAGGACCGGAGTCTGACCGGAGTCTGACAGTAGTAACATTAACTAACAAACTAACATTTGTCCATTCAAATATTCACAGATTTTGGGTTTGCCAAAAGCTTCTCACATCAATGAAATGGAAACCCACTATTAAGTTACTGTATGTGTAAATTACAAATGGGGAGCAGGCCTAGGATTTAGGGCTGTATCCATTAACCAAGTCATACAGTGAGGGAAAAAAGTATTTGATCCCCTGCTGATTTTGTACGTTTGCCCACTGACAAAGAAATGATCAGTCTATAATTTTAATGGTAGGTGTATTTTAACAGTGAGAGACAGAATAACAACAAAAAAATCCAGAAAAACGCATTTCAAAAAAGTTATAAATTGATTTGCATGTTAATGAGGGAAATAAGTATTTGACCCCATCGACTTAGTACTTGGTGGCAAAACCCTTGTTGGCAATCACAGAGGTCAGACGTTTCTTGTAGTTGGCCAACAGGTTTGCACACATCTCAGGAGGGATTTTGTCCCACTCCTCTTTGCAGATCCTCTCCAAGTCATTAAGGTTTCGAGGCTGACGTTTGGCAAGTCGAACCTTCAGCTCCCTCCACAGATTTTCTATGGGATTAAGGTCTGGAGACTGGCTAGGCCACTCCAGGACCTTAATGTGCTTCTTCTTGAGCCACTCCTTTGTTGCCTTGGCTGTGTGTTTTGGGTCATTGTCATGCTGGAATACCCATCCACGACCCATTTTCAATGTCCTGGCTGAGGGAAGGAGGTTCTCACCCAAGATTTGACGGTACATGGCCCCGTCCATCGTCCCTTTGATGCGGTGCAGTTGTCCTGTCCCCTTAGCAGAAAAACACCCCCAAAGCATAATGTTTCCATCTCCATGTTTGACAGTGGGGATGGTGTTCTTGGGGTCATAGGCAGCATTCCTCCTCCTCCAAACACGGCGAGTTGAGTTGATGCCAAAGAGCTCGATTTTGGTCTCATCTGACCACAACACTTTCACCCAGTTCTCCTCTGAAACATTCAGACTTCAGACAGGCCTGTACATGTGCTTTGAGCAGGGGGACCTTGTGGGCACTGCAGGATTTCAGTCTTTCACGGTGTAGTGTGTAACAATTGTTTTCTTGGTGACTATGGTCCCAGCTGCCTTGAGATCATTAACAAGATCCTCCCGTGTAGGTGTGGGCCGATTCCTCACGTTCTCATGATCATTGAAACTCCACGAGGTGAGATCTTGCATGGAGCCCCAGACCAAGGGAGACTGACAGTTATTTTGTGTTTCTTCGATTTGCGAATAATCGCACCAACTGTTGTCACCTTCTCACCAAGCTGCTTGGCGATGGTCTTGTAGCCCATTCCAGCCTTGTGTAGGTCTACAGTCTTGTCCCTGACATCCTTGGACAGCTCTTTGGTCTTGGCCAGGGTAGAGAGTTTGGAATCTGATTGATTGATTGCTTCTGTGGACAGGTGTCTTTTATACTCCCTTTAAGAGAGTGCTCCTAATCTCAGCTCGTTACCTGTATAAAATACACCTGGGAGCCAGAAATCTTGCTGATTTATAGGGGATCAAATACTTATTTCCCTCATTAACATGCAAATCAATTTATAACTTTTTTTAAATGTGTTTTTCTGGATTTTTTTGTTGTTATTCTGTCTCTCACTGTTAAAATACACCTACCATTAAAATTATAGACTGATCATTTCTTTTTCAGTGGGCAAACGTACAGAATCAGAATCATAACCACACTATTCACACACAAGCTCTTTTCATAGATTAAGGTACATTTCAGACCTTGCTCACCTACCACTTAACTTTTGCACATCTACTAGTAAGTGCCTCTGATAATGGCCTCAATAATCTACAGATACAGACAGGTTTGTGTAGAAATATGTCACAAGAGTTAAATACAATGTGGAGGTTGATGAATTTTTAAATGCTCTCTTTCATGTGTCTCCCACTTAGCGTACAATAACCTACAGGTTTTAATCTGAACATTAACCTACTTTTAAATATAGAATTTAATATATTGCAGCAATTTCAGAACCCAAGTTGATTTGTCTGAGCTCTAGACTGCAACACATAGGAGTTTTTGCAAAGCACTTACACCTATAGAGGAGAAAATTTGCCTGGGGCTTGCCAGCAAAACTAGGATGATGAGACAAAGGTGAGTACAATGGGTAGGGAGCACAGGACGTCAAGTCCACACACAACATATCCATTGTGCCAGTATTTATACAGGTCATTGGCCAGTCCATTGGCAGCAATGTCCAGTCAATGTCCAGGAGAATGTTGCCAGCATCCCTTGCACCCAGCCTCACCATATATTTAATATAATATCAGCAATCTGAAGGTCTTAAGGGATCCATGGTGATATTATTAATATTCAGAGCATCATGGGTATATTGACCTGCCATTGTATCTTCCATTTAAGACTTGACAAGATTCTGCACCGTTTGCCTTCTCTTTGCACCTTTGTGAAGGGCCTACAGGACAATTGTTCCCTCCAGTAGAATACTCAACAGGTTTGCAGAACCAAATTCAAATTCAAAACCTTGTCTAAATCATGTGCTTATTAAAGGTTGAAAAAATATTACTTCAAATATAATTTACCCCAAAATAAACTTAAAAATAATGTATTACTTTTTATAAGTGGTTTGGACAGATGTGTAACAAAAATGTTTAGATGGGATTGCCTGCAATTTAAATGTCTGTCCATTTCAGGAAGTGATAATGTTAGCAAAAGCCTTTCAAACTATGCAATACGTCCAAATAACTGATAAGACCAACCTTCAGTAAAACGGCACAGATTTCAACAAGCTCTTCCTTACGCACACAATCTGACAGGTCAAACAATCCTAAAACCACCAAGCAACTGACATTGAAAGTACTTCACGTTATGTGACCTATTTTGGTAATTTGCAACAGCCTAAGATGAGAAAGTCTAAAGTGTCAAGACACAACATACAACATACTAAGGATTATGCATAAACCGGGATTTAAACTTCCTTGCACTGATACTATGTTAACATGAAACATGAAATGCAGAATTTGCAACAAAGTGAAAAGAAAAGTGGGCAATACATCAATAACTAAATAACTGTTCAGTCTTCAGGATTTTTTCTCTTTTCCCCTGGCCATACCACACGAGTCCATTGCCATTTTGTAAGGTATAATATTGTCCTGATGTACTCTTTTTCCATCAGGAACAATATCTAAATATATAAACAGATCAGTAATGGATTTGCAAGGATTCCCAAGCAGGTTAGACTTGCCACATTTCACAAGCATTAATGTGTCAGTGCTGAAAGTATAGCTTAAGTGATAATGACTGCTTCAAAACAATAGAGATGTGATCCATAAACTGTGAATATCTCTCGTGCTCACAAAATATATATTTTTCAATTTTCTGCCAACTCCCTCCCAGTTCCTACATCTAAAGATTCCTTTTCTTTTTCCAGACAGCAGAGGATGATAAGACCATATGACAAGTCAATTTCTAAGGTCACTTAAACAAAAATATTCAACAGACAGTGCAGTTTTTCTGAACAAAGAGATAGAAGGATGTCAGAAGCACAATTATTTTAAGCTTAATAGTATTACAAAATAAATTATTACTAAAAGCAAGTGAAGGAGATCAATTGATAGACACTTTATAATTCTTAAAATCAATAACAAACTGAGCTCCAGAATGCTATAAAGCAATATATAATCTTACATACTAATAAAGGAAGATAATTTAGTGTTTATATGATATAATCCTTTAGTAGTATTATTGTGTATGCATTATTACTATGTTGTGACATTTAAATGAATAACTGCAATAAAGGAGAGTGATTAACCAACGTAACGATGCAAGAATAGAGATAATGCAAGACTGCATTGCCATCTGGAGGTCGGTATGGCAGTTTCATGTTTGTGTTTTATCTTAGAATACTTCACTTCAAAAATAAAATAAAGATAGGAATTCCGTATCAGTTACTGAAGTTTTAAAGAGCATTGGGATTGTTTGAATTGTTAGAAAGCCCCTGACCTTTCCCTTTTTCCACAAAAAAGCTTTTTTGTAAGTTAGACATTCATGTTTCCTGTAAGTTTGATCAAGCAACAATCATTCTGCAGTTGAAGGAATAAAGAAATCACAAATCTATAATTTAGCTTTCAAATACCAATGAAAAAAAGGCTACCTTTATTAATAATTGACAACAGACTGAGGCACGATTCAGCCCCACAAGGACTGTTAAAGATGAACACAGATCACACTTCAACTTCCATCTTCAATTACACAAACTGGGAATCAATTCACCTGTTTGCAGACAGTCAGAATTGAGCACAAATCACATAAATTAAACATCAACCTGACTTACATAAAAATTCTGACCCATTCTCCTGTCACTAATTCAAAACCCAATGCTTGAAACTGGTTCCCCATTGAGTACGTGCAAGGAAGAAAAACTCAGGTGATGCATTATGAATTTGACTGATCAGTTGAAGTTTAAACCTTTGCAATTCCACTTCACAAACCCTTCCTGCACTTGACACACGTGTGAAAACATGATTTTAACACTACATCATTGAAATCACCCCCACACCTTGTATTCAAATTGCTCTGGACCCTTGATACAATGGGGTTTGAGGGCTTTTTCAGATCTAGGAGATTGGACATCACTTAACAGTCTCTTGTCAGAATGCAACGTTTAACACATAACAGTAATACAATGATTGGGATGCTTACTGTATCGTATTAATATAGCTAAGCAAACAAATGTCAAATAGACCATGATTAAGGAAAGTACAGAAACATAGAAAATACAAAACATAACATAATATCTTGTCATTTATTTAAGTCCCTCATTTATAAAGTCATTGCTTACATGCCTGACACTAATTAAGGATTGACATTTTACAGGCAGTTCATAATACCATACATAGTCTACATATTAAGGAGTTTCCTAAATGCCTATTTAATCTCAAGTATTTTTTCCTCTAATTGTTCCAATGATAACACTAAAGGGTTTCATTACAAGCAAAAAACATCCCACACAAAGGTAATCTCAATGTGATTATGGTTTTGAACCCAATTTGCAAACAATAGAGTGTCTTAATCAAAGACATTATAGTTTTAAATAATGGACATTTAAACAAAATGGTATATTTGTAATGTTTCCAATACAAAACTCTGCATACAAGGTACTACAGAGTAGAATTAACATGAATAGGTTTATTATGAAGTGTCACACAAATGTTTAGTGTTTATCGGGTATGGGAGATCCATTTGGAGGAGACAGGAGACACTTCTTCACACAGAGAGTCGTCACAATCTGGAACAAACTCTCCAGCGATGTGGTTGAAGCTGAAAATTTGGGAACATTTAAAAACAGACTGGATAGGATCCTTGGATCACTCAGTTATTAATGGACACCAAATGAGCACGATGGGTAGAATGGCCTCCTCTCGATTGGACACTTTCTTATGTTGTTATTTATTTTGCCTATGGCATTTTTCAAATCTGTATTTGATTCTTAGGAGTTCTTCAAGCTATACACTTTCAAAAAAAAAAAAACTACAAGAAATTCCTACACTCAATATGGTATTATTTCCCCATCTAGTGGTCATTTACTATTTGACAGGTAAAGCAAGTTAGTAGTTTGTAATCCTAGAAAAACTGAAAAGAAAAAACAGAGCAATGACTCGTACCCACATCACAGACATCAAAACAAACAGACATTATGTGAATTTAGAGAACATGAGAATACAGAATAACTCTGAATTGTACTATGCAATGCATCAGAAACCACTCAAACATTTAAACCGAGAAGAATAATACTAAATACAATCCATACCCACCCAGCAGGGGGAGTTATTACATTGCTTATATTTAAATTAATAGTAGCTGTAGTATTAATTATTATTACACAGTGTAAATTAAGAAATTAAGAAGGAAGGAAGGAAGGAAGATGTCGAAATGTGGCAATGTATCCAATGAAGCCAAGGAACAGTCCAGACAGGAAACTATAGCAACATCTACCGCTTACTGCAAATAGCATAGCTTGCCAATTAGCAAGCATCCCACGGGTTAATTAGCAACTTCAACTCCCTGTGAGCATGCATTTAGGTTTTTGTACACTGACCTCTACCCTCCCAGGTGCTGTGTGTTTGAATCGACGTCCATCTCCTTCTTGGCCTGGCTGACCTACAACTGCATGCTTTGCGCTCCCCTGTGTTCCCCGGATGAGGGGTCAATTATCTGTCCACACTGTCAACTGGGTGTGTCACTACAGGCTTCTGCGGTGTTATTTTGGAAATTATCTATGTTGCTCACAATTAGTAGTGTTTTCTTGACTTTTCAGTAGAACTGTTGGAAAATAAGACTGATTTTCGCTTCTTCTCATTTTCCATTTTGCAGCCAACCGTACGCGAGCGTCACCTTTGCGCTTGCGCGCCAGCAACCACGGCGTTGATAGGCTGTTGTTCAGTGAATAGGCTTCTTCTGCCCGCCCCTTTCCCCGCCGTTTCAACCAATTAGCCACTCTCACAGTTGACAGTGTATTTATTGCGATCCTCATCACTGCGTTAAGCACCAGCAGGGGGCGCTGCAGCACCCCAGCACCCATCTTGTCGCGCCTATGGATGGGTGTCTTTAGTTTACCACAGAACTATCACTTAGCATAGGATGCAACATATTTGATTACACACCTTTACAAATATAATAAAGTTACTTGCTTACATAAAGCATTCTGTGCAAATCATTTTACAGCCAACTTATTTGACATCTTTTGAAAAACATGCTGAGAGTCTACAGGTGGGTGGTGGACTATCTAATTACTGTGAACAAAAGATGCCACAAACGTGTGCACAAACCCTCACCATCATTCTTATACTAGACCACATCTTACCTGATGTGGCTAATTGCTTGATTGCCTGTGCAATGAAATATAGGTTTTACAGTGCATTCGCATGCCAATCAAAGAGCTTCAATATATAATACATTTTATCAGTCACATAGACATTAAGTATGCATAATTATATGTAACACATTTTTATAATACAAAACTTTAATAATCAGTTTAATTTATATTCAAAATGCTGCATATTCATCACTTGTAATGCATGTGTTATATAAGCAATAGAAGTCCATTAACAAATGACTTTAAAAGGCAAACATTAATATCCCAACAAACAGTTTTTTTGTTTGTTTGTTTGTTTTAATCATTTCATTATTTTGCCCCATGTTTTATGGTATTGTGGAATTTATACCCAATCTGTACTATAGTAATCATGATTTTTTTTTTTTTTTTCAATTTTGTGCATTTCAATGTTTATTGCCTGTCTGTCTGTTATTTGGTTATTGTAGAAAGCTATCACTGCATTTTAACAGACACATAAATGGACCTACCTAACATTAAACAAAAACAAATGTTTGCTTGTTTCAATAAATCATTGACATGTTCAATTGTTTAACCAGTTTTTAAGTATTAACGCAATTACCTCATGTTATCGGATTGACATTAAAACTGATATCAGTACATAGTTTTGTACATATTTACACCATAACAGATTAATGACTGGAATTTTGGCTTTTCTATATCTTATGTCAATTATTGCATAGGCTTACATGTGGGATTGCCCTGACCTAATATAAAACAAGACTGAAGCAATTTTAGACCTCATGCCAAAAAATTTAAATAACTGATGGTCAGTAGATGGTGCAACATTAGCACAAATTCTGGGACAACAGCCAACCTACAATACACAGCTGCTCATATTGAATAGGTTGTCGGCCCACTTTTGGCCTCAATGACTACTGCATCGCTCTTGATAGAAGGACGTTTTTTGTGTGTGGTGAGAGAGTATGAGGATATTCATGATTAACACTGCAGTTCCCATATCCCAGAGATATTCTATAAGGGTATAACGCGATTCACAGTGTATGTGATTCTTATGGTGACATAATCCCTCTATGAATGTTGTAGAGTGTACAAATCCCCCTGCGTGAGGAGACCACATTTATGGGGTGGTGGTTCGAATCCGAGCAGGGACCCTGACCCCATACACTATATATAAGCATGTCACCAAACACTTATCTCCTTAAACCACAGTGTTACAAAGTGTAATTTTTGCATGACCATGTTTCTGAGCCATAAGTGAGCACTGGTAGTATGCATTGATTAAATACTTTTCTCTTCAGGCAGATATGAAGACTGCACACACCCACACATAGTTTTACTGTTGTAAACCATTATTATGTAAATGGCGCAGTGTAATTCTCCATAATATTATAAAAAATTGAATACAAATAATTAAAAAAACAAGTAAATGGTCATTATAATACTTGAGCAATGAAATAAAGTTTACTCTCACAAATTATTAGAATTTCATATTTTGCCTTACTCTTTTGTCCAATTAAATGTCTCATCCCTCTACATTGTCTGCAACTGAGACAACAAAAAACATTTTGCTTTTATACAGTTTCTAAATGATTTATACACCTTCTAAACTCAAATTACTGCTATAAAACAGTGGAAACTAAATAAATGTGGATTTCTTTTTGTACTCACAATAGTAGTGTTTGAACTACAAAAAGTGTAGCTGTTGTTTGGGTCATTGTAACCATGTTGACTAGGTGATGTCAGCTTCCAAAAAGATAAGACAGAGTTCATGCTATCCAGCCATCAAGCTTTCTATAAAAGAGTCAAATACACAATCATTGGGAGTCACTGACTGAAGCCATCATGAAGTGGTTTCTATTGTTAGTGTGGTTATCTTCAGTGGGTAAGTTGTCTTTGAGCCCCAATTTACAATAATAAACAATACCTGCTTTTTTTAATATAAATAATCATTTAGTTAATTCTTTCCTTTGTGTTTTGTTTTAGGCTGTGACACAATCAATCTTGGTAAGTGCTTTCTATGTATACAGGTTTCATGAATATTTAGTTGAATGTAAAGTTTCAAATAAGACACGATTCACAACAAAATGTATATGTTAAAAATCAAATCAGCAAACATATATTTATATAAGAAATATACAAATTATATACAAATTCAGGTGTGTGTGTGTTTGTTATATATTGTTTAACTTCAAAATATTTTGACATACTGTAAGGCGTACTGTAATGTAACACCACAGCAGTCATTATCAAGATGATGTAGTGAATTGATAACTTTAACATTATAGGGATATGTTTGTCATTCAGAGCCCAGATTCAGCTTCAAAAAAACCTATGAATACAAGTATGAAGGAATTATAAAGATTAGGCACACTGAAAGGAACTTGGTGGAATCAGGCCTGAAAATTACATGTGGACTGGAAATCAATGCAATCGGGAAGGATCTGTTCCTTCTCAAGGTACAAGTCTGTTCGTTCTTGTTAACATTGGCCGATCTTGTTTTGTTTTGTAAAATAAAACACAAGTGTAAAATATCAACCACCTTTATTTCCATGTTAGCAGTAAATAAATGCATGGTACATTTAGTCACAGTTAGTCCTGTCTGTCCGAGCTGTGGCTGTGTCCTCAGACGCAAAAAAAAATAGTTTTAATGTTTTCTTGTCATTGTCATCTTGTCTTGTTTGTTAAATCACTGTTATTCAAAGGTTAAAAATCTGGTCTTCCAAGAATATAATGGTCTCCCTGGGAAGAGCGCATTTTATGCTTCGCCAAAGCTAACCCAGAAACTGGCAACCCAACTCACACAACCCATGAAGTTTGAATACAGTAGAGGCCGCATTGGTGACATATTTGCAGTGTCCGACGTCTCTGACGCAGCCATCAACATCGTGAGAGGGATTCTCAGTGTCCTGGATATCACCGCCAAGAACAACGCACCTATCTATGAAATGTATGAGGTATGTATCACCATTTAAAAAAACTGATATGAATAATGATTAATGATGATTTAAAAAGTTACGCAAAAAAACACCACACATATATACGTCCTCATAGACTAGTGTTTAAATTTGAAATGTAATTCAGATGTATAAGAATAATATACACACCCATGATGTATGCTTTTTGTAAATCAGGATATCTGATGTATTTCATTTTGCAAGTGTCTCTATCAAGTATATAGATGTTAAAAAGATATAATCATCAACTCATGTGTCATTTTTTATATGTATTTATTCACTAACAGAATGGAATTCATGGAAAATGCTATACCTACTATACCATCCTGAAAGACAAAAAAACAGACAATATCAACATCACTCGATCTACAGACTTAAACAACTGCCTGCACAAGGTAGAAAAGTACCTGGGGATGGCTCATGCCCAAGACTGCAAACATTTTAAAGAGGTAAGATAAGGAATTATAAAACACCAATATAAATCTGTCTGTGTGGCGACCCTTAAAAAGCAGTAGTTCCTGAAACACCAGTCCGTGGACCGGTGCTGATCCGTAATTTCACAATATCACATTTATCTCATATCTATATAAGATAATCCATCAAAATAATAAGAAAATCCAAATGCTTCAAATGTTCTGTATTGTTTTAGCATTTTTAACTAATTTGTAATATTCACTAAATGGGAAAACAAAACATTGAGAAAAGAGTTGATAACTAGCTTTTTTGTGCCTGCATTTTTCTATTAAACCATCACCCCAGCAATTCAAACAGTACTGCATGAAACAGGGATACAATCTCAAATATGAGATTACCCCCTAACCTCCTTCTACTCCTTTACTTACAACTCAAGTAAGTAAAGGGAACGGAACATCATACGCCATTTTACACAGAGTTGTCTAAGGCCGGGATTAAATCAAAAATTTGACCCACCCTCTAATCGAAAACTACAGAACTGTACTCAGTTGCGGCTTCATTTTTAATAAGAAGACACTTTCTTCTAAACATAAATGTAACAGCTATGATGTACAGGTTTGTAGTTTCCTATTAGCGGGTGGGTCAAAGTTTTGATTTAATCTGGCCCTAAATCTGTGTAACATCTTTATTGTGCAAGTGTTGTTAATGTCTGATGTTTCCCTTTCCACCAGAGTGGCTCAAATCGTAAAGACGTTATCAGATACAGCTATGCCCTGAAGGCTGCTGAAGATGGTTCTGTGATAACAAATGCAGATGTACAAGAGATTCAGCAGTTCACACCATTCAGTGTGAAAGATGGGGCTTCTATACTGGAGGCAACGTAAGACAATCGTTTGTATTCTTCACTTTTTAAATCGTTATGTAATCACCTCGTGAGAATCTTAGAATTGGGTGAAACAGGCTGCCCCTACAAACTTGTTCTTAATTGTAAACACAGTGATTTCTGCATAGACTGAAGTGTTTACAATGCGATGGGAGCTTTATAGCACGTATATAACGTATTTGTGTCTCCAATCCTCCTTTTTGTTTTAAGAAAAATGCTTGCACTGTTGAGTGTGAAGGACAACCAGGAGAAACCACCTACTATCTTACTGGCAAACAGAGGGAGCTTGACGTACGCATTCGGAGTCAAATTAAATCAGTTCCCAACAATGATCACGAAATTAGAGAACCCAGTGGATGAGGTACCAATACATAGTTTATCTTTCTAATTAAAACATAACAACAATGTTTTTTTAGGCTTGCTTATTTAAAAATAATGCAAAGGAACACAATAGCTGAGATCACTTATTTAAAATTATTCATTCATTTATTATTATTATTATTATTATTATTAGTAGTAGTAGTAGTAGTAGTAGTAGTAGTAGTAGTAGTAGTATCAAATCACTATCATATCATATCGTATAGTATCACTATAATAATAATATTAATATTTGTTGTGTGATGGGATGTTGGGTTAGTTTAAAAACAAAAGCTTTACTTCAATGCATTATATCAGATGTTCAGTTAATCCCTAACTTTCTGCTACTGAATGCATTACAGATTGCTGGTTTAATGCAGCGTTTGGTGATGGCAAACACCAAACAGATTGATGTTAACTCTACCACAGATGTCCTCAGACTATACCAAATGCTAAATCTGGCCACGATTGAAAACCTTGAGTCTCTATGGAAAATATTTTCTGGAGACCAAAACAAGAGGTAAATACAAATAAATTAAATTCTCTATTGCAGGGCTCAGAAGAAGAAGTTCACTTCCCTTGATAAAGTAAAATCAACCAAATGTTCTGACTCTACATCAAAGCACAGACTTTGGAGTTCATTTACTGCTTCTTTCTCAAATGATTTATGTATATGCATGTGTAATTAATTTCTGTCATAGCCTATTAACAGGCAGACGTTCCTTGATTCTTTGAAACAAATCCATTCCTTCATAGGAGGTGGCTTTTGGACTCCATCCAGGCAATTTCAGACACTAAGGTTATCATATTCATAAAAAAGAGAATTCAGAATCAGGATATTACATGGGGTGAAGCCAGCCAAGTATTGATGGTAGTACTGAATAAAATGACAGCTGATCACGAAGCTGTAGAACAATCTAAGGTAAGGATATATATTTCTAATAAGACAAGTATAATTACATGACATGCAAATAAAATCACACCCAATAAATGATGTTCCTATATGTGCATTTATGAAGGATATTTAGCATGATGCATCATAGATGAAATATGAAATCAAAAATAGGACAGAGAGACTATCAGACAAAAAAGCAGTGCCTTGTTGAGCTTAAAGATTCAAAACAAATACATATTTTAAATGGTCTAAATTGCATAACACATACAGTGTTTCCGCAAAGTAGCAGAAAAGTCTCCCTTTCTCCCCAAACAGGAATTTCTGAGAATCCCATTTATTAAGGATCAGATAGTCCTTTGGAGGACAGTGATGCTTGGTTATGGATCACTGGTTTACAGGTACTGCTCTTATTTTGAGGATTGTCCTGAAGATGTTCTTGAGGTACAGTATAGTATAATTATTATATTTTATACAAATCTATATTTGATATAAAAATTATGATCTCTCTCTCTCTCTCTCTCTCTCTCTCTCTCTCTCTCTTTCTCTCTCTGAATTATTCTCCTGATTTGATATTTTATAAGTAGTTTTTTCCATAGGGAAGGTGAAGCACCCTCTATAAAAAAAAAATCCCTTTTCCCTTTTCTCTCTCATAGCCTCTCCATGAGTTTGCCAATAACGCACTCAATGAAGCCAATCAAGCGAACATGGTTCTGGCACTGAAGGCCATAGGGAATGCAGGACAGCCCTCTAGCATTAAGACCATCAAGAAATTCTTGCCTGGATATGACGAGAAGGCTACAAAGCTTCCTCTCTTACTTCAACATAATGCTGTGTTGGCTCTGAGGAACATTGCTGTTAAAGACCCCAGGAGAGTGAGTCTGCTGCTTAGCTTATGGTCTTTGAAAAGTGTTTTTACATGTAATATTTAAAGAAAAAAAAACGGTAGTCTTCTTGGAACCCTTTCTTATTTACCCAATTTAAGCAAAAACTAGACAGAACTAAAATATTTCTGTGGCAGGTCTGAAAGTATATAGACTGCGTAGACTGAATTGAAGTTAACATACTTTTTCCAAGTGCAGGGCCTTTATTCAGTTTAAATAAAGCGATGTCTGCAAATCAAAGAACGGAACATTTTCACTTGGCAGTGCCAACAATTAGATACATACAGATACCATAGCTTCTGTTCTTTGCCTTTGGGATATTTAAGTGTTTTGCATATTCATGCTAATTTGACCTCTCCAATGGTAATTTCAGGTTCAAGACATAGCATTGAGAATCTTTATGGATGATGATCATCAAGCTGAAGTCCGGATCTATGCTTGTTTAATTCTATTTGAAACAAGTCCTTCTATGGCTCTTGTTTCAACAATATCAGCATATCTCCTAAAGGAGAAGAACCTACAAGTGGCCAGTTTCTGTTATTCACAGATTTATGCTATTTCAAGATCCACCACCCCTGATAACAAGGAAGCGTGAGTGTTCCCATTTTTCTACCAATCATGCGCCAAATAAATTAAAATCATGAAATGTGATGCTATGAAATGTTATTAATATTTTTTGTTTTTTTAGGTCAATTGCTTGCAGTGTAGCTGTCAAGATTCTGAAGCCCAAATTTGATCACCTTAGCTATCGTTACAGCAAAGCTTTCCACTTCGATATGTTTAATGGTGAGTGTAAGGCTGCAAATAAACCACTATATGTTTTAAAATAGTATAATATAAACACATTTAATTTTCTGGTGCTGTGTGGTGTCACTCCTGTTTGCTCTTCCATTTCCTACTTGTAATCACCCCCCTAATCTTTTAGTCAGGTGACAGGAAACCATTGAAAATCCCACTTCAAGGGTGGGAATAAACGTGGTTATTTATATTCTACCTGTACAGAACGCATTTTGACTGGAATGTCTGCTGACCTTTATATGGTTAATAATCCTGGCAATTATCTACCAACTGCTCTTATTACCCGATTCAAAGCCTATTCTATTTGGAAGAAAATACAGCCAGTTGAGGTAATCATTTACATTTATTATATAAACGTTTCCCATTGTTTTGACTTTATTTGTAAATGTATTTTTACATGCTGTGATTTATTTTTATTTTTTGTTTGACAGTTTGGTGTTCACTTAGAAGGAATCCAAGAATTTATCAACAATCCTGCAAAAATGGTAAGCTGGGAATACGAAAGAATTTGACTGCAACAATAATTCAATTAGATGTATTTTGTGGTAATAGTAAAAGTAACTAATCTAGAGTGAAATTAAAGCACAATTCAGTATCATAAGTCATCGTTACGCTCACTGCAGAGAAACCAAAATGTTTCACACTTGTCAGAAATACATGTGATTATTTTAAAAACAAAATTGATTGATTGACATGCTGTGTATTTTTTTTTCCCTCTCCTGATCAAATTGTCTCATTAAAGATGACAAAAGAAGCATGTAATGAAAAGGCCCTGAATGTAATTTACAATTAGTATAAATATATATAATCAGGAGTGAATGCATTTATGTATATTTCTCTTTTACATTTGAAATGTATTAGTTGGCTGAATGGAGTACCTTTCCAAAAGATAAACCTCTTGCCTCTGGCTATGTGAAAATCTTGGGTCAGGAGGTCTTTTTCGGAAGCATCAACAAAAATATGATTGAGGTAAGATTCAAGTTACACATTAATATTACTAATTGTATGCATGCTGCTTTGAAATGTTAATAGTAGCTTATATGCCTGCAGTGATGACAACCAGTTTTATCTGAGATGTAGGGATCTTTTAAAGAATACAAATCTGTTCATGAGATTCGACTGTCTTCAATGGTGATAAGAAGGAACATGACTAAATCACACATACACACAAATTGTAAACCTAAATCTTATATTTCTTAGACATAGTTAATGCATTTTGCGTGTATTTACAGATTTAATATAACTACAGCAACTGATCTGCATTTTTACAGACAATGGCTACAATGGCAGGAAAAAATGGCAAAGCATTTACAACAATTGCAGATCTTCAACGTGGAATGGCATTTGATTGGACATCGCCATTTTTAGTTGCTGAAACCCGATACATACAACCCACCTGCCTTGGGCTTCCAGCTGAAATTAGCAAGAGCTACTTTTCTATTTTGGGTATAAAAGTTAATGGTAAGAACTTGGTTGTATAAATCTGGTATTATGAAGGGATGAATGATTATAATTCAGAATATTATTAGTAACAACAATTCATAAAATAACTTCAAGTTACACAAAAAACACAAAGTTTCTTGTATAACCTCTAAATATCTATTTATGTTATCGTAGAAATCTGGATCAATATTAATGTCATCTAAACTTGGTAAAGATTGTATTTTAAAAGATGTTTACAGTTTACTAAAACCCGTAAAATAAACACATTCAAATATACAAACATACATATATGACCAATCAACAATACAAATTACAGTAATCTAAGGCTTTCTGATTGAGATTAAACTAGATAATTTAAGAATATTTTGTGTATAATATATGTGTAAAAATAGTATCCTATTTTGCCAACCATGGTAAAGAATACAATCTATCATTCTATTTTCCAGCAAAAGCAAAATTAAACCCAGCCCCAACAGATAACTTAACCGAGTTGATAAAAGCAGACATTGAACTTCAGGTGGATGGCGCTATAAGGTAAACACATATGCAGAAGTGGATTTGAAAATGTATTTTAATTTCATAATTTTATGTAAATATATTGTATTTTGTATTTTTTTATATTGTTATTAAACAGCAAAAGTTATTTAGAAAGATGTGATCTCAAAAAGAGATGGCTCTACATAAGAGACTATTGATGTATAATTACTCATATTTTTATGTTGCAGGGTCGTCAAAGATTTGTATTGTTATCATGGAATTAATACAGAATGGTTACAGTCTGGAGCTGAATTGTATTCAAAAGCTACAACCGTTTTGCCACTGAACTTTAAACTGAAGATGAATATGCAGAAAAGGAAAATTGAGATTGATACTCCCCCATGTCAGAAGGAAAATGAAATATTTTATGTCGGGTATGTTGTTTCTCCTGACCTTTTCCCATGACTCCCAATTCAAGAAAAACAAGATGTCTCTTAGTAAAATTTAAAAAAAGAATTTGAATGTATTCACAAGTTTAGTGACATATCATATATGTATTTCTTTCATGTGTTGTACAAGTGCAAGATGACACCACATTCAATTTTCTGCAATTACAAAACAATTACATACAAATATTATTTTCCCCTTTTTTATCCAATCCTGTCTTTTCCTCTGACTCATTTTTCAACTTTAAGATCTGCATGTTTTTGTTCTTGCTGTGTGTAAAACAAGCCATGACTCAATTTAACTTGCACTATTTCTCTGTTGTGTTTAATATAATTATTTTCATTTTTTGTTTGTTATACAGCACTGAACTTTTTGCTGTCTCAAGAAATATTGAAGACGTCTCTGAAAAAAAGACTCCCATGATGCCTTTGAATGAGGTTTTTGAAGAAATACCCTCTAACAAAGTAGGTGTGCCTTTAAGGCTTACTATATTAAAGACAATAACCATAGTACATTGTACTTTAATCATATAGAAAAAAAATAATTATATATATATATATATATATACAATAAACAAACACATTTCTCTCTTGAGTGTCTTAGAATAGATTATACACTAATGAAGTGGTCGATTCATTCTCATTATATGATCAAAATAGTGTTATTGTCTTGATTTTTTCTCTTATCTTGACAGCCTGCAAAGTTTCAAAGCACTTCATCCAAAGATGAGAAATCATCATCATCATACTGGAGAGGGTATACAAAGATATACCAAGAAGACACCAACATCTGTGTTGCAGCAAACAACTTTGGGATGGAAGTCTGTATGGAAACAAATGCAAGATCTGCACACAATGTCAATAACTGCTTCCTTTATTACCTAACAGGAAGCACTTACATTAAAATTAAACTCAAACCAGGTATACATACATTTATAATATTAATATAATTTGAGAACATTTGTCAAATTCAAATTCTGTATATACTTTTTGGAATGATTTTGAAGGCATTTTGCACACAACTCTTCCCCAGAACATCAGAGAAACGTTTAATTTTGGTAGGATGTAAAATTGTAACTTAAGAATCCTTGAAAACCTTTTTTATTTTCATAAATAACATAGCCTAACATAACCTTAGAAAGCCTTGCTGTTAATATGTATAGCAATGTATTCTGTGTTTTTGTGTTGTATCTCTAAAGTAGTGTCTACAGCTGGACCCATTGAGAAGATACATATGGAAATTAATGCATCCCCCAGAGAAGGAGCTCAAAGATTTAATCTGATGATGATAGAAACCATCAGGAGTAACAAAGTATGGATCCACATCTTTTACGAGTCTATGATTAGAAGAAAGCATCCTGAACTGAAAAGCTTTCATTTTCCCAGCTTCCTTCATGGATAAGACTAGGAGCAAAATATAGCACAGCTGAGCAAAGATTAAAGTAACTTAAATTGCTTACTGATACTGTAGTTTGTCAGTTTTACTGGTACATTACAGTGTATCAGTCTATACAGGCTTACATTTACCTCTGTCAGCTGTCAGAATCATGTCAGAATAAAATAATAATAATAATAATAATAAATAATAATAATACATCTGTGGGTATAATATATATTTTCAAAGCAGATTTTAAACGTAATTTCGAAGGATTATAATCAGCGGTGTAGTCGAGGGCATCTGCAGGTATACGCCATATGCCCACCTAATTTGAATGTGACTTTGCCTATGCCCACCTTATTTAAATGTGACTTTGCCTATGCCCACCTAATTTGAATGTGACTTTGCCTATGCCCACCTAATTTGAATGTGACTTTGCGTATGCCCACCAAATTTGGGGTAAACCTGTCCTGTCATTTATTAATGTATATGTATTGTAAAACTAAATATTGAACTTTGCAGATAAATATCTGCCACACTCCAGGCACTAGCAAATCATGAGCACAGCCCTCCCCCCCAGGTTGACAAATTATCAGTACTCCTTCCCCCCCGGTTAAAGTATACCCAACTCTTCAGTCATCGCTACAGCACTGATTATAATGAAGCCTGACTTGTAGTTTCAGAATACATATGGTCTATATTTTGGCTCTCCAGAACACCACTAGAAGAGGGAGTTCCTCCTCTAGTTCTTCAAGAAGCAGGGCTTCCAGTGAAACAGGACATCGCGATGCAGGCAGCTCTTCATCCGAGTCCAGCTCCTCCAGTTCCTCCGCAAGAGGGAAGAGACGAGGCTCGGGAAGACCAGCGTGGAGCAGCAGCAAGGTCCTGAGCGTTGGCAGGAACAGCAGTGAGTCCTCCAGCTCATCCTCACAGTCACAGGTATGTTCTTCTTACCATTGGTGCCCTGAGTGGAGTTAAGAAAAAAACACTGGCGCAAACAAATCCAGTTTCACCCCTTTGAACATTCATGTGATTGCAGGGCAGACGTCGTTCTCATATCAGGGCAGATTTATTCAAGCTCTTCAACTCTGATGAGGTAATACACGTTTGTTTGTCCATTTCGTTTCTTATTCCCTCTCTTTCCATCCATCGCCAATATCTCGAAGACGTATGTCATATGTTCAATACATAAATTACAAACCACGGTTGTTCACTTCCTGTACTAAATTGCCAGCAGCAACCTGCAGATTTTATAGAAAAGGATTTGATTGCATTAAGTTACTGATTCATTCATTCATTCATTAAATTGTACCTTAAGTGGAATGAAAATCAGAAGACCCTCTGGCACTCAAATACTAGAATTAGACCAGAGACTCCCAAACTGAAAAGACTGGGAAGACTGGGAAGACATGGAAGTTATTGATCAATTAAACAAATAACATGTTCAATTAAGGGACCACTGATCATTGAGGGGCTGAAAGGGTAGTTCAATTTCTTTATACCAAATCTCTAAATAACTTAATTTAACCTGTTGAATTGATTACATATACATTGTTCCAAATGTTAAGAAACTGATGTTGGATAGGGGCTCTCTAGGACTGGGTTTGGACAGCACTGATTTAGACACTAGGACACTGTTTTTTTAAAAATGTCAATTAATCCATGGTGGCCCGTGATATTTGTATTTAAATTACATGGTGTTACAAACAAAACACATAAATATATAATACATCAAATAAAATGAATAATGGAAGTTATGTATAGGGCTATAAAGTATATAATTCAATATAATATTTATTTGCTTTTCAGTCCAGATTTGCTGAAAATAGTACAAAGCCTGCTGTTACTTTCAAAGCTGTTGCAGAGGGGAAAAAAACACAGGGCTACGAAGGAGCTATATATTACGTGAGGAAAAGCATTCAACTTTTGATCTCTGAGGTTACTGATGGAAGCAAATGGAAGATGTGCACAGATACTGAGCTGGATATGCAGTCCTGGAGAACAATGGTAATACAGACCTAAATCAAATACTTATTGAATGTGTCACTGGACTAAAACAAGGTTATTTTGAGTTAAAATACTTTAAAATCCTTGATAATATCAGTACTTTTGTTTATTTGATGCCAGATGCAGGTCAGATGGGGAAACGATTGTACACAATACAAGATGGCTGTTCAGACTGCAATTGATTACAACACTCACAAGGAATTTCTAATTAATTCTATATTGCAATGGGAGGATGTACCAGAGTATATGAAACAAACTGGAACAAGGTAGGAACCATACAGTATCAGTAACTGGTTCACAAGGCAACTGAAAATACTGCTTTTGATAGAAAACTATGACCGCCAGACATCTTTCACAACAATGAAGGCCATGTCATTCACCAGTATCCCAATGAATATCCATAAATACTTGAATAACTTCTAAATTCTAACTTGTATTTGTCACCCTCTTCAGCATTAATGATTACATCCCTGGAATGGCTTTTCTGCTGGGTTTTTATCAAAAGCAAAACCAAAATCCCACATCTCAAGTTTCTGTTACACTTGTAGAAGTATCATCTACAAATATGAATATTATGATGAACACTCCTGAGGTGAGTATTCTTCCTACGTCACGTGCTTCTTTAGTAATGAAATGTACTTTCTAAAATACTCAATCAATCGCAAACACTTTTGATGTGTCCGTTTTCATTTTTCTAGGTTGACACTAACAGGAATGAAACAGTATATTGTAATTTCTGACTCATAATGAACTGTTTCCTGAAATGTATATATTTTGTAAATTGCCCCGAGTAAGAGTGTCAAATATAATAAATGTAATACATATAATAATAATTAATATTATTATTCATAAAAATAATAATTTACACCTGTAGCAACTTTAAAGATGCAATCTCTAATCAAATTTAAGATGATATCTTGAAATGGAATGCACTGGATTTATAACTGAGAGCAATAACATGTTCCATATGGTTTGTAAGCAAGAGAATGTTTGAATGAACATGATATATATATTTGGATTATATATGTATTTTTTTTTTCAGCGAACAGTGTACCAATATGATATCCCATTACCATTCCAAATTCCTTATCTAAACAGTAATACTCCACAAATTCAAATGATTCGAGACATGCAGGGATTGAAAGGTAAGTATCTGCTTTCAAGCACTTTTGTGCAAATGGTATAACATTATCCAGTGGGATACAATAGAATAAAGAGAAAAATTACTTCATACACAAATTAGTGATTATTAACAACCTGTTTGCATTCAATAACTGTAAACTCATATGACAGGTTTTTATGACCCAATTTATGTTCTAATTAGGAGCACTAGCTCAAGTGATGACTGATTTAACTATGTAACACAATTTTTGTTCCTGGGCAGTAAGTGTTATTTCCTAATTGCTTATCCCTCAAAAGTATAGAAAATGTCTATTATTCCCCACAAACTTTGTGACCAGGACAATGATATTTTGTAAATACAGTATAATCGTAAATCTCTACTTACTTCTAAATCTTTTGTAGTAATTTTTGTATTACTTTAGTATAAATACATGTTAATTTGATTTCATATGTTGTTTTTTTCTGACTTTATGTGAACGAAAAGACACAAAGTTGCCCGTTTCCTCATTGGAAATAGTTACATTTCAAAATATCACTGTCCTGGTCACAAAAGCAAAGTTTGTGGGGGATAATAGACATTTTCTATACTTTTGAGGCATAAACAATTAGGAAATAACACTTACTACCCAGGAACAAAAATAATAAAAAAAAAATGGTAGACTGTGTTTTCAATGTGTGGATATATTCTTTCAGTCTTCCAAAGAACTGCAAGGAAAATTAAAATAGCAGTTTTAAAAACAGTTAAAACAGGTATTTTGTCATTTTAGTTTCAAAATAACTCATATGACTAATTTTTGGTTTGTTTGTTTGTTTGTTTGCCGTGTGCTTGTTTGATTTCAGACGAGTGCTCGGTTGAAGGAAATAACTTCAAAACTTTTAATGACATCAAGTTCACCTCTCCAATGCCCAAAGCATGTTACCATGTGTTAGCTCAAGACTGCACAAGTGACATGAAGTTCCTGGTTATGATGAAACAAGAGGCTTCCAGTAAGAAAGAAATTCACATCAGAACACCTTCTGGGTGAGTGCAATGTATTTACTAAGTCTTTTCTTTATTATGCCTTATTGCAATATGACTGTATGATTGTAAATCTATGGATGTTCTCCCGGGGGGAAAAAATAACACAAAAAAATAATAAAATAACGTAAAAGACGTAAACACAAAACGTAACGTAACAGACATAAGACAAAGATAAGACAAAGACGTAAAACTAAGTATGACAAATTAAGTAACAGTACCTTAACTTCACTTAACTTCAGTGCACAATGCCAATTATAAGTCTTTATGCATACATTCATCAGTGTAAAACCTCAAACTATGCTCCTTTTTTTTACTGGAATGGTCTTATATTACAACCTATCACCTAAGTAGATGACAGGGGCATTACATTGCAAATCTGTCTAATTGTTTTCATCAGATCTCTGTACATGTACCGTAAAGATGCAGGAGACTTTGTCCTCACGCTGAACAATTCGTCAGTGCTGATGTCTGCCTTGCCATTAAAAGACGTATCAGGTATGCGACTTTTACAGCCTCTTAATAGACAATGTAAATGCATTGCTTATAAGAAAATTTAAGCAGTGCTACATTTTGTTCAAACAATGTCAAGCACATTTTCCTAGAAAATCATGACAAATATTTTGCATGAAAAACAGACATTTGACTTAAAAGGTATGAAACCACTGCTCAGTAACCACACCTAAAGTCTAAAGTATTGGAAAATGAAATGTGTAGGATTCAGTCTACAGCAACCGTTCCTGGAAATTTTAACCAATAACAGTAATGTACTCTTAATTTTCAACAGGAGAACTGCTTATCAGCAAACTTGGAGACAGTGTCCTTCTACAAGCACCAACATTTGGACTTGACAGCTTACATTTCGATGGAGAGGCAGTGAAGGTGACATTTGTGGGGGGAGATACTTTCATCATATCTGAATACTGTCTCTTGTACATACTGTTACCAAAACCATCACAATGTTCTTCCTCTCGTAAAGGTTGTGATTGAGTCATGGATGAGGGGAAAGACGTGTGGTCTGTGTGGACAAGCTGATGGCGAAAGAATGACTGAATTCAGAATGCCCAATTTGTACACTGCCAAGAATTCTACTAGTTTTGTCCATTCCTGGATGGTGCAAGGAGAATCCTGCTCAGATGGTACGACTGTTTATTCCTCCTGATGTCGATGGAACAATAAAAAGGATACGCAAATTAAGTAATTGATCCTCTGTGTAGTGAACAGTAGTTTGTTAAATTATTTAATGAGCAGAATCATTTAATAGCCTTGGAAACATCTATTTTATGACATCATATCCAAAATTTTGCTCATCTATTGGAATGTGCCGTCAATTCTGAATCAAAAATGGTTGTAGGCACTTTGTTATTCCATGAGCCCAAGTTGATGTCCCATTTGAAATGTTTCAAAAGTGTTGTTGGCTGATGGTGAGAACCTCTTTTTCCAGATTGTAAATTGCAGCGCCAGCCAGTGAAGCTGGACAGAGAAGTCAACTTGCTTGGAACAAAGTCCAAATGTTATTCAGTTCAGCCCGTGCTGCGCTGCAGACCTGGGTGCTCAGCAGAAGTCACCATCCCCGTCTCTGTCGGATTCCACTGCGTTCCTCTTGGTAGGTTTTGATGTCCATTTAGTTCACTGAGAAAATACACATGGCTGGGGCTTGTACTGTTGTCCGAAATGTTTTAATTGGTCATGTTATTTTCTTAGTATAAGTACAAGGGTCTTTTGATTTCATATATTATGTATTGGTTCCACTGAAGCTACTGTAATGTCAGATGATCTTCTAAACTTCTTAAATGTTATAATAGTGTCTTTCAACTGTAGGTAATCAATGACATGTTTATTTTTTATTGGATACTGAATGAATATCTCTGGCTTTGCAGATACCAGTGTGAGTGAGAAGGACGTCCAGACCATGTTTGATCAGAAGGCTGAGCATGTGGAAGGAACCATGGAGGCCCACACTGCTTGCTCTTGCAGTGGTGCTGAATGTCCTTAGGCCTCCAATGATCTTGGGATTGTTACCTATACTCTACAAGATATTAAAAAGTGTATTGGGGAAAAATATATAAATTAATGAGCATTAATAAAACAAACTATCGTATCTCACTTGTTGACAGTGTTTTTCTCCAAAAGTGATACATTCTATGAGTATTATTTGCCTTAAAAACCTCAGACCAAGCAAGCAATCTGTCGTATTTTTGGGGGGTTTGTGGGATATGCCAAGGTAATTTTCCCTTTGAGAGAGGTGGAGTAAAAAGGAATTCCTAACACTATGGATAACTTGATAACTTGCTGCTAACAGTAAGCATGGGCACAATTCCTTTTTGAACACACGTGTACAGTATGAATTGCATTGACATTGAATTAAATATATCAAAAGATTATCTTTAACATCTTTAACAACATATGAATACTTGTCCTAAAATGATATACGTCATGTGATTGAACATCTGCAATGCAGAAACATTAAACCAACACATTATAGATGCAAACAGTTAAAACTGCCACCACAAAAAGTACAAGAGACGCAGAAAGGGGCATATTTAGAAGAAAGAAAAAGATTAATTACTTAATTGAATGTATTTGGCATTCATTTTAGAGTATTCAGCATTCAGCTTTAATTTGCGAAAAAACGTATAAATATGAAGGAAAATGTTATCATAACCAGATCTTCCATAAACACACTTGAAAACAGTTATTGTATTTTGCTGAACATTTTAAAAAGGGTTAAACTGTGTGTGGTCATGCTTATGAATATTAATTGTGTATTTTATATAAAAAACAATATGATACAGCTCATGTGATTTGTGACCGGGAGTGCTCAGTGGTGGCGCACAAGTGGCCAGCGCTGCCCATACTAGGGAGGGCTTCCCCCCTCAAGCTACCTGTGTGCCTGCTGGTTTACATTTATACTGAGAAGGACGTGCGTCTCCTCCAGTCGGCGCTGATCCTCTTGAGCGGGTTGTGTAGCCTGCAGTGTGTAATGATGGTTGGCTCAAGGGCAGCTGGGATTGCAGGATCCCAATTTGAGATTCTAAAACACAGGGGGAGAAAACAGAAAAGAATGAGTGATTCAAAATTAAAATATATATGATACAAAACAAAGGCTACTATTCCAAAAATCACAAAATCAAGAAAGTGGACTATGCACCCGTACATAAGGGTGGTTTCATTTTTTTGTAAGACGTGCATCATGCCAAGCTTGTTCTGATTGTGATCAGGAGTTTTAATCAGTTCATCAATAGTGGCACCTGTTGTTGTCACTACATGAATTATATACAAATGTGATGACTTTTGGGCCAGACTACTTTGAGTACTATGCTTTCTCAACATTTAAGTAAATTATGACAACAGTTACAGACAAATATTAGTGTTGCTTAGTAAATTTTAAAACTTGGCTCATAGTTACTCAAGTGACAGAATACGGTTTTCTTCACCTATATAAGTCATAATATTACAGTTAAGTTATTGCTTCTACTGTGTAACCTACATAGGCATAGGTTTAGTGGGGGACATGTACTCCCCACTATTGAGAGAACATTAAATTGTCCCCCCCATTTATGTACAGGTGTAGGGGGACGCATCCTCCCAGTATTGACAAGCCCCCCCTATTTTGAAACGAAACCTTCACCTCTGGTAACCTATATATAGACATATAATGGTGTTGCATGTAAAATGTATTGGTATTGTTAATTTGTATCTGTAATTTCTTGGTTTAAATGTTAAAATGAAATATGAATAAAATCTATTTAAATAGTAAATAATAATAATAATAATAATAATAATAATAATAATAATAATAATAATAATAATAATAATAATAATAATAATAATAATGATTTCTTCAGGTTGAGGCCATAGTTTAATTTCTGTTCTTGGTTTGCTTGTTTCTGACTCATCATTGGTGTCTGTTCAAGTACTGAGGTCAACATCTACCATTTCCCTGAGGATGATGACTGTTCATGTATTTACTTATTCAAAATATACTGTATGATTAACCACTATGGTATTTATACATCTTGTAGCAATGTCAGGACAACCTGAAAGATCAAACTGATAAAACTGCCTACTGACATGTTTTGTTAATGTGTAACAGTCCTTATAAAAATAATATAAAAGAAGTAGAAGAGCAAAATAACATATTGTTTATACTTTTTTCACTTTTCCTGATAAAAAAGCATTCAACAGTGGCATCACAATTAAGCAATTTTGTGCCAATATTAGTTATTTGGAACAAGGAAATGCAATTCAAATCAATCACGTATGCATACGCTATGTATAAGTAGTGGACTGGCCATATACAGCACCGGGAATATTCTCGGTGGGCCGTTTAACCTGTGGTCTGGCAAACTGTGACTACAATACATGTTAAGCGGTATGCATTGAGGAGCCAGGGCAGAGAGGGGGACAGATGACAACATCAATATGACACTGCATTGTGTGTGCTGTAGATCTATTATAACAGTTTACAGAGGGGACTGGGTAAAACCTGGAATGCTGAAACAGTGGAAAGATTTACAAAGGCGTCCAAAACTGAAAAATACTTATTCTGGGCTTTCAGCAAGTTGTGAACAGAATGTGTACAATATTGCACAAGGTACAATAGTGCTAAAATAATTTCATGCTGGGGAACTATTTTTGGAACTGGGAATAGACACCCAAACTGGTGTCTCTATTGTTTCCATTTGCTCTGTTAATGAGAGACTTTAGCCTTCCAAGGCATGCTTGATGATGTTTAAAAGAAAGTCCCAGAATCATTTTAGGTCCTATTGATAATAGAAAGGGTCCCCTTTAAACCTACAGTTGCTTCATGCTGGGGAGCAATTTGTGGAACTGGGAATAGACAGCCAAACTAGTGTCCCCAATGCCACAATTTCGTAGTTGTACTTTGTGAGCGTTCTGAGGCTAGCTTCTAATATTTAAAAGTCAGTCACCAAAATTATTTTAGGTCCAATGATAGTATTCTAAAATAAAATAGTGTTATCCTGGGGAACTATTTGTGGAACTGTTTGAAATTTGTACCAGAACTTAACAAATAGAGGACCACAAAACACTGGCCAAAATGGTTCAATAGAGGTATGCAACAAAAATATCCAGAGAAAGAAAATGTTGTGTAGCGCATACAAGAGAGATGGAGACGCAAAATACCAAGAATATCTAGAACTCGAAAGAAATGTTAAGAAAGGGATCAGGAAAGCAAAAAGGGAAATAGAAAGAAACATAGCTCTTGGAGCTAAAACTAATGCAAAGAGTTTTTTTCAATACTACAAGAAATCAATAAAGGAGGAAGTGAAACAGCTAAAGGGCAATATTGGAAGTATCTTGGAAAAGGAACAAGATGTGGCAAATGTTCTAAATGAGTATTTCACAGAGGTTTTTACACAAGAAAAAACAGATAACATGCCACAGGTTAACAATCAGTCCAATCAAACCCTAAGAGAGATCAGGATAAATGAGGAGGAGGTACTAAAGGGACTAGCAGAATTAAAAACAAACATCACCTGGGCCAGATGGTATATTTCCAACAGTAATTAAAGAAATGAGGGAAATTATTTATAGGCTGCTAATTCAAATATTCCAAATGACACTTAGAACAGGGGATGTGCCAACTGACTGGAAGACAGCAAATGTCATACCAATCCACAAGAAAGGGGACAAAACTGAGCCAGGAAATTACAGATCAATCAGTCTCACCTGCAGCACATGTAAAATGTTGCAAAAAATTACTAGACAGAAAATTGAGGACCATCCAGTCCAGGGCTGCTTTTTTATCTCAGTCCATCCCTGCTATGTATCTAACATACTTGTGAAAAGCTACACAAGAACAGTGATCACACATTGTTAGTTGAATTTCTAAATTCTAAATATTTTCAAAAGTAACAGTAACAGTACACTGACACCTACAGGTTTAAAAGACAAATGCCGAGAGGGACAAGTCATTTAGAAGATGACATTACCTGAGACAACTTACTTACTAAGTTATGTAATGTATGTATTTATGTATGTATTTAAGGTTTTGCTGCTTTTGTTGGAGTTGTTTTATTTATTGGACTTGCCACTTCAACTTTAACATTATACCAATGCTAATATATTCAGATGTTTCACCCAAAAGTGCCAGGGCTGCTTTTTGTTTGTTGATTTGGTTTTCACATCGCAGGCCTACACAATGTAGCCATTACTACAGACCTTTATTCAACTCAGACCCAAATAAACATTGGATGCAATACATTATTGTGAAGAATATGCACTTTCAGGGGAATATGTGTGATCAGTGATATTTTCCCCTGCTGATCTCACTAATGATTGACAAAAACCTTTACTGAAATCAAAACAAAACTTATTTTGTGGATATAATTTATGTGTTGGGAACATATATATTATTTCCTGTAGTAATCTAATTATTCATGGTAGACAATGTTTACTTCCACAATGCATGCATACATTCCGCTTTGCAAACTGTTACAATTTAATCAAATTCACAAGCAAAACCAAGAATCTTATTTCCTGTTGTATATGTTAAAAAAATAACATTCACCCTACCAAAGTGAAGACAGGTGATTCTGGAAAATAACTTGGTTTACATTTTCACAAAAAAGAAAATAAATAGATGCACACAGACAGTTTTAGGTCATCACAACATTTTGGACCAGGACTGTTTTGAATGTTTGCTTTCTTTGTAATGGAGATTACAAGGTTAAACCCCTGTATCACAGAGCCTCAGGGATATTGACACAAATAGGTTATAATGCTCTTCGGTCACATTTTACCTCTGGATATTTGCAAAAGACACCTGATATCAGTGGCACTTTATGTACTTTTTTATCAGCTAGGTTATTTAGCCCGGTCACGGCTTTACAGAATCACTCCATATAAAAAAGGATTTCATAGATTTACCTCACTCTCACAATTCAGGATGAGGGGTCTAATATTGCTTCTCATTGTGGCCACAGTTGGTAAGCTGCAATGATTGCTTTGATTGTTTGTATTATTATTATTATTATTATTATTATTATTATTATTATTATTATTATTATAGTTCTTAGTATTATTTAAAATGAATAGGTTATTTATTTGATTGTATTTTATTATTGCGTTCCCCAGAATACTTATTTCTTCCCTCTTTATCTTTGCATTTTAGGTTGTGAAAAATCTATATATGGTAAGTTATTTTTATGGTTATTGTACCGTTTTGCATTGTTGTAGCACCATTGTTGTTGTTTGAGATTTCAAGAGACCTATGAAACACGAAACTGGGGTTGTCGCCCCCCAGGACAACAGTTTTGAAAACTGGTCTTCATATTAAATAGTGAATCTTTTATTTCAGAACTAGGGTTCAACTCTGCCAAAACGTACGTGTACAATTATGAGGGCATTATAATGATAGGACATCAGGAAAAAAACCTGATTCAATCTGGCTTGAAAATGACCTGCACGGTGGAAATAAGTGGAGTTGCACAGCAAACCTTTCTCCTGAAGGTAAAATAAAAAAAATATGTTTTGTTATATATATATATATGTTATAGTAGCTGGAGTTAATGCTGATCTTGTTGCCTAAATATATTTATTAAAACACAAAAAACACAATACCTGAAACAATTATCCATTTAAAGCACTGTGCTATACCAACACATATGTTTAAACTTGAGATATGTGTATAAGACATACACATAGGGCTCAAAAAGCAGTATCAATTAAATGGCAAAACCTTGTTGAATTAGTACCTAAAGTAAGTTACAATTTAATGCACATGTTTTTTTAAAGATATATATTGATTCCTAGGTAACCAATCCTTCTGTAGAAGAGTTCCATGGTATTTTGGCAAAGGATAGATTAACACTTTCACCAAAGCTGACCCAGAAGTTGGTTGAACAACTTGCACAGCCCATCAAATTTGAGTACATCAAGGGACGTGTTGGGGCCGTATATGCTACAGCAGACGTCTCTGGTACAGTCCTGAACATCGTGAAAGGAATTCTGAGCTTCTTGCAAGTCACAGTCATTAGCACCAAAAAGGTTTACAATCTTCAAGAGGTGAGTATTTGTTTAAAGTTTAGTTTTTTTAAGCAATTTAGTAAAAAGATAATGTACCAATTTGACCTTACAGAAAAAGCAGCACATGCCACCACACTAACCAAATCAATTGGTAAGGTCTTGCAATGGATGGCAACACCCATTACAACATTGTTTGTTTCTATTATACAATTTCTATAGCAACATATTTGATCTCATGTTCTAGCCTGGCATTCAAGGCATTTGTCACACCAGCTACGTTCTTGAAGACGACAAAAAGGCGAATGAAATCAAGGTTACTCGATCTATTGACTTGAATAACTGCAAGGAGAAGGCAATGAAAGTCCTTGGCATGGCTTATGCACCGGCATATGCAAACCACGCAAAGGTAGGTGTCAATATGCAGTGGTTTTCTTTAAACATATTAAACACTCAAAGCAAAATTAGAAACATGTTGATAGCAAGTATCTAATTAAACAATGTAATTATGACATTCCATAAGAATGTTTCTCATTGCTTTTTTACTCCCACCTTTTATACATTTAGATCAAGCAGATTTGTTGGCTTGCTTGTTTGTTTGTTTATAATTAATAATTTATTTCAAGATGATTAAGAGAAAACTAAATCATCTCTCCCCCAGATAGCAACAAATGCCAGAGGAGCCGTCACCTACAACTACATCATAAAACCTACACCTGATGGTTCTTTGATAACGAAAGCATATGCCCAGGAGTTACAAGAGTTTGCACCAGTCGATATTAATGGTGGCTCTTCAATGATAGAAGTTAGGTAAAGTATATATACCTTATAATCCCTGGCTGTAACCTCACTGTTCTTCTGTAGTTCTAAAAAGTATTTTACTCAACCAGACAGATCTGTAAACACTTTGACAAACTGAAAACTATTCTGAAGGTTGTACTTATGCATTTTGTGGAGTGATAGAGAAAGAGGTATTGTAACAAAATTAATTATATCTTCTTTTTTCTTCGCCCCTCAGTAAAAAACTTATTTTAGTTGATGTGACGGAGATGTCAGTCCACATTCCCTCAGTTCCTTTGGTCTTAAGAGGGTCTCTGAAGTACAAGTTTGGTAGTGAATTAAATCAGATTCCATTGCTACTCATGAAAACTGACAACTTGGAAGCAAAGGTAATGAATACCTTTTGGGAGGATCGACTGAAAAACTTAAAGGGGGACAGAAATAGGGAAACTCCACATAAGCACATTTGCTATTTTTTGTTTAATACAAAATCAGTTGTGCACTCTACTCTTTATTTGTATTTCAATAAGTCCAGGTGTTTGTGTCTATATACATATAGATTATATATTCTCATTGGGCATTTCATGGTTTTTGTTTCGGTTTTCTCATATTTCAGATTACAGAAGTATTGCATCGCTTAGTGCAGAGAAATCAGCCACAGGTTGATGCGCTCTCCCCCACAGATTACCTCCAATTTTGCCATTTACTCCGTGTTGCAAATTTGGATGAAATCGAGGCTGTTTGGAAAAAATTCTCTGGAAAGAAAAACTACAGGTCAGTCAAATATTATTATTTTTATTATTAATAATAATAATACTAATGCCAGAATTAATTGGCACTATACAGTATTTACAGTGGGACAACCAACTACTGAATTTCATACAAACTACTACTAAACTACTATATATTTTGTGACTTTGCTATCCTTAAGTAGAATTATAAGAAAGCATAGTATTTAAAACAAAAATTGTGTTACAGTTTAATCAGAATGTGTGCATGTATGTACGTACGTATTGTATATTTTTATGTTTTTGTTCATTCATTCATTTACAGGAGATGGATACTGGATTCAGTAGTTACTATTCCAAACATTAATGTCCTGAGGTTTCTCAAAAGCAGAATTGAGAAGACAGAGATAACAGAATATGAAGCTTTCCAGGCCTTTATAGTGACCTTCCATCTCATGACAGCTGATTCGGAAGCGATACAGCTGTCTAAGGTAAATACAAACACACAAATATAAGCAACAAAAGCAATCATAACTTTGAGAATGTGTTAAGAAAAATGTAATGTATATATTCCTGGAAATTATAGTCCACAAACTTAAAATGGTCTTTCCAGCAGGACACAATTGGATACAACCCAGTACAAAATGGTTAAGAATGGAAAAGATGCCTTAGAAGCCTATCATTCAAACCCTTTTAACCACACTGCAACCATAACTCCTCAAACAACTAAAATGTATTTTGCTTAAAAATATATTGAAAAATTGGAAAATATTTAATTTGCACAAATAGTACAGTTTGAAAAATCATTAAATTTTTTAGAGCAAATTATTTTTAATGAAGCATTTTAAATTACAAGATGTAAAATGTTGATTTGTAAAGGGATTTTAAAAAACCCGATTAACATTCACTTTTATTTATAATTTAGTACAGAAAGTGAATACATTACACATTCTATATGAACCATTTGAAAGGAGTTCTTAGAGTGAAATGAAATGATGTTTCAGAAATTACTTCTAACTTCTCCTGTAGTCAATTGTGGAAAGTATGTTGACAATGTACATTTATTCTTTCTATCAATTACAGGTGGAATCCTAGTTTATTTCATTCCAATAACCAAGCTTATATTGTATTATATATTCTGTAACAAATATACTAATCAATATGAATGAATAGAATTACTTGATAAATATTATTAATGATTCCATAATCATTCACAGTAACCTCATTCCTTCCTCAGACGTTCCTGCACAAGTCATTCATTAAGTCATCTACTATCCTGCAAAGAACCATGACACTACTCTATGCGTCCATGGTGTACAGGTACTGTGTTGATCGTCAAGATTGCCCTCCAGACGTTCTGGAAGTAAGTCTGGTCTTTTTTTTGTCAACTTTTGGTTTCTGTTTCTTCTGGAAATTAGAAGAACATGCATCTTGATGTCTATGAGGAGAACGCAATGGTTCTCCACAGTAATTCGGACGTTAGATAGCGTATTGGGAAAATTGTACTGATTCCTTTTATGAAGCAGGATGCATGAAGCAGATACCAGGTAGAAAGCATGCAGGTTCTACTCAGACCTTGCAAAGTCATTGCTGGGTGCTTATTGAGTGGGCAGACCTATTTAAAAACAAATCAAAAACATGGAGGACTCTTCCAGGAACACTAAAGTACAACCAGAGGACAATTTGTTTGTGTCCACAGTGGAAGGACATGGTACACAGCTGCATTAAGCACTTGGGTGTTCAAAAGGACAATATGATATCACCTGAACCACATTGCATTACTCTACCAAACACAATTTTCATTATAGTGTTATTTGAATAGGCCAGCTATATGTATAAGCACCCTGTACTTTGGCAACATTAATATGCAAGATTACACATAGTACTGGGGACTATTTGAGTTTAACTTTAATGTAACCCTGACCTGTGGCTTAACAGCAGTCATGACCCCCCCACCACACACACTCTCAAAATCCTGCATTTATATACTCACCAATTTGGCCACCATGGTAAGTCACGGATATTATCCCCCTTGACGGGAACACCTTCATCCACCAGTGTGACCAAGGTGGGAGGTGATGAAATAGCGGTTTACACCATGAGCTGCTGAGAGCCTAGGTGGTGGGGGGAAAAGAAATGTATTTAAATCTTATAACAAAATACAAATAAGAATAGTAAATCAAGCAAGTAGATTGATATTCTAGAGAATCTAATGGTTCAAGGACAGCACTTTTGCTTTCTGATCTGCACAGCCTCTGCACAATCTTGTCGATGAGGCCATCAGCAAAGCCAACGAAGAGCAGATGATCCTGGCCCTAAAGGCTCTTGGGAATGCAGGACAGCCCTCCACCATCAAGTTCATCAGGAGATTCCTGCCTGGATTTAACCCTGGATTTGCAGAGCCTCCTGTCCGAGTCCAAAATGAAGCTGTCCTGGCTCTCAGAAACATTGCCATCAAAGCCCCCAGGATTGTAAGTGGACACTTGGACACACCAGCCATGTATTCCAACCTTGATTAAATCTAGTGTATGAAATGTGTCCCAAATATAATTCCAAGAAACAGTGCTTCTCCCAATTGAATCTGCCATGGTTTATCTCGACTCCAGGTGCAGGAGATCGTTTTGCCCATCCTGATGGACCGTGACTTACACACTGAAATCAGAACCTATGCATCCCTGGTGATGTTTGAAACAAGACCATCTCTGGCCCTTGTGTCAACAATAGCGGAATTCCTGTTGAAGGAGACCAACTTACAGGTGGCCAGTTTCTGCTATTCCCAAATGAAAGCGCTGAGCAAATCCAGTACCCCTGACAACAGAGAACTGTGAGTTGCCAAGAAACAGTTGCACTTTGATTAAGTCTATCCTATACCTTCCAAACTGCAGGAACAACTTCAATACATTTTGTCTCCAATTCAGGGCGGCTGCGTGCAATGTTGCTGTGAAGATGCTTCGATACAAGCTAGACCAGCTGAGCTACCGTTACAGCAAAGCTTCTCATTTTGATTATTTTCAAGGTAAGGCACTTGATTGAGTCAATACAGCATCCACAGTCTGTGACATGACTATTAAAAGATTCTCCTGTTCTAACTTATGGACTGAACCATAATAAGATTCTCTTCAGTTCTATATCAAGTCTATATTAATCCTTTCAAATTATGATAGAAAAGGTTCATTCAATGTTATTCATTAGTTGTTTTATTATTGTTATAAAGTATATAAGTCATTTTTGTTGATCTGCAAAAACATACAATACAAGCTGATAAATAACGCTTACCTTTGACTATTGTATTGTTGTCATTCATTATGATTCAGTTCTGTGTTAAGTGTCTGGAACAAGTATTTATCCATCTAGTATACAAAAAAAATGTTTATACACCCACTGTAAGTTTTGTAAATTAGTCCAATTCCGTGCACAAAACATTTTTGTTCTGCTTCAACAGACAGCTTCCAATCTGGAGTGGGTTCTGATTTTTATATGATGAGCAATGATGCCACTGACATACCAACAATTGTAATGCACCGACTCAAAACATACTTCATCGGAACTGTGTCAGACCCATGGGAGGTAGAGTAGATAAAAAAATGTAATACAGAAATGTTTTATAAATATAGTATGATGTGTTTTACAGTACTGTATATATTAATGTAATCAAATCTCTTCAAAGATTGGATTCCGCACTGAGGGATTCAAAACCGTTATAAAGGACAGTTCTTTTACAAACAAGATTACAGATCGGATCCAGAACGTTGCAAAAATGGTAAGTATTCTAGTGAGGTTTTAAATGTATGTTATGGTAATGTATTTTAAATTAAATTAGCACTTACAAAACAATTATGAAATGATCCATATTATCTGAAATAAAAATATAATAAAACAATCTAGTTTTTAGGTGTGGACCAAATCAAAATTTTGACCCACCCATTTACAGACAAAATAGTATAGTATGTCATGGTGTTTCATTACGTAAAAATCTATTATCATTTTTATAGCAATTATAGGAATCCTACCTCAATGTTTTGGGCTGTAATATTTTTGAAGAAAACAGCTGTTGTGGAAAGAACATAATTGAGTTTCCTTGTATGTAAAACAATTACAAATCATAAGCATATCATATTCAAATATCCTAAATCAATAATAATTCAGTAAACATTTTATATCATCAGTTCTCTAGTGGATGTGTTTCTTCCTGTTTTTATTTCTATCTCCCTCTCTCCCCCTCTCTCTCTCCCTCTCTCTCTATCTCTCACTCCCTCTCTTTTCAGCTTTCTCAGAAATTATTCGGATATAAATCAAACCCAGCAGAAGCTCCCATGTTCTCGGCTTATATGAAATATTTCGGGCAAGAAATATTTTATGCAGACATAAACATGAATACATTTCATAAAATAAGAGAGGTAAGATCGGTTTACTAATGCTGATTGTGAAATACCTGTGTTAATACATTATCAATGTATGATAAATAAAATCTTCCCTAGTGTGGTCATTACACCTGCAGTGATTTACCAATCACTCGTGTCTCATTACAACATGATGGGATAAACTACCAGCCAAATGGCACTCAAAACCTGTGAATTATTGCCAATTCAACACTTGCTGTGGTTTATCCCTTACTTAATATAGTGCATGCTGGGATTATAATGTATTTTCAGATCGTAAGCACCTGGACAGGAAAGGACAACCCAATGCAAATAGTAGAACGGCTTCTGAATGGGATTGAATTGGAGTGGAACGTACCATATCTGGCATCTGAAATACGTTACATAGAATCGACGAGTCTTGGTCTTCCAGTAGAAAACAGCCAGTATTACATGATTATAACTGGGGTATCGATCAATGGTAAGTCAGCATGTCATTTAATTTTGACCAAAACATGAAAGAAAATCTCATGCTGGTGATTGTATACCAGAGGTAGGAAACTCTGGCATATCCATAGACCATATTCACTAACTCTTAAATGCTTAATTGACAATGCTGATGACTTACAAGGCATATTTGGCTGTTATATGCTCCTTGGACCACTTTGTGTGTTAAATCCCCTTGTACAATTCACAGAAACACATAAATTGGGACATTCTTCTCATTCCTGTTATTGTATATAACATGAACAAAAAAAATCAGTAATAACAAGGTTATAAGCAGGCAATTTTAGACCTCTGTTGGAAAAGTCTTCTTTTTAATATATAAATATTGAAAGTTTCTGTCTCTTGTCATGCAGCTCAAACACAAATCCATCCAGCTCCAACAGACGGGTTAAGAATAAGCCAGTTATTGAATTCCAATATTGAAGTGCAACAAGATTCCATGTTGAGGTAAACCAGTATTACTTTAGCTAGCATTTCTTTATGTATTTATTTCCTTATTCCTTAGACAAAACTATAAAAAATGGAAATGCCGAAACATGGAAACAAGAGCATCCGATTATAATCTATGATCCATACATTCTCTCTCTTTCTGTCTCATTTATTCTTCCTTTTTTTTGCAGCTTGGCCAAAGACTTAATTTGTTTCCATGGAATTAACACAGATCTCATACAGGTGGGCTCTGAATACCATGCCGAACTACGTATGGCACTGCCACTAAAGTTTGACATGAAACTGAACATAAGGGACATGAAGTTTCGTTCAGAAATGCCCCCATTGCAGCAGGCCAATAAGCTTATAGAATTCAAGTAAGTGGTGCTTTCATTTTCTGCTGCTTCATTCATAAAAATACAGGTCTGCAACTCAATTAAATAACGTATTGGATAGGAGTTTTATTTGGATCAGTGGAATAATGCAATAATCCCAACAATACTGTAGAACAGTAGAACAATTTAGCATGAGAAACTCCTCTAAAGTCAGTATTAAATTGAAAGCAAGAAGCTGACTTTGTTAATGTTATTTGTTATTTTATTTTATTTTTCTCCTGCAATCTTAAAATGTTAATTTACAAAACTGTGTGAGTCTTGTGTTATGAACAACATTGTTATTCATATAAATGTGCTTTGTGTTACATAGGTCTCAGGTGTTTTCGGTGCTACGAAATGTGGAAAACCTCGCTCATATTAAAAAGCATCTAATTCTGCCTGGTGCCAGTGCAAACCATGCTCCAAAACAGCATTTTGAGCCCTCTGACAAGGCAGAGGGGGATTCAGCAGGAGTTGTGGTACATGTTTAGTCTTTTTCTATTTAATGATTTTATTTCAAATCTACGTGAATGGGGTAGCAGTCCTTACAGGTTTTAACTTCAGTTTGTAGGTATCACTCTAATTAAACATGTATTCTTTATCCTAAGAAGGGAAGCATTTCTGACGAGATCCTATCCCAAGATGATGGCTACACAGGTGACCAGAACAAGGTTACACCACAGCTGCGGCATCTGTGTACCAAAGCTCCTAACTTTGGGGTGGAAGTCTGCTTGGAAACAAAAGTAGCAAATGCCATTTTTATCCGGGATTGTCCTCTCTATCATTTTCTTGGAGACAGTTATGCAAGACTAATTGTTCAACCAGGTAAACACTTGTATTTGCTTCTCCTGTTATCATGCTATGTGCTCAGTAATCGTTATTTTGTATTGATTCTGCAGAAAGAGTGTTGAAGTCCCTTAGAAATTGTCTGAATTAAGCCCCTACTATAAAAAAAATAAACCCTGTTAATTCTAGCAAACACAGTCAAGTTGTGTTTTCAAACACAGACTTGTATAATGAAAAATATGATTTATGATCCATAAACCTTACAAATAGACTCCACCCAGTGAAAAAAGGAATAGATCTCACAGTTTCCATCATATTTAACAATCTATAATTGATATTAAGTCCAGTATTGATTATGATTTTCAATCTTTAGTAGACTTTAAGTTTTCTGCAACTTTTCAGATGTAATGACAGTTCTGTTTGTTTGCTTTTTCATAAAGAAACCCAATCAAAACACATAATTATTCTGCTCACTGCCCTATTCATTGTTTTTTTTTCTTTGTTTTTTTTTTTTACACATTTTCAGTTCAAACTGATGCCAATATTGAGAAAATACAATTCAAGATCAATGCAGGATCCGAAAAATTCACTACTGTGATTCGGTTCAGAGATGTTGTTAAAAGCCTTAAGGTAATTTTATCTATTTTTATTATACCAATGTTAAACCGAGTAGAGTCAGATTTGGTGGGAGGTCCTGTTTTTCTTTAATAACATATCCACAGGCGCAAAATAAAAGAATAATAGGAGAGCAGTTCAATGAATACAGCATAACTTAACTTTATTTTTTATTTCTACATTTGTTTTAGAAAATACTCTGTACTGGAGCATTAATGCATTTGAGTGAATTGTATTTATTTATTTGTTTGTTATTTGTTTTTAGTCCTGTAAATCATGTGAAAGCAGACCTGGTAGGCCTCCCTTAATTTTAGCTTAAGATACACTGTTGTATCCTTATATCCAAGGTATTTTCTTGTATTCATCGTAACATAATTGAAGCTGCCCCATTAAAAACATTCTGGGAACAGGTCCTAGTTTTCCTGTTTTCTCAGTAAATTATAATATACATATTATATAGAAGTATCAGTATTATTTAAAAAAAATAGTTTATATAAATCATAACAGAATACAAATTAAAAATCCCACACCACACTTCTCCATTTCATGTCCACAGTTCAGAAGGTGGCACACACATATTACCATTTTTTTGTTGTTGTTTGTTTGTCATCAGAAGGAATCAAATGCCACTTCATCTTCCTCATCAAGCAGCAGTGCTTCAATAGGAACCAGACACCATGGAGATGATGGCACACAATGGTTGGGAAAGGATCTCTTTGCAACCAAGTATTCTTCTTCATCCAGTTCCTCCTCCTATGAGAATAGACGTGGCCAGGAAACACCAGGCAGCAGAGTCATGGGCAGTGGAAGAAAGAGCAGTCATTCATCCAGCTCTTCACAGTCGCAGGTAAATTCTTCTCTACAAGAGCCCTGAGTGGAACAATCAAACCATTGAAACAATCCAACCCAGTTTCACCACTTACCCATTCATATAATTGCAGGGCAGAGCGGATTCTGATGGCTTTGAAGACTTGCTACCTTCCTCTCAGGAGGTATGAACACCTTCATTCATTTGATCTAATAGCATGCTTTGGTTTTAATTACACAACATTTGGTTTGGTCTAGGTTGAAGAAATGCATGGGATGACCACAAAGTGAAACAAGTGTCCGTCTTCACTACTGCTTTGACACATTATGAATACATTATTTTACACTTGTTGATTATGAATGATTTATAAGAGGGACTTAACTAACTGATCATGCCATGCATTGCTATAACTAATTTATAACTAATTCATAATGTATTGTTAATATTTTATAAAGTATTGAATAATCATCTATTAAACATTTATAAAATTAAGAACAGCAAGTGTTACCACTTAAAATATACGTTATCAATCACTTTTGAGCTTCCTTTCTCTGATTGGTTATCACTGCAGAGTAGGGTGATCAAAAGTGTTTGAAACTATATGCTGTAATAAATGTTCTATTTAGGCTTTTCTGTACGTATGGTTTGAAATGTATATATGTATATAACTCAATAATTCAAATGGCTTGATGATAGGATATTATCTGTTTGTTGTTGTTGTTCTGTTCTGTGAGCCAATTGGACCAATGCATCCAAGTTGTACTATGTTGTAATACGCCAATGGACCACATTTAAGAAAGAGCAACATTCAAATTAGCAAAGACAAATAAACAGGGTGAGTGGAAACTGGAAAATGAAAGATGTCATTTGTTTTGCGGTAAAAGTGCTGAAATTTTTTGCAAACATTTTTTCACCCTCAGTTCATAGGCGATTCTGTTTCTCCTCTTGTGGTCGCCGTGATTGAAGCAGTAACCAATGATGGCAAGGTGCAGGGATATGAAGCGGCTGCATATCTTGACCCCAATCCCATGAAAGACAACATTCACCTGCTGGTGTTTGAAATTAATGAAGGCAGTAAATGGAAGATGTGTGCTGATGCTGGGCCGAAAGAGTCCACTGATGCAGTAATGGTAATAACAGCAACTGCATTGTTTCTGCCACTGTGTCACCAAGATTAATACTTCGGTGGTCTTAAGTTCAAGTGGTGTTCAACTTCATAATAGTCTATTTCATGTACAGCATCACACTCCTAATGGAGAACAAATACTGCATACATGAAAAGTGCAAAGGTAATATGCACACATTACTAATTTCTGAACAATATACAATATATAAATTGATTGACAAGCATATTATTATTTTGTTTCATTTTAACCACGTTTCTACTGCCATTTTTTTTAAACGGTCAACTATGGAGATTTTTGTTACTGAGGCCACACTATAAAAAAACAAGTTAATGAGTGGGCATATGGAAATAGGTGATTTCAGAATTGATTAAGTGTTTTGTTTTGATATTTAGGCGATGCTTCGATGGGGACAAGACTGTGAGGATTACAAAATCAAAGCAAAGGCTGCATTATTGAATAATCCTACATCTAACAAAGCCATTCAACTCAAGGTTCAATGGGAAAAAGTGCCAAGATACCTGAAAAAAAATGCAGAAAGGTAAGATACTTAGTGGGCAATCACACTGCCCTGCAGGCCATATATATTGCCATCTAGATACTGTAAAAAACATCTATTTTCTTGTACTGTGTGGAGAAAAACTACAGAGGTTCTAACAAATATACAATCAAACACTATTTTTATAGTAGGGTGTCCTACTATTTTGAGTTTGCATGTTATTCATCAGGGCTGCATATTTGTTGTGCATATGGATTACTGGATTTCAACAATTATCTAGTTCTATTAGACCATAATAACAGCTCTGTTATTAAATTATAACCGATTTATCCATGGCGATTTATTTTACATTGATTCCAACTGATTCTACACTGATTCATGTGCGCATTATATTTTTTATACACTGTACATACAATTATAATTATATTGTTTCACTTGACTCACAGGTTCGCAGATTATGTCCCAGGCGTATTCTGGGCTCTAGGATTTTTTGAGGAATATGAACGAAATCCTGCAAAGCAGATTTCACTGACTATTAAAGCTACATCTTCTAACACTATTGAGACATTAATCAAGGCTCCTAAGGTGGGATTATGTACAAATTATATTTTATCTGTTATTTTATTTGTCATTTTTTAAAGATTTATATTGCTTTTGAGATATCCTTGCAGGCACATTTTAAATGTACGTTTGAAAAACAGAGAATTGTAATTATTCAGAAGTATGTAATTCATACTAAGTATTTAATGTTGTTCTTCACCAAATTAACTATTGTACTCCAGTGTATTTATTTTATTTTACTACTATAGAAAGAAGTTTGAAATAAGCAATTACATACAATATTTTAGATATTTGTTCCAACATCAATTAACTCATCTACCTGTATTTTGTTTATAAAGCCTATAAAGGTGTAGCACATTACTTATTTATGATGAGTCATATTGGCAAAAATATATTTTTTAATTAATAGTTTTTTTTATTTATTCCAGATGTCACTGTATCAAGCTGGCATCCCAGTTCCTATCAATATACCTTCCAAATGCCTTTCAGATACAAACATGTACCCATGCACAAATTATTTTAAAAACCTGCCTAATTTATTTGTCCAGGGAATGAAAGGTAAAATATTATGTTTTCTTGCTGTTTTAATTTAGGTTTCTGCATAAAAAAATATATTCATATGTTTGAAATATATATTAATAGGAGCTACCAGTTAAAACAACCAGTTATATATACCAAAATGCAAAAGTTCATTCATTGTCGAGTGATATTATTCACTAAATTAATACTTTAGGTATACCAGAGCATTTTGAAATGCTTTAGTTTTGTGTATATCACAATGTGTGAGATTTGGGTTAATTGTGCTCATTATTTGGTTTGGACTTACTGCAGAAACATTGCATTTACATTGAAGCCATTGAAATTAATTGTACACTTTTTGTCCTCCTTGCAGCCCATTGCTCTGTTACTGGAAACAATTTCATAACATTTAACAATGTTAGATTCACGTCACCAGTGCCCAAAGGCTGTTACCACGTCTTAGCTCAGGATTGCACTGGTGACCTTAACTTCCTGGTGCTGATGAAAGAAGAAGCAAACAGGAAACAGATTGATATCAGAACACCTATTGGGTAAATAAACAAATAAACAAAACATTATCATCATATAAATTGACATAAACTAGTATTTATATTAATTATTCAGAGTTAGATTGTTTTCCCCAATGATGGTCCTAGAACTGTATTACTGAACTTTTTAACACAATTAGAACATTTTGTACATATTCTTTACACTGCTTTAAAACCATTATGGAATGGATTGGTCTTTAAATTTGCATTTTCTGGGCTAATACAACATCAACAGTGTTGCATTTCTTGAGCAGTGTGAAGATCAGGTAAAGGACAGATGAAAGTGGATTTGATTCATCTTCTTTGGTCTTTTAAAAGCATGATTTGATCAGATTTGATAGAACGCTTACTAACTTGAGAGACGTCTTATCTGACAGAATTCAGAAATGTTAAAGTCAATGCTAAGAATTCCACTGAAACTGTACTCTTCAACAGTGGAATTTTAATAGACCAAATAAGGATTTCAGAAAATCAAGGTAAAAAAATAATCATTGGGGAGACTACACTGCAAATTTCACCTGCTATATATATAAGTATAGATGGTTTAATTGAGGACATAAAATTACCATTTGTTATATTTAGGCTTTCCTCCTGGCTATTACACTATTCACCATGTCAGTAATCCACTGATTGTTTATTTTTTTCTCAACATGGGCAAAGCACATTATGTCTGTAAAACAGAATAAAAACAAAATCTGAATCTTTCTTAGCAGCTTGCTACAACAGCTGCTTTGATTTTTGGATTCTGAATTGAATTTACATAATTAGACATTGCTCAATGTTTCCGATCCATGCGGTCTCTGTCTTTTCTACAGTACAGACTTTTCTCTACAGGGTACACAGTAATCATTTTGTATGTATTCACCTGCTAAATTACCTTATCCTTGTTTATGTGTTAGATGGTGGAAACGGGTGTCATGGTGCTGAAATATTTGTATATGTGTGTGTGTCTGTGTGCAGGAATATAAACATGTATCTAGGAAGTACCAGAGAACATGGGCTGGTGTTTAACAATGCTGCGCTGCCCCTTTCCCTGTTGCCATTCAAAGACCCATCAGGTATATGAATAACTCTTCCAATATCATGTTCAGATTAATGTCTCCAGAAACATACATAAATGTAAAATGAACAAAAACCTGTCATAATATCTGTGCTGGTTGGCCTACTGCAGCTAGGTCAATGACTGAACAGCAAAACAAACAAAAACCTTTGAATACACTTACATTAATGGAAGTGAGGGAAGTCTCTGCGACAACACAAGCAAAACAATTTAGTTAATTAAAATCATTGTCAAAAAAATAAATAAAACAGAATTAATCACCTAAAGTATCCATAACAATAGTATACAGTGCTGATGCATTTCATTTGTGTTCTTCTTTCAAACAGGAACATTACTTATCTCCAGTCTTGAACGTGGCCTTCTTGTGGAAGCACCAGCACTTGGGCTTGACAGAGTATATTTCAGCGGAGATTCAGTGAAGGTGTGGTTTTATCATTTGAATTGAGAGATGGGACGAAATCAAAATTTTGAACCACTTTACAATCCCAGTACTTCATGGCAGATTTATATTGGGAAGAAGGGAAAACATTGAATAGCATATAGTGCATCCATAGCTTGCAAATTTGAGCCAGATCTTCAGCCTTATACATTACATTTTAAAAGGTTTTTTCATATTGGAATGCAGTTCAGTGATTCAATGCAACCTAAATGAATTCTGAAGAGAAAGTATGTGGAGAAGAAGATAGCAAGAATCTGACACTTTGCATCTGTTTATTTAGGAATGTCTGTCAGAAGTTGTCATATTGTGGCTTTAACATATTCTGGCTTAATGTCACATCTCTGAAAACATTCTTTCTTCAATCTAAAAGGAATTTGTGAATTATAAAGACCTATAGTAATATGGCAAGCCAAATTATCATTTAGAGATATCTCTAAATGCATTTCAAGATATCTTCAAATATTTAGAGATATCTCTAAATCATTTCAAGATATCTTTAATTCATTTATAGATATCTGCAAATCATTTATATCTTTAAAAAGCACCTCATTCAGATATCTCTAAATGATTTGCAGATATCTATAAATGATTTAAAGATATCTTGAAATGATTTAAAGATATCTTGAAATGATTTAGAGATATCTCTAAATATTTGAAGATATCCTGAAATGCATTTACAGATATCTCTAAATCATTTAGAGATATTTCTAAATGTTAATTTGGCAAACCAAATCTGCCAAACTGTCATTAACATTAACATATATTTGACTTAAAATTACACGTAAATCATTTAGAGATATCTTCAGATCATTTAGAGATATCTGCAAATCACTTCCTGTGGGTTAATGACAATTCGTCGCCCCCATCATTATATATTCTCCACTTGAGCATTTGTAACCATGAGTGCATTCACTTATTGTAGACCCATAGAACACACATATGTGTATATATTATTATTATTATTATTATTATTATTATTATTATTTCTTAGCAGACACCCTTATCCAGGGCGACTTCCAAAATATAATATAGTAGGCTATATATATATATATATATATATATAAATACACACACACACACCTATTTTGTATTATGTATTATAATTAATGTTTTTACTCGATACATTTATTTGAAACAATAACCCCAATAACTATGTTTTATACAATTAGTCATGACAGCTGCACACCACTTAAAATAGGTTTCATGCAAATACTTCTGTCAGGTGGCGCAGTGGTTAGGAAATAGCACTGTAAACGTAGTGATCTGGGTTAAATTCTCGATTGGAGTGTATAATTGTCTTACGTGTACATTATTATTATTACAATATATAATTTCCTGCAATTAAACGGTATCAGAGTAGAAATAACAATTGAAAGTGCGTTTCAATAACACGGTTGAGGGAACATGAACTAGTAGCAAATTAGACAGGCAAATCCACTCATTAATATCCAGTTAGAGTGGATCATTATTCGAATTCAGCCAAACTTAATGTAAGATATCAATAAGAAGAAGAAGAAGAAGAAGAAGAAGAAGAAGAAGGCACTGAATATGCACTGAATTTAACGCTTAAATGAAAGAATAACAAAATAATAATAATAATAATAATAATAATAATAATAATAATGTACACGTAAGAAAACTAAACCTAACAATCAGGAACTGAACCCTGATCACCCAATCTGCAGTGCTATTCCCAAACCACTGTACCACCTGACATATAGCTTTTGCATGAAACCTATTTTAAGTAGCGTGCAGCTGTCGTGACTAATTGTATAAAATGTAGATATTGGGGTTATTGTTTCAAATAAATGTATCGAGTAAGAACATTAATTATAATACATAATACAAAATAGGTGTGTGTGTGTGTGCGTATGTGTATTATATATATATATATATATATATATATATATATATATATATATATATATATATATATATATATATATAGCCTACTATATTATATTTTGGAAGTCGCCCTGGATAAGGGCGTCTGCTAAGAAATAATAATAATAATAATAATAATAATAATAATACTATATATACACATATGTGTGTTCTATGGGTCTACAATAAGTGAATGCACTCATGGTTACAAATGCTCAAGTGGAGAATATATAATGATGGGGACTACGAATTGTCATTAACCCACAGGAAGTGATTTGAAGATATCTCTAAATGATTTGCAGATATCTCTAAATGAACAGGAAGTCATTTGAAGATATCTCTAAATGATTTGCAGATATCTTTAAATGATTTAGAGATATCTTGAAATATTTGAAGATATCTGGAATTATTTTAAGATATCTTAAAATATTTGCAGATATCTTGAAATGATTTAGAGATATCTCTAAATATTTGAAGATATCTTTACATTAATTACAGATATCTCTAAATGATAATTTGGCTTGCCATAATAGTACATATGTTAAGTAAGTAGAGTATGAGGAAACAATACCTGCATTATTACAGTGTTCCTCTTCTCCAGGTGGCGATTCAGCCATGGATGACCGGAAAAACTTGTGGCCTCTGTGGACACGCTGATGGAGAAAAGCTGACTGAGTTCAGGATGCCCAATGTGAACACAGCCAAGAGCCCGAACCATTTTGTCCATTCCTGGCTGCTCCGTGATGAATCTTGCTCATCTGGTAAGACTAAATACATCTCTTGGTTGACGTTCTGCCTCTTTTGTCCATGTACCAGTTTCTTAAATGGATACATTCATTTTTATTTTTTGGCTTGTAACTGAACATAGTTTGGTATCATTTTGTGAGACACTAGCTTTGTTTATTTGTCAACATGTACTGTACATAACTGCAGAAAACTTCCTGAGCTACCACTCAGTGCTTTACAGCTGTAAAAGTTGTACAAAATGGCTATTTACCAGAACAAGAGTTAATTAATTCAAATTTATTTTTTGCAGCCTGCAATTTACAACAAGACTTGGTGACATTGGAAAAGCACATTACAAAACTGGGAGTGGACTCAAAATGCTTTTCAGTGGAGCCCCTTCTGCGGTGCCGGTCTGACTGTTCGGTGTCAGAGACAACACCTGTATCAGTTGGATTCCACTGTGTACCAATAAGTGAGTCAGAATAACATATTGCGTATGTATGGATATGTAGGCAAAGAATTATGGGGGCATCCTTACATTTTTACATATTTACATGTGGAAGTGAGTGTTAAGACTCAATTACTAAAACATGAATGTTCAGGTGTTTATTTATATGGAGTTGTATAAATATGCTTCTGCAACAAATGCAGTCCGAGTCTGAAGTTAGGAATCGGTAGTTTGTTTATTACACAAGTCTTTTATGAGTCAGGGCCCACAGAGGACAAAACTCTGAAACACTGACCATTATTCGACATTTTGTTAACATCAGCTCCATAGAACCACCACATTAATAAAACCATTTGGGGGACAACTACATTATATAATCAAACGTAAGGGTACAAGCCTCCCTCAACAGTATTAGCTTGTAACAGAGGTTACATCCTATGTAGAGGTTGTTTATCTTAAGGTAATCATAAGTGCCAGTGAGAATTTTTGTATTTTGGACAATTACGCAACCGTCCCAAACACCACCTCTGATATGAACGGCAAAACATGTCAAGAGGATACTGAAAAGACCCTCTTCTGTTGAAACAACAGCCGTCCACTCATACACCTACCAAAAAGACTAACACACATTAACAAGGGCCCAAGTGGACCTACAACCTAAGCAATGCATTCAGCTGTTTTTCAGAACCTGTGTGTTGAGTGTTCTTTTGGAATAACATTGTAATATAATTTGACTAACTCTTTGATTCTACAGGTTCTGGTCCAAATGAAGAGGACAGTGAGCTCAGGAGATCTGAAAACACTCAAATCAAAGTGGATGCTCACATTGCTTGTCACTGCTCTCCTAGACATTGCAGTTAATCCTATTCAGGATATGAAAATGGCTATTTGCCACTTTAAGGGTCTTGAGTTAATGTCATGAAGCAATGAAATGAAAGTTGCTTTCAGTTGCTTAATAAACATATTGCTACTCTGGTTCCCTTGTTACCAATTATTTCATATTTTCAACACTACACACCTGTACAATGCAATAACCCAAACATGTCTTCCAAACTAAGAGAGAAACTGAAAAAGGAATTTAAAGGATTCTTCCTTAGGAACATTGTGGGAGTTTATGAAAGCTTAATATTTATAATTATACAGCACCCTGCTATTCATGCATATCAAACTGTTGCTGAAATTCACAGCTCATTGAACTCTGTAGGTTTTGCACAGCTTTCCACATATTTGTTACAGAAAAATAAGTAAATTAGGGCCTAATTCTAAAATGCAAACTATAGGCAAGACTACATAAGATCATTTTTAATTTAGCTAGTGTCAACTTTTCATTGGATTAAAAAGCAATCAGCTTCACATTGACAGTTACCACCACACAGTGCTAGTATCCTGCTTGTTGCAAGAGTTTTACTTATGACCAGTGTCGGACTGTGGTTTTATGAACTATTGTGTCACAAAAGACCTATGAACACATGTAGCAATGTATATTTGCACCCTGGTCATTACATTTCCAGCAAAAACATAGTATAAAAGGTACAGTGAGGGAAAAAAGTATTTGATCCCCTGCTGATTTTGTACGTTTGCCCACTGACAAAGAAATGATCAGTCTATAATTTTAATGGTAGGTGTATTTTAACAGTGAGAGACAGAATAACAACAAAAAAAATCCAGAAAAATGCATTTCAAAAAAGTTACAAATTGATTTGCATGTTATTGAGGGAAATAAGTATTTGACCCCTTCGATTTAGTACTTGGTGGCAAAACCCTTGTTGCCAATCACAGAGGTCAGACGTTTCTTGTAGTTGGCCACCAGGTTTGCACACATCTCAGGAGGGTTTTTTATCCCACTCCTCTTTGCAGATCCTCTCCAAGTCATTAAGGTTTCGAGGCTGACGTTTGGCAACTCGAACCTTCAGCTCCCTCCACAGATTTTCTATGGGATTAAGGTCTGGAGACTGGCTAGGCCACTCCAGGACCTTAATGTGCTTCTTCTTGAGCCACTCCTTTGTTGCCTTGGCTGTGTGTTTTGGGTCATTGTCATGCTGGAATACCCATCCACGACCCATTTTCAATGCCTTGGCTGAGGGAAGGAGGTTCTCACCCAAGATTTGACGGTACATGGCCCCGTCCATCGTCCCTTTGATGCGGTGCAGTTGTCCTGTCCCCTTAGCAGAAAAACACCCCCAAAGCATAATGTTTCCACCTCCATGTTTGACGGTGGGGATGGTGTTCTTGGGGTCATTCCTCCTCCTACAAACACGGCGAGTTAAGTTGATGCCAAAGAGCTCGATTTTGGTCTCATCTGACCACAACACTTTCAGTTCTCCTCTGAATCATTCAGATGTTCATTGGCAAACTTCAGACAGGCCTGTACATGTGCTTTCTTGAGCAGGGGGACCTTGCGGGCATTGCAGGATTTCAGTCCTTCACGGCGTAGTGTGTTACCAATTGTTTTCTTGGTGACTATGGTCCTAGCTGCCTTGAGATCATTAACAAGATCCTCCCGTGTAGTTCTGGGCTGATTCCTCACCGTTCTCATGATCATTGAAACTCCACGAGGTGAGATCTTGCATGGAGCCCCAGACCGAGGGAGTCTGACAGTTATTTTGCGTTTCTTCCATTTGCGAATAATCGCACCAACTGTTGTCACCTTCTCACCAAGCTGCTTGGCGATGGTCTTGTAGCCCATTCCAGCCTTGTGTAGGTCTACAATCTTGTCCCTGACATCCTTGGACAGCTCTTTGGTCATGGCCATGGTGGAGAGTTTGGAATCTGACTGATTGATTGCTTCTGTGGACAGGTGTCTTTTATACAGGTAACGAGCTGAGATTAGGAGCACTCCCTTTAAGAGAGTGCTCCTAATCTCAGCTCGTTACCTGTATAAAAGACACCTGGGAGCCAGAAATCTTGCTGATTGATAGGGGATCAAATACTTATTTCCCTCATTTACATGCAAATCAATTTATAACTTTTTTGAAATGTGTTTTTCTGCATTTTTTTGCTGTTATTCTGTCTCTCACTGTTAAATACACATACCATTACAATTATAGACTGATCATTTCTTTGTCAGTGGGAAAACGTACAAAATCAGCAGGGGATCAAATACTTTTTTCCCTCAATGTAAGTGGTCTCCGAGTGAAGATGACATGGCGGTATGGTCAATGATATAATTCAGTTTTTGAGTTACTGCCATTTTAGAGCACAAATAATCGTGAGAAAGCAAATTAAAATAAATAAATATGCATTTTACTGTGTACGATGGTAAATGTTTTTGCTACTGGAGTTATTTAAGTATTAACTAAAAAATAGTCTGAGACATTGATGAAGATAAGATTGATTGATTTAATAAGATTAAATTGTGATTTATTTTTTGTAAAAGAAATTAAAAATTAGGTTTCATCATTTTTTTTTTTTTTAAACACAGGCCCATCATTTATATAAAAATAAATTATGGTAAATTTAAGGTAAATTCTAATTAAAAATGCTGCAATGATATAAACAAGAATTAGATCACAACCCATATCTCACATAAATAAGAATATAGCATAGAATACAAATGTGTCAAAAACAAATATCTCCACGATTGTAATACAAACACATGCTCCCTGCCTCTTCTATAGCTAATATTGTAGCTATAATAATTAATTAAAAATAACACTCACTGATAGCTGCCTCATTTTTTATATGCATCTGTTGTCTCATCTGCCTGCACAGCAAAAATGCACTTTGAGAGCTCCTTATTAATTCCCTCCCTGTCCACTTGACACACTCATCAGTCTTACCACTCATTCTGGATTGTTCTTGATGTCCGTTTAAATACTTTCATGTTTTTAAGTCCTTAGCCAGAGTCTGTCCACACAGTCTATCCCCCAAATAAAAGATAAGGAAAAATAAAAAAGCAATTTTCAAATAATGCTTGCGGTAAACCTCTTTTTCTTTTTAAACCATTCCGTAAAAGCCCTATTTTTTTAATTCCCTTGAAAAGAAATAACAACAAATGACAACAAAGAAAAACTATCATCTTCAGGCTGATCAAGTTTGTACTGTACTCAAAATTATTGGAAATGACAAGTTCATGCGCAGTAAGGCAAGGGGCTGAAGCGAAGTGCACATTCTAAACTCATTAAAACAGTAATAATTGCCGTATTTCTGTACAGTACACAATTATTGTTTCAGTGCAGACGACGGGGCCGGCCCTGTTCACTTCCTCTTATTAATCCACCTTAATTAAATGTGTATTATTATCCAGTATACAATAATGTGCAGTTTATAAATGTTGTAATGTACAAGCACTGATTGCCCATAATGGTGGGCCGCTGTTGCTTATTGTTATAACCAAGGCCTCAAGCAAAGAGTGGAGTAACTGGTCATATAAAGAAGCGGTTTCTAAGTGCAGGGTTTTTCTCCATTCAATCAATGGAAATTGTATAACCCTGTGAAGCGAGTGTTCGGATAGATAACAAACTGTGACGCACTGTGTGTTCTGACACCTTTCTATCAGAAGCAGCATTAACTTTTTCAGCAATTTGAGCTACAGTAGCTCATCTGTTGGATCGGACCACACGGGCCAGCCTTCGCTCCCCACGTGTATCAATGAGCCTTGGCCGCCCATGACCCTGTCGCCGGTTCACCGCTTTTCCTTCATTGGACCACTTTTGATAGGTACTGACCACTGCAGACCGGGAACACCCCACAAGATCTGCAGTTTTGGAGATGCTCTGACCCAGTCGTCTAGCCATCAGAATTTGGACCTTGTCAAAGTCGCTCAGATCCTTACGCTTTCCCATTTCTCCTGCTTCTAACACATCAACTTTGAGGACAAAATGTTCACTTGCTGCCTAATATATCCCACGCACTGACACCCATGATAACGAGATTATCAGTGTTATTTACTTAAGCTGTAATGTTATGGCTGATCGGTGTACATAAAAGTAAATATCTACTTTCATTATAATCATTTAAAAGACATTCGAGCCAGATGCCAGCCTCTAAGTTTGCCATTGTGGATGTAGAGGCAGGGTTCCCCAGAGCGCTATTCAGGGCAGTAGGCCTACCCGGCCACAAATCGGTGCCGCTTGGCCTAACAAATGCCTCAAAGGGCCAACAAACATAAACAAACAAACCAAAAACAAAAACAACAAAAATAGACTTTGAAGCACAAGCACACTTGCTCTGCCCCACACTCTCATTCGCTACGGCTAAACACCCCCACTTGACAATCTGCTAGTGCCCCCCGCCACGACATTCCACTCACAACTCAGCCACGACTAGACAATGCATTAACAGACCGCCTTGCCTATGCTAATATCTGTGTGAAACCCTGTAAAAGTATGGTCACAACAAATGTACAGAACTTGTGATTAATGCAATGAACTTCAATAATCATAATATAAAGGCTGTTCAGCAGGTTTTAGGTTCAGGTTGAGCACCAGGTTGTAATTTTATAACCTCTACTAACATTTTCCAAGTCTTTTGTAAACCATTTATAAATTGCAGGATGCCATCCCCCGAGTCTCCGATTCAATAAGTACAGATGACATATAATACATAACTACAAACCAGAAATAGCCAGCTCGATAAGCATTTAAAGAATTCCTGCTCGTATTTCAGTACATCTCTACAGTCAAGACCTCATTGCTGATCTTAATGCAAACTACAGAAATCAGAAATGCACAGCAAAATAACTTTAAATCTCTTATAATTTTTATTTGTAATATTCATTACATTTTACAAATAGTTTATAGTTTTAAAAAGTATAATATGTGCAAATATATCATTATAAAAAAAGTGAATTCTGCCATCGCACATTGATAATGATTAACATATCATTTTTTGAATTTGATGAACTGAAACTCATATTTCAATATAGTTTCAAATTTTACCAAAACATGCTGAGGTCTAGTCAGGTCTCCTTGGAAACACGTTTTATTTTCAGGTGTATGCCATTGATTGAGCGAAGGACCAGTCGGGGAATCTTCTTTGGGGTCTGGGCCGGATCCACGGCCAGTTCATAGCGCTTAAGGGTCAGAGCCACAGCCACTTTCATCTCATTCATGGCAAAGTTTTGTCCAATACAGTTCCTTTTAGTAAAAAACATACACAAAAATCACAAGGTCATTTAATATAAGCAAGAGGTAAACTCCTATTTCAAACAGTATCTTGTTAATAAATAACATGTTCCTGCATAGCTAAAATCTTTATTTTCAGTTTAATCTCCTTTGCAAGATTTTTTGTGTGTGTATATGTTGGTAATATGCAGTATTTCATGTGCAATATAATTACATACTTTGGCCTTAATCACCATTTAATAAACATACATGGAAATTAAATAAATAAATGTAGAAACCTAATATTTCAAAGAACCGGTGTATTAACATGCCTGAACATGAGCGTTCAAGGTCACAGCTAATTACTAATGAATGGCTGTTTCCACCTCTCTTTGACCTTTGTCTTTATAGAACTACAGCCCAGTTTCAAATGAAGTTGCCAGAGTACACACCTTGCTCCAGCAGAGAAAGGTATAAAGGCATGGGGGTGCCTCCTGGCACAGTTTTCTGGTAAAAACCTCAGTGGATCAAACACCTAAAATGTTAAACATAAAATTACAAAAATATATATCAAAATAATGTTGTAAGTATATATAGAAACATGCAAAGTTTACATGCAAACAGACTGCCATTCATCACATGATAATTTTCCTTGGCATTTCCAAACAATGGTATGATATTAATATACAAGATTGTATTTTTATTTTATAGAATTAAAATCAATGTATATACTTTTAAACCTACCTCAGGGTTTTCCCAAACAGCAGGATTCCTGTGAACACTGTAAATGCTGGTTCCAACACGAAAGCCTGAAAATAAGTGAAAACCTAGATCTGTAGTTAACACAACATGTATAATTAGTTCAGATAACCAGTTGACAGCTCAATTTGCAATGGAAACCAAACAATTGTGTAGCTCTTCAGAAACAGGCCTGGAAACTGGTTTAAACAGGTATCAGGTGAAGAAACACAACACACACAATAAGTTTTCATTTTCTAGTGTACAAAGATCATGTGTGAATGAATTCACAAGCTACAAAGCTCATTGCATTTGGATATTCAGTCCAGATGCCCAGATGCGCTGTGACATCACAATCATTTCTACTCAAAGGGGCTACTCATAAATGTGCTCTGTGCCCTACTTTCCTATTGTTTGTAATGAAGAGATATCCGAGGCTTAGTCAATACAGTTCTTGTTAATATTTAATTTGTCTTTTCAGTAGGTCACCTATTAAAATGAACCAACACATTATCTCAGTTGACTAGGACAGAGGTTGCACTCATCATCAGAGATAAGGAATATGACATAACTAGTTTATTATTTTTGCTCTGAGGAAAAACACTTTCCTTATAGCAGCAGAAAGATTACAGTAAAAGAAAAAAATATTCATGTTTCTTCAAATCGTGAAACCTGAACTAAAACCATACCTTCAGGCAACATCCTTCCATCAAAGAACGTTATAGGCTTGGCAAGTTTACGGGCTATCCCTGGCACAGGAGGGTAGAGACGAAGTGACTCTTTTATACACATTGTTGTGTAAGGTATTTGATTAAGATCTTCCCTGGAATGGAAACATATAAACTTCATTATCATTGACTGCATCCACAGCAAGCCTAATTACCTACATTTTGCTCGAGTCCAATATATATGCCTATGTGCATTTTCATAAGCTCAAATTACAGGATAAACTCCTCTGTCCATGGTGTCATGACTGCATGGATTTGACATCACTTGAATGTGCCAATGAGATTGACCTCCATGGTGGTTTCTCTGGGCCTCAAACCTCTCTAGCATTTCTCCTAAACATCTCTCATCACTTCACAAGCGAATAACCACACATGGAAACTCCACCAACGATAGGTTGGGTCTGACATACCAATCCATGGTGTCTTTTCCTTCCAGAGCCACCCGCACTTCCTCTCGGCATTGTTTCTGGTGCTCTGGGTTTGACGCCAGGCTGTATAAGATCCAGGAAATCCCACTGGCGGTTGTGTCGTGGCCCTCAAACATGAAGGTGTCCACCTCGGCCTGAAGCTCTTCGTCAGAGAGCCCTTTCTGCTCCTCATCCTGCAGAGGAATAGGAAAACAAAGAGGTTCAATGCTGATAAGATTACATCTACATTTGCCTAAAATGCTAATGCTGTCAAAAATATGTATGTGACAACTATCAACATAGTAGAGACTTACTCTTGCACAAAGCAGGATATCGAGAAAGTCTAAGTTTCTCTTCTTCTGAATTCTACCCAGTTCCTTTTCATCCTGTAGTGCTTCCTTCCTTTGTTTTATTACTTCCTCTGTAAAGATAGCACGTGTGTTTATAACTCATAATTAGGGCATTGTGACTTGTGCATAAGCATCTAATACACACACCCTGATGAATAGTATTTCAATATCGTCTTGAGGAGTTTTGAAAGGACTGCCACTAGTGTTATGCTCTATTACTCGACGGCTGCGTTTTATTACAGAATTTATAACTAACAAGAAATCTATGACAAGTAGCTTATTTTAGAGTAGCCAATTACATATCCAACAGCTTTCAAATAGAGAAGTAATGAAGCAGGAACACTCTTCATGTTGTACCATCCCATGATGTAGGGAACACTGTTATTATAGGGCCATATGAAATCAGTTAATTTTGATCATTCTCCCCCCAATTTCTATCGTTTCCATTTTACATGTCTGATACATTGACAGCAACAATGAAGCTAGAACTGCATGAAAAAATGACCAAAACATTCAAAGTGCTTTCAGGAAAAAAGAACAAAGAGAGACTTAGAAAAGCAGAATTATGAATTGTTATTTTGTCCATCTCTGGCATCAATCCCCATCATTATACATAATTATGAGTGTTTTTTCCCCCCTGGGTCAGTGATTCCCTCTTATCGGTCAGCAGCGTCTTGTATTGGCTGAGGCTCTTCCTCGGGTCCACAGAGCTAACGGCTTCAAAAAACAAGGGTTAGTCATGGGACAGCACGAAAAATAATTTTTGCACTTCTAGGACACCACACAATAGTGTAGTTTTTGGATTAGCAGAGAATTGTTTCTTTATTTTGATGATTTTAAGAATCTATGAACTTCGCTGATTAATGTATTTTAACAGTTTAGTTTACCAACAAGCATAATATCTGAATTACCCTGTTGTGATCTGGACAATAATTAATACAGTTTGCAGCTTTGCTAAAATATTAAAATGTAGCCTGTTTTGATTTTTTCATTAGACTTTAATTAGACCTTGATTAAAATGATTAACTTTTAATAAAAACGTTTGATTTAACTCCATATATTGGGTTTATGTATATTCTCTGCCAATCGAATATTACGTGATTTTCCACAGCAACCTAATATCTAGGAACTTTGGTAGTCACAGTCGCAAGTGAAGTGTGGCACGAGACGAGTGAGCGCTTTTCTCACAGTTAAAATAATGTTCTTGTATGGTGGCTGAGTGGTGCAAAAATCGTTTTTCATGTGTTCCCATGACCTGTGTATGAATCCTTTTCTCATACAAATACTGTGCTATTTCAAGGTAATTTTTAAAAATAAGTATTTCAGTTGTTTAAACTGATTTTGTGGTAATGTCCTTAAGTGATTGATCTAGATTTTTTTCTCTGAATTACATGATTCCATCCATGTTCTCAGCAGTGCAGATTTCATAGGACCCTAATACGATATAGATATACACTTCAGTATTATTTTCTTTGTTCTACAATACATATGACTTTTCAATCTATATCCCCTTATTCTATCTCTAGTAATTTTGCTGGTGAGAAAAGACATTGCAGAGCAATTCAACATGTCACAATATACATGTTTGTCAAAGCCTCCGTTTTAATACAACACCAAATTTCGACACAAACCTGTGTGGTGATGGGCCAGCTTGCAGGCTTTCCGAAACCTGTAGCCTAGTGGGCTGAGGTGGAAAATAATATCACTATGGTAAGGAAAGGTCCGGAATCTTTGGTTTACGATATTGCAGAGGTCGTAGACTGCCTGAATGTACAAGTTGGTACCACTGAAAAAAGGAAAGATGACAATTACTATATGGTGTTAAACATAAGAACTCAACCTAAGCAATCATTTAAGTTGAACCGTGTTTGTTTCAATGGAGTTCGGGTCCTCTGTGAGGTCCCTGCTCCTGACCATCTGAGTGATACCACAGTCATAAGCTTCCCGTTATATGCAGCAATGTCACATTTTATTTTAGACTTGAAAGATAAACACTTTTATAATGAATTTCCTCACGATTTCAAATTTCTTTACATTCATATTACGGCTTTTGGTTTATTTTTGATTAGTGTTGCCACTAACCTGGCTGTAAAATAGCTCAGAGGAGGCAAGGGGAATCAGTCATTTTAATAAACATTGTTCCAGTTTTGTTAAAAGTAGCCGCACTTCGTAGCACCCATGGAACAACTAATTTGAGAGAAATCATTTAGTTTGAATTTTGAAACTCTGGTTCAGTAAAGTCACTGACCAGGATACCTTTATTCCTGAATTGTACATACTTACCCATCAGTCTGACAGTTGCTGTTGTAGCTGAAGGCACACTTCATAATGCTGTCGAGGGTCATTAGGCTGACATGCTGGAAAATGTCGAAGTATTCTTTTTTCTCAGCATATTCTTCCCATTTGTCCTATATAAAATAGAGAGAATTAACTGGAAATTGAAATTCAGTATACTCATATTATTTCCTGTAACCGGCCAAATAAGAGTTTGCTCAACTAAACACATGGGTATGATTGTGTTTTCCTGTATGGGGAGGTTGTAGGAGATAAACAGCCAGGAAGTATTAGCAGTTAAAAATAAATTAACATCATACATATAAACGCACACATTACCCCCATTTGTCCAGTTTTTATTTAAATTTAAGCATAGTTTTTGAGTACAGTTTCCTACACCATCAAAAGGCACTGGTCGAAACTCTGACACGAAGAGGTCTGGCAGACCCAAAGCCACAACAGAATCAGAAGACAAGTTTCTGAGAGTCAACAGCTTGTGTGATCGGTGGCTCACAGGACAACAGCCTCAAGCACAGCTAGTCGAAGTAAGCAAGTCTGAAGAACTGTAAAGAGAGGACTTCGAGCTGCAGGTTTGACAGGTTGAGTGGCAATAAGAAAGCCATTGCTAAGATGGCAAAATAAAAACAAGAGGCTTGTCTGGGCCATGAAGCACCCCCAGTGGACTACTGAAGACTGGAAGAAGGTCTTACGGACCGATGAATCAAAAATTGAAATCTTCTGTTCATCACGCAGGGTTTTTGTACGCCGTCGAGTAGGTGAAAGGATGGTTCCTCAGTATGTGACACCAACTGTCAAACATGGAAGAGGTGATGGTCTAGGGCTCTTCTGCTGGATTCAGTCGGCGACAGAGTGACTGGTAGCCTGAACCAAAACAGCTACCACAGCATTTTACACCGCCATGCAATACCCTCTGGTATACGCCTAGTTGGTCAGGGGTTCATCCTACAGCAAGAGAATGACCCAAAATATGGGATGAACTGGACAGAAGCATGAAAGAACTTAGTGGGAACTTCTGCAACAGTGCTGGGAAGAACTTTCCAAACAATATTTGATTTCCATTGTAGAAAGAATACACTGAGACATTAAACTGCGTACATTTCAATAAAAACTGGAAAAAGCTGTTCTAAAACTTTTGACAGGTATTGTATATAATGAAAAATATATATTTTGTAGCCACACTCTCAGTTGCAAGGTATTTTGACAGGACTATTTATTCTATTTGAACAATGTTTAATTTAATTGAAAAACAAAAACATCGGGTTTAGACACTATTATCTTCATCGGGTAGCCATTTCAATTATGATAACAGGTGTCTTGTTTATTGTACTGTGACGTGCCTATTGAATGTTTGAAAATGGAGATAGCCGGTTCTAATTCACCCTTGTTTACAACCAAAATAATTGAGTTATTTGATGGAAAGTAATGATTATTGGGAGAGGGTGAGTTTGACTTCCTAATTGCTATTTAAAGACACCTGTTCTGGAGATGCATCTTATACAATCTCACACAACCTATTAACTTATAAAATAGGTTAACTAATAATTAAAAAAAAAAATATATATATATATATATATATATATATATATATATATATGATATGAGTATTTATTCAATGAATGATGTCTTATTGTTGCAAAACGTCTCCTAGATAGATCACTTAAAATAACACTGAATTTGTTCATTTATAATTGACATTGAGTAGATGGGCAGAAGTATTTATTTATATTTCAATCAATGAGGTCTAGGAAATTTAGAAAGAAAATAAATTCAAAATTACCAGCATGATTTTTGTAGAATCTGCCACCAACTTCACATATGGCTTTAAGACGTCATAATGGAACCCAGGAGTCAAAAGTCTTCTATGCCGAAACCATTTCTTCCCATCGCTCACAAGCAAACCATTCCCTTTAAAACCATAAAGTACACAGAAATCATGGGACGAGGGAAAAGGACATTGCAAACAATATTAACAGATCATCTTTTTAATGTTTGTTTTTTATTATTAGTTTTAATTTGTACATACATTTACATGACCAGAGTCCCCCAGCCAGACAGCCTCTTTAGCCTGGCACAAGGAGAGACTATGCTGCCCCACTCTCTAATCATAATTCTGCCACCTTATACTATGACAGCAAATTGTCACTATCCAGACCCAGGGCATAGAAAGGTCATAAATCTCATGGTGGCTAGACTACTGTGCAGTGGGACTGGGATGTCCTCACATTGCTTCACACCAATGAGGAATAAGACCACGTGGTAGAGACCACATCAACCATGCAACCCGTCCAATCAGACTCTGCGGGTTAGTCTCCTTAAAACTGGCGCTAACATTTGAAAATGTTGTTCTGCGGCCCACTTTCGAAGCTCCCCTACTGTGAACAGAAATAGCTGGTCTGTTTCACATTACACACAAGCAACTTACAAAAGAAACTTAAAAAATCTCCCAGAATAGAAACTGACATCTGAGACCGCAAACAGGAGAGCGTCTAACAGATCATATTTAGTTCACCCTGTACCATAATTCCAATGAGTCATGTTCTGTATTTGTCTTTCACATTTGGTATTATCACTGTTTTGCTACATTTTATCTTTATCTCGTTATCTTATAAAGTGTGTTATCTTCCATTAATTTAACGTCTGTGTGCGCATCTTAATTTTCAATAAATTAAGCTTTACTAATAAAATGAACCCAGACTGTAATATTTTGTTGATAATAAATCATAAATATATAAATAAGCCAAACACTGCACTTATCAAAACAAAACATCTATTATAACAGATTCTGTATTGTGTTATCAAATATCCACTACAATAACAGGAGAAAAGAAACCAATACAATCACTATTTGCAATATGTAACATTTTACCTATCCACGGAATAAGGAATTCATATGATAAATCATCCTTTGGTTCTGTAATAAAATGGGGAAAAAATAAAAGAGGGAATTATTTACAGTACCTTTATCTGCAAGTTGCTCATTATATTTTCTGTAAATGAATAAAGTAGTGCAGCAAAGAATAAGTTTAAGGCTTATATTATCATTATTACATGTTAACTCACACATCACTGGCTAGGAACAAAGTAAATATACTGTAAATAAAAGTCTATACCATTCCTTTTTACATTCAGAAAGGGACATGTATACATATTGCATATTAAAAAAAAATGCAAACATCTTTGGATATTATAAAATATGTAAGAAATATGTAAGTCACATCTTTGTTCAACTCCTTCCTAAAATCTTATTTTCAGAAGAAAGGTAAGTGGCATTTATAGTAGAGGTGCCTACCTGTTGTTGAGAGGATGGTTTTCACATATTCAGGGTGGCTAATGTTTAAGAATGGTGTGAAAGGTCCAAACCATAATGGGACAGCATAGGGGTACTGCTCTGACCATTTTAAAAACAGGTCTAGATCGGTCCCATCTTGAAGAAACTTTAGACACACGGTAAGAAAATAAAGTTAATATTTTAAAAAGGTGATGCTTTTTAGTTCAATGAATTCAGGACTGTGCACAACATTCTCCCCAAAACTAAACACAATACAAAAATGTTCTGGTGATCCAATTTAATGTTGCGCAATATCATATACCCACCAACTGCACAGTATACCTTAAAAAAAGAGTTTTTCAAAAAGCATCACAAGTGCATTTGATTTATGCTCAAGATCTGTTTTGGGGAGGTTGGGAGATGTTTGCTTTTGTGACATCAAAAATGGCAGTGTGACAATCATAGAAGACGACCTACGAACAGTACTAATCTGCTCTATACCCAACCGTCCTAATATTTACATCAATTTAAAAAAATAAAGGGGGGGGGGTATTATTTAGGAAATAAAATACAAATGTATGCGATGTCTTGAAATGTTTTTGAAACCCAAAAATGAAACCCTTTTCATTTGCACAAACACTGCATGATTGCACTACTACCAAAAACAAGTATCCTACTGTAATGTATAGAATAGGTGGACAATGTGTGTCTGCAGAACAAAACATTGCCGAGCTGCAAAACTGGATGTCTTTCTTTCTTGCATTTAACGATCATGGAAAGCAAACGCATGACTAATTTCAATTAAAAAGAAATGCACCATTGATGTATGTACTCCCTATGCATGCAAAGGTTTATCGGTAAACAATGACACACATGATCCTTGCATTTGCACATGCGTTACCTTATGGACGTGGCCATACAGCCAGTGCGTCGGGGGTCCCGGGAATTGTTCGAGATCCTTGAACGCCTGTTTGCGTCTGAGGAACAGCCTGCTGACTTTAAACACCACCACGGATAAACAGAAAACTGCTACTAAATGATACAGCCGACGCGGATCGAACCAGATCAGGGAGGCATTTCTGATGCTTTCGGTCAGATCCATGTCAGCTTGGCTGCGGTGGATCTGCGTTGCATGCACCGGGTATCCCTTCCTTGCAGTGCGTTCTCCTTAAAGACAACCAACGTCCAAAAACATAGAAGTTGTGCAGATATTTTGTAACCAACCCCGGGGAGGAGTCAGCGCAGATCTGCGCGGCTCCACCAATGGGATCGTGGGATTGTGAAGAACTGCGGACGCGACCAGCTTCTGGCTACTGTCGTCATCGGAGTGTTAACAATATAAACAATGGTCACCGCAGGGAGAGGTTTCTTCACTGTGTATGTGCAGAGATCACATGGCAGGGACTTAAAATTTACACAGTGGTGTCCACGATCAAACTCTATATTATTGGAGTGAAGAATGAGCCTGTTATTCCTAATAATGATGTTAAAAATATAGGTAAAATACTGAAAGCAGCTGTTGTAGTCTGTGTTTAGGTATGCTTTGTAGGTGTGGCTGATCATGTGAGGTATAATGTAAAATCAGCCCACAGCAATATCAAGGTCATGTTTAAACACACTTCTCCAGCTTCCTAGCCATCCTCAAGAAAGGGAACAGTGGGTTAAACACCAACGCTGCTAAAAAACCAAAACAACAACAACTATTGTACAACAAGCACAAACCCTCATTCAGCCTAATGGGAAGAGTGCGAGTTTGTTGCCAACTCCAGTGAATGATTGCTGCCAGAAGGTGGAGGAACACAAAAACAAACCAACAGTCTGATGTTTAAAGTTATCCACTGCACAAGGGGAAGACTGATGACAATTAAAACTAGGGGGAAATTCTGACAATACTGCAGCAAGTAAAACTTTCCAACTAACAACAAAGCTGAAGAACAGAGCTAGTCAATTTACTGATGCGGAAAGCTACATTTCAAACATTGAACGTTGCCAAATTAGACTATTTCTTGTATGTGGTGTTTTCAGATTCATGTCTCACAAAGGGTCTATTTACAGAATATAATCTACCTTAGATTAGGAGATACCCTGACACCTTGTTTGAAAAGTTTATCAGTAAACATGTAAAACACACTGATCATTTCTGTTATGTGAGCTATCTCTGGATGACATACAGATTGAACAAGTTTCGGTGGGGTGCCCTGTCTGCCATGACTATCCGTGTCTGTGGCCTCAACTGTAATCACTGTAATCACGTGTTTTTACTTCATTTTCCAATCATGAGTGCCCATAAGATAATATAACATACCAATAATACAATTTGCCAAATTGTCAATCAAACAACAGTCTAACTTAATCTGTAGCTTATCTACGACTATGTTGAATCCCATACAGAATGAAGTTGCTTATACATTTAATTCTGAATGAATACAGCAGGTCAGTGTTGCAAAATGCCAGTGTTAAAGGCTATAGAGAGAAATGTGCCACAGTGCATATCAGTGGTTGAGTATTTACACTGCCAGGATTGAATGTATCTGTAACAAAACCTACCCGAGAGGAACACTTGATCCGATATAGTTGTGTTTACACTGCATTTGTGAACAGGAATAAATACTACCAAAACAAAGTAGTGTAGTAGTGTGCTTATGTCTTTACTGATCATAGGAGTTTATATTAAAACAGACCTTGAAATAAAAATCAAGTAATAAAAATACTAATTGTAAGTTCACATTTATACATTATATCTCACACTACACTATGTTGTTTCCATACAAGCATGTTTGAATATTTAGATATATCCATCTAAAAACATGGTATAATTGTATGAATTTACAAAAATAAATGCATTTCATATGTACATATGTAGAAATTCATGTAACTGTAGATTAAACAAATTATTTCTTACAAAAATCTATGAAATTAGAAATAACCAAAAAGAAACAATTTTTATTCAGTTACATACTAATTTTTTTCTTCTAGCTTCAAATGTAAATTATTAAACCTGGTCTTGGTTAGTCTAGAAGTTTAGAAATATGCATCTTAATACTTTTTATATCTCTTTGAAGAAAAGAGTCTTAATATAATTCCAACAGTAATAACAACAACAACAACAACAATTATAATCATGCAGGTGGCTAAAAACAAGCAGTATATATGCAAATCCAGTTTATGGGTTTATTAAATACAGAAATGTTTTTGCAAACACAAACTGTTTTTATTGGGATGTCTATTTTCTGAAAATGTCCAAGCCTGAACACATTAATTTGAAAATAACCTTAAACTTCCCGATTGTGGAGGCTGTTATTGTTAATCCTCTCCTTCCGTGATAAAACTGTGGATCAGGGGATGCTGGATTCTTTTGTCCATTACAATTGGGACTGAATTAGTATGTAGCTGGAAACAAACCTCACAGCATTAATATCCAATCCAGTTTGTGTCTTAGTACATAAGTCACATTGTAAATCGACATTTCCATGGCATTTTATTTAAGGCTGATTTAAACATGCACAAATTAAAATGTAAAACGTCATGAATTTTTTTTTTTCCAATCATTGCATCTGATCTGATGCATCTATATTACTTGTAAATGAAAACATATTTCTTTAATAGCTCTTACAATAATATTCAAATATTCCTGGCAGGCAATGCAGACTTTTGTTTAGCAAGCAGTGTTTGCCAGTAAATTTGTTCAAATAAATACATGGGCTACTAAAGATTTTGTAACACTAGTGTTACTTTTCACATCAAATTAAAAAAAAAAACAAGAATAATTTATTTCTGAAGAAATGCAAGACTAAGTCAAAACAAGTAGGCTGCATACCACAATCAACTAACTGATACCTTTTGTCCTTCTGTAATGATAGACATACCAAAGCCCAAAATCTCTTTCTCCTGTAACAAGGATTTTCATTAACAGTATAAAAACAACGAGCTGGTATTCTGGTAACTATTATTGCTGCTTCCCTTTCTTCTGTCCTAATCCTCCTCTATCTCTCTTTTTCTCTCCTCCCTTGCAGACCTTGGCATCTCAAGCAATGCTCTTGCCTGGTTCTCCTCCTACCTCACCAGCTGCACTTACGTGGTTCTTCATCCACCACTCAACCTCTCCTAACAGGTGTACTGTACTGTACCCAATAATCTGTCCTGGGCCCCCTCCTGTTCTCTCAAACACTCTCTCTCCAGCCTCTCACCTTTCTTTCTCCTCTTCTGACTTCTTCACACTCCCCCTCGCATCTCTTTGCCTGCTAGCTCTTCCTGGATGCACTTGCATCATCTCAAACTTAACCATTCCAAATCAGATCTTCTATCCCTCATTCTCTCCATTTCAATCCCCTGGAATCTACCACACTCTCTGCCTTTCTTTCCATTAAGGATCTTGAAGTCACCCTTGACCCCAGTCTTTCCTGCTCCCAGCACATTCTGGATTTAAGCCAGGATGTCAGCTACATCTGTGGTGAGGCATGGGACATACGCTTAGTGAATTGTAAATAATAACACTGGTTTCAATAGCACAAACGAGCCAAAGTGCTGATTACAGATGACTACCAGTGGTATTGAAGCATGAGATTATACATTTAATTATTCTCCATTTCGCTTTTCATCATGTCATAGATGAAGAAGCTCTTTAAAAGGTCCTATTTCAACCATTAAAACCATGTGGCTGTAGATTACCTTTTAAATGCTACTTTGGTTTTGCAGTAGCTAATTGATCCAAGAACTGCATTACCTTGCATTCTTAAAGACTCACATGATTCAGCATGGCTTAAAGATTTGCCCCCTCTCCCCTCCACTCATCGGTCTTAAATTTACTTATATATGCTATTCAAGGTTTTCAATAATACTTTATATAAAAATATCCCATAGAATGCAGACACCACTCCACCCATTCAGTTTTGTTTATTCAGTTAGTACTGATTCTTACTCCTCTTATATTAATACTATTTCCCCTTAATAGGTTTAACCTGCAGTCTGCACACACTTGGTGAAGATCCACATGAATTGTAGTTCTTTGGAGAGTAGCAGATTGCATGCATTGACGGAGATGGAAACAGACTGTACTATTGCCATCGTGACAACACACACCGTCACAAAGCTAGGAGAGTAAGATAGTTGCTCAAGCAATATAACGAGTAATTTGGTGAGATAAATCGAGCATTGAAAATCACTTTGTGGCCAACCTATCATTCAGCTCCTTTTCAAAATTGTGCACTGTTTGTACAGTACATAAAGTGAATAAACAGATTGTGAATAAACTAACTGGGCCCTCTTTGCAAGGTGACAGAGGGAGTAGGTGGGGTGGAGATGGAGGGGTGGGGAGCGAGGGGAGAAAAAGGGAGAAAGAGATGAACCTCTAGAGAAGATGAGATCCAGCTGGCGGCCTGCCCTGTGAGCTGGAGTTTCCCACTAACGATAATCTCCGGTAATTTCTTAAACCCTAATTCTTGCTGAGGACCATAGTTTCTCGGCCCCGGCAAAAGACAAATTGTACAAACTACTGTTCATGGGCACACATCTGACCAAAATTATACATTTTGGACACTCAGGCAAGCCAGTTGAGAAGTCACTCAAGTCGCCCCAGCTAAGTATCGCTTTTTCTCTTGCGTTTCCTTGCGTTTCCTAGTTTAGTTAAGTGACATTGATTTTTTACGTGGTTTGTTGTTTAGCTACGAATTGTATGCCTTGCACCTGTTTTGTAGTAAGAGCAGCAACTGTATGTTAGTGAATTTAGCAAGTTAGCGCACTCGACACGCCCTGTCTGCAATCAGAAGCATTACACTGTAGGCTGTGATTATTTAGCATTTGTTTAACATTACTACGAGCTATTGTTCAGTGTAACTGCGTGTGTCTGGCACTGTCTTTGTCTGTATTCAGATATTAAGCGCCCATGAATTGTGCTATTAGCAGTCCTGCATGGGAGGGAGGACCATCCTGACCAGCCTTGTGTCATTCAACGCAACACAGGTGTGCACTGTTCTAATTAGTTACAGGTGTCATATTTAACCGCCCCCCACACCTCTGCGCCTGCAGTCAGCACCAGCAGCCTTCAGTGCCCCCCTTCTGAAGGGCCCCATGTCCAAAGGGCAGGGACTCTAGCTTCGGGGACTCCAGCGAGGAGAAGACTGCGAGGAGATGCTGCACAGCAACAACAGGCAACCATGACGATCTCTCCGATTCCTGTCCTGCTCTCTCCATCTTTTCGGTGTGCACCTGCGTGCCATTGTTTCCCTAATCCCTCCAACCTCATCTTGCTGCCTCTCCCCTCCTCCTCCCTCCCTTCTATTCCACTCTCTGGGGGCCTGTGGAACTGCCACTCAGCTTCCAACAAGGCCGACTTCATCTCCGCCTTCGCCTCCCACCAGTCTCTGGATTTCCTCGCTCTCACCGAGACATGGATCTCTCCAGACAACTCTACCACCCCTGCTGCACTATCCTCTCTGTTTGTCCTGTCCCACTCCCCTCGTCTTACCGGGCGGGGAGGAGGAACAGGGCTCCTGCTCTCCCCTTCTCTCCTCTTCTCTGTCCCCCCCCTCTCTCCTCTATCTCGACCCACAGCTTTGAATTCCATGCAGTGGAAATCACTTCTCCCTCTCACCTCTTCCTTCTAGTTCTCTTCTGTCCACCTGGTCCACTCACCTCCTTCCTAGATGAACTTGACTTTCTTCTCTCCTCCCTCCCCTCACTGTCCTCACCTACCATCCTCCTGGGAGACTTCAACATCCATCTCTCCAACCCTTCCCACTATGCCAGATTTCTTCCTCTCCTTCACTCCTTTAACTTCTCTCTCTCTCCCCGTCTCCCCCCACTCACAGGGCTGGCTGCCAGCTAGACCTCATCTTCTCTAGAGGCTGCTCCCCTTCAACACTCTCCGTGACACCCATGGACATCTCGGACCACCACTTAATCTCCTTCTCCCTTTCCCTCCCCTGCATCCCTACTCCACCCACTCCCTCTGTCACCTTCCGCCGTAATCTCCGCTCTGTCTCCCCCTCCACCCTTGCCTCCACTGCCCTCACCCTCTTACCTTTTCCCCATCTATCTGTCAACTGTGCTACCTCCTCTTTGTTTTCCTCCCTCACCTCCTCCCTTGACTCTCTCTGTCCTCTCATGTCTCGTCCTGCCCGTCCCTCCCCTACTCAGCCTTGGCTCTCTGCTGTTCTCCGCTCAACCCAAACTAGTCTGCGTGCCGCTGTGGAAAAGGACCAAACTCCCTCAAAGTCTACCGCTATCTACTGTCCACATTTTCCTCCTCACTCACCTCAGCCAAGACGTCTTACTTCCAATCTCTCTTCGAATCCACTGTCAACAACCCCCGCAAACTCTTTTCCACCTTCTCCTCCCTCCTTGCCCCCCTCCCCCTCCTCCTCCCTCATCTCTCACTGCTGATGATTTCGCCTCCTTCTTCTCCTCCAAGATTGCAGACATCCGCAGGCTCTTCAATACTTCACCCTCCTCTCCCATCACACCCAAACCTCCCTCCGATCAAGCTTCCTTTTCTTCATTCTCACCTCTCTCAGATGCTGAAGTTTATGCACCTCCTACGTCACAAACCTACAACGTGTGCCCTGGACCCTCTCCCTTCTCGCCTCTTCCAAGCGACCGCTCCTGATCTCCTCCCCTTCATCTCCTCCCTCCTCAACTCCTCACTCCTCTCTGGCTGTTTCCCCTCTGCATTTAAACAAGCTGCTGTCATCCCACTGCTCAAGAAACCAACCCTACCTGCCCACTCCAGCTCATCCAGAACTCTGCGGCTCATTTGGTATTCTCTCTGCCACGATTCGCACATGCTACTCTACTGCTCCGCTCCCTCCACTGGCTCCGGATACCAGCACGCATTCAGTTCAAGACATTGACCCTCACCTTACCTTCAGACACTCGTCTCTCCATACATCCCCTCCAGTGCCAGAAGACTAACTCTACCTACCCTCCACTCTCCTTCCTCCAGAGCCCGCTCCTTCTCATCCCTGGCCCCTAAATGGTGGAACGACCTGCCCACCGAAGTCAAAACAGCAGAGTCCTGGCCTCATTCCGGCGCTTACTCAAGACGCGTCTTTTCCGACAGTACATGTAATATTAGTCCTTTTATCCCTGTTAGATAGCACTGCACAGTTTTATTATGCTTCTTGCATTTTCAATTTGTTTTCCACCTTGCTCCCTTTCCCGTAGCCCTTGACTGAAGTTAAAACTCAGGGAATTTTTTTAAGATTTACTCTCATCTCACGGTGTAACATTCTGAATTTAAATGTTATACATGGCATCAATTCAACCTGTTTTGTAATGTCAGCAAATAATGTTATATACACCTTATATGCTGCCATATAAAACATTTAACATTAAAACATGTTGTGAAGAATAATCTAATGCTATCTTTTGGAAATGTAATATCACTTAAGATGACAATAAGAATAGACAATCCATGCAAGTAAACTCAAACACACATAAACAAGTGATATTGGTGAATGCATTATGAATCATAGTAATTACAATACATCTAAATTTAACTCAGTGTAATACATTACGGAGAGAACTGTATTATAAAGTCATAGCTTTTACCATGTAATGACAGTAGATAACGCATGTAAGTAAAAGTAAAACCACAGTCACAGAATAGAACATAGTGGTATAAATAACTACACTGTGAATCACAGTAATCAAACATCAGGATAACAGTACATCATCAAGACCGACTAGGGTACAACACAATGTAAATGGAGTGTCATAATCAAATACAATACACATTGTAGAGAATGGATCTGCTCAAAATCCCGTGGTGGTATAACCATCACAATTAGTCGATATTTATCATTTGATTGCGATTTTTACTGATATTTACCGTTTCCCACTAACGATAATCTCTGGTTATTTCTTAAACCCTAATTCTTGCTGAGGACCATACTTTCTTGGCCCCGGCACTTAATTTCCCCGGGGGGAGCCCTGGCCCTTCAACCCGCCACCCCCACCGCCCTGTACTCAGCGCCTATGGTGCACAGTACTATACATATTACAATGTGCTCATCAGAACGTGATGAAGGCTCTACATAATTACCCGACTTCATCACAAAGCCTATAGGGAGGAGCTCAATGCCCTTAATGGAGTGGTGTCAGAGGAACAACCTCTCCCTTCATCAGAAAAACAGTAGAACTGATAGTGGATTACAGGAGATGGAAGAGAGAGCATGCCCAGTGCACATCGATGGGGTTGCCGTGGAGAGGGTACAACGTTTGAAGTTCCTGGGTGTTATATAGTTTTGGTTCGTTAACTAAAGAATGTCCACGGCAGTAGATATTATCTGATTATCTCAGATAAGTCTGAGCAGAGAAATCCTAATAAGAACAAAGAAACCCTTATATGAGCAAGTTTTAACTAGTAACTTACTGGAAAGTGTATGTACAATAACATAGGGGGCAATTTTAACCCAACGTGCACATCAGTGAGGACCTCAACTGATCTGACCACACCTACACCATGGTGACGAAGGCACAACAGTGCCTCTTTCACCTTAGGCGGCTGAAGAAATTCGGCATGTCCCACAGGTCCATAACACATTTTTATAGAGGCACCATTGAGAGCATACTTGTGGGGGGCATCATCACCTGGTATGGAAACTGTAATGCCCGTGACTGCTGGGCCTTGAGTAGAGTGGTGAGGTTGGCCCAGCGCACCATAGGAGTCACACTGCCAGAGCTCCTGGACATTTACCAGGCACGTAGTCTCAAGAAGCCTGCTAAAATCATCAAGGAGCCCAGTCACCCGAGCCAGCAGTTGTTTTCACTACCCCCAACCAGCAGGCAGACGTGGTTCGGATACCTGATGGCCAGGACAGAGAGATAGAGGAATAGCTTTTATCCCCTGCTGAACCGTTAACCTGCCCGCCTAGTTCTCCACTCCCAACCCCCCACCCTTTTCCCTCTTTTTGCACTTGATTTGCACTTTTTTTTCTTGGTATTTAATTGTATTTGACTTGTAGTATGTCCTAGTTTGGTGTACTGCAAAGTTGGTGGAGCATAGGGACACAAGAATATCACTACACCTACAATAACATCTGCTATAATGTGTATGTGACAAATATATCAGAGAACTTGAACTTCATCAAAGGTTTATAATGAAAAACCAAGTCAGAAACAGTTTTATCATCAAAAAGAGAGAAGAACTGGAAGAATAAGGGAGCTGGTGCATGAATGAAACAGTTTCATATGACATCTACACAGGTAGACTTTTCTGCCATTTTGATTCTCACAGCTAGAGTCCCTTCCCTTTGGAAGCGTGGCCCTTGTGAGTCCCACAACTAGAGTCCCTGCCCTTCAGAAATGTGCGGCCCTTCGGAAGGGGGGCACTGCAGGGGTCCTGGGGGCTGTTAAATAGTCCACCTGTAACTAATTAGGAGAGTACACACCTGCGTTGCCTTGAATTACACTACTTTGGCAGGATGGCACAAAACCCTCCCTACTGCAGCGATTGGCTGAACTCGGTGCGGTCAAAGTCAGGAATGCTAGCACAATTAACAGCCACTTCAGATTGCAGACAGGGCAGTGCCAGACGCACTGTTACACTGAACAATAGCTCGCAACAATATTAATGAGAATAGCTTTCAATGCAACCATTTCTGATTACAGAAACTGCAGTAAGTCATTAACTAACTAATACACAGTAGCAGCCGTTACTACAAAACAGGTGCAATATTTATGTATAAACAAACAAGTAAACAAGCTTAAAACAACCGCAACTTAGCAGAGCTGACAGGTAAAAGAGGTCAAGGCTAACCTACCACTGAGTCACATAATGTATTAACTGCAGTGACACTCATTAAAAAGAAGACTGAAAGATCCTCCCTGAAATAAATAAGCCTTTCACTTCATGAATCTGATAAATTGAAAGCAAATCAATGTATAACTTTTTTGAAATGCGTTTTTCTGGATTTTTTTGTTGTTATTCTGTGTCTCACTGTTAAAATACACCTACCATTAAAATTATAGACTGATCATGTCTTTGTCAGTGGGCAAACGTACAAAATCAGCAGGGGATCAAATACTTTTTTCCCTCACTATATTTGAAGACTCTTTATATGAAAGTTGAAGAAAGTGTTTTGTGATAATTATATAATGTTTTACACTCACCTAAAGGATTATTAGGAACACCTGTTCAATTTCTCATTAATGCAATTATCTAACCAACCAATCACATGACAGTTGCTTCAACGCATTCAGGGGTGTGGTCCTGGTCAAGACAATCTCCTGAACTCCAAACTGAATGTCTGAATGGGAAAGAAAGGTGATTTAAGCAATTTTGAGCGTGGCATGGTTGTTGGTGCCAGACGGGCCGGTCTGAGTATTTCACAATCTGCTCAGTTACTGGGATTTTCACGCACAACCATTTCTAGGGTTTACAAAGAATGGTGTGAAAAGGGAAAAACATCCAGTATGCGGCAGTCCTGTGGGCGAAAATGCCTTGTTGATGCTAGAGGTCAGAGGAGAATGGGCCGACTGATTCAAGCTGATAGAAGAGCAACTTTGACTGAAGTAACCACTCGTTACAACCGAGGTATGCAGCAAAGCATTTGTGAAGCCACAACACGTACAACCTTGAGGCGGATGGGCTACAACAGCAGAAGACCCCACCGGGTACCACTCATCTCCACTACAAATAGGAAAAAGAGGCTACAATTTGCACAAGCTCTCCAAAATTGGACAGTTGAAGACTGGAAAAATGTTGCCTGGTCTGATGAGTCTCAATTTCTGTTGAGACATTCAGATGGTAGAGTCAGAATTTGGCGTAAACAGAATGAGAACATGGATCCATCATGCCTTGTTACCACTGTGCAGGCTGGTGGTGGTGGTGTAATGGTGTGGGGGATGTTTTATTGGCACACTTTAGGCCCCTTAGTGCCAATTGGGCATCGTTTAAATGCCACGGCCTACCTGAGCATTGTTTCTGACCATGTCCATCCCTTTATGACCACCATGTACCCATCCTCTGATGGCTACTTCCAGCAGGATAATGCACCATGTCACAAAGGTCGAATCATTTCAAATTGGTTTCTTGAACATGACAATGAGTTCACTGTACTAAACTGGCCCCCACAGTCACCAGATCTCAACCCAATAGAGCATCTTTGGGATGTGGTGGAACGGGAGCTTCGTGCCCTGGATGTGCATCCCACAAATCTCCATCAACTGCAAGATGCTATCCTATCAATATGGGCCAACATTTCTAAAGAATGCTTTCAGCACCTTGTTGAATCAATGCCATGTAGAATTAAGGCAGTTCTGAAGGCGAAAGGGGGTCAAACACAGTATTAGTATGGTGTTCCTAATAATCCTTTAGGTGAGTGTATATTAACACTAGCATTAGAAGTAGCTTGTATACAGACTGAGCAGATTAGCTTTAGCAGGCTAAGCAAAAGGTCAACAAGGTTCATTTGTTAGAAACTCCTGTCAGTAATAAAAGATCACACAGTGCCGAAATAGCCTACAGCTGTTTTCTTGAAAATCTGTTTGTGACCTGATTGTTTCTCCAGATAGGCAGGAACTGTTTCTGTTAATGAGCGATTGACACTAGGTAAATGACGACCGTGGGATCGCATCTTCCTAGTGCACATCAAAGACAGACATCTGCTTTTTGGATCCATCACCTCTCCATGGGAGGACAGATCGTAAACGGACCCGGAATTGTACCTTCTGATTGGATGAAAGACCATAAGATTTCACGTCACTTTCCTATAAAGCTGCACTCATGTTTGTAAACATCAAGTTCTCACTGAAGGAATTTCCTGACGTGGGGCTTCCGAGCCGGCTTGATTAAAGTTCTATTTGCTTCATCTCGACGACTTCTCCACTTATTTCCGAGACGGTTCTACAATATTCATGAACATTAGCATGCTTTTAGAAAAGAAAGCATCATTCAATCATTGAAAATACATTACAGCTAAATGATTTCACGGCTGGACTAAGGTGATCCAGAAAGAAAGGCCTAGGGTTCAACTGAAAATACTTGTATCTGATGCTTTGCATTTAAATCAGTACACACAATTACATTTTTTCATAATAGTGAACCTTAACTAAACACGATGAAAACAGCTGAACAAAAGTGGGATAAAGAGAATGATTTCAGGGCCAAACACACACTACTTGAGCCACACATCCTTAACTGCCCATATAGAGTCAGAACTGCACCCACTGTAGCACAAAGCAGAATATCCAGAAAGTCTAAATTTCTTTTTTTTTCTGATTTCTTTACATTTGTTTTTCATCCTTTAGGGCTTCTTTTAATTGCTATTTTACCTCTTCTGTAAAGACACTGTAAAGAGAATAGGTGCAATACTGAGAAATGTGATAACCCAGCTAATAAAGATTCACAACTTGTTAGTACACTTCTACCCTTGGTATTTGATCATGCATTTAAATGGAGCTGACACAAATGCATTAGGATGTAGTAAGTTGGCCTAGTTTATCACTCTGGGCCTGATGTACAGAGTCATACACATTGATATTTGATCCACAAAGTACTGTGCTAATATCCTGCAGAATATGTTGCTAAACATTCAGCCAGACTCTGAGTTCAACCTACCTGTCAGACTGCCAGTTGCTATTGTAGCTGAACGCACACTTCATAATACTGTCGAGGGTCATTATGCTGACATGTTGGAACAATTCCAAGGATTCCTCCTTCCCAGCATGCTTCTCCCAATTATCCTACAAAGAGACAACAGTGTTTCTTCAGTTCTTAATGAAGTACTTCCCTTGATCTCACTATAAAGATTATTTGCATGACAAAATATTACCCCCAAAAAGCACCAGCTTTGCATGGAATTAAAGTGCACTCTAGTTGTGCTAATAAAAAATAATGCAAGTCAAATTTTGTGGAAAAACAAATTAACATACATTACTGTGCAAAAGTTTTAGGCAGGTGTGAAAAAATGTTGTAAAGTAAGAATGCTTTCAAAAATAGACATGTTAATAGATTATATTTATCAATTAACTAAATGCAAAGTGAGAAGAAGAAAAAGAAAAATCTAAATCAAATCCATATTTGGTGTGACCACCCTTTGCCTTCAAAACAGCATTGATTCTTCTAGGTACACTTGCACAAAGTCAGTGATTTTGTAGGCATATAGTCAGGTGTATGATTAAACAATTATACCAAACAGGTGCTAATGATCATCAATTCCATATGTAGGTTGAAACACAATAATTAACTGAAACAGAAACAGCTGTGTAGGAGGAATAACACTGGGTGAGGAACAACCAAACTGAGCTAACAAGGTGAGGTTGCTGAAGAGTTTACTGTCAAAAGTCATACACCATGGCAAGACTGAGCACAGCAACAAGACACAAAGTAGTTATACTGCATCAGCAAGGTCTCTCCCATGCAGACATTTCAAGGCAGACAGGGGTTTCCAGATGTGCTGTCCAAGCTCTTTTGAAGAAGCACAAAGAAACGGGCAACATTGAGGACCATAGACACAGTGGCCAGCCAAGGAATCTTACTGCAGCAGATGACAGACACATCATGCTTACTTCCCTTCGCAATCGGAAGATGTCCAGCAGTGCCATCAGCTCAGAATTGGCAGAAAACAGTGGGACCCTGGTACACCCATCTACTGTCTGGAGAAGTCTGGTCAGAAGTGGCCTTCATGGAAGACTTGTGGTCAAAAACCATACCTCCGATGTGGCAACAAGGACAAGTGACTCAACTATGCACAAAAACGCAGGAACTGGGGTGCAGAAAAATGGCAGCAGGTGCTCTGGACTGATGAGTCAAAATTTGAAATATTTGGCTGTAGCACAAGGTAGTTTGATTGCCGAAGGGCTGGATAGCGATACATGAATGAGTGTCTGCAGGCAACAGTAAAGCATGGTGGAGGTTCCTTGCAAGTTTGGTGCTGCACTTCTGCAAATGGAGTTGGGGATTTGGTCTGGATTAATGGTCTCCTCAACGCTGAGAAGTACAGGCAGATACTTATCCATCATGCAATACCATCAGGGAGGCATATGATTGGCAAAGGATGGTCACACCAAATATTGATTTGATTTAGATTTTTCTTCTATTCACTCACTTTGCATTTAGTTAATTGATAAATATAATAATAATAATAATAATAATAATAATAATAATAATTATTATTATTATTATTATTTCTTGGCAGATGCCCTTATCTATTAACGTCTATTTTTGAAAGCATTCTTACTTCACAGTATTTTTTCACACCTGCCTAAAACTTTAGCAAAGTACTGTACATTCTATATTAAAAAATATAACTGTGCTAAGCTTATAATGCCCTTTTACAGAAGGAAAAAAATGCTGATTCTAACATAAGAAAAACAAATGGAACCATTTAAAGGGCCTACTAGGATGGTTTTGTCATGGCTTACATCATCTATATTATCATTTTTGTTTGTTCTTGAAACTAAGACTATTATTTTTCTTTTCGTACCACAATGCCAACTCAGTATTCCTCTCAGGTGATAATTCTATACACATAAACTGATCCATCAGAGATTGTCTAGATATATATACATTTATGAGTTTGCTTTGAATTACCACACATTGTGAATTAAACTGATCATATTGTATCTTATTATAATTTACAACAACATTATTTAAATGCCCCAGAGGGCTGGCAGTCAGTTCTGGGAATTGGATCGCAGTCTTCGATACAACCCAACCACTTCAGTTGTTTCCACTTGGGCAGCCAAAAGATTAAAACCCACTGACAAGACGTAATTGTGGGCATCGTTCTCCTTGGTCTGACTCCAAAGCCATGTATGTTGCACTGCTCCCTCTCAGCTGTAGCATGTTAGTGCTCTGTACTTCAGAGAAGGAACAGCCACCATTAAAATTCAGGTGGGGGATGCCAGCTGGCACCAGGAATTCAACCCTAGTTCACACTACTCCTTCCAGTGCATTAAACTGCGAATTATTATTATTCAATTTAATGATTGTGAGAATATTCAATACATATAATTAAGAAATCCACACTATGCCTAATATTAAATCCACACCATGCCTAATTATATTAGTAACGAGCAATAACTTTAATGATTTACTGTCTGTGCCAGAACATGCTGACATTTTTAAACAGTTTCGCTTTCTAACATTCATTTTATAGTGATATAACAGAGCTTTTCTAATCAGTTGCTTACCAAGCCAGGGAATAAGGAACCTGTACCCAAACTCATCTTTTGGTTCTGAAAAATGCATATTAAATGTCTTTGAAGAACTGTATCTTATTTTAAAACTTGAATGAAAACTGTAATATTACTGGAAACAATAGTTTATACTGCTAATATCAGACTCTCAAAAGCAATGCTCAATGATTTTCATTCCAGTGTATCCTAAAGAATTTAATAAGACAAAATATGGGAACTGCTTTGTGCATTCCATGTTTTTCCAGATCTGTCCCATCTTGAAGTAGAAAGAGACTAAGCATTCTGAAACATCCCATTTCATAGGTTGATATTAACAAGGATGAGATCCATTTCACAAACTATTAGCCAGGAAATAGACCTCATGCAATAAAGTAAATATATTTCTCAGATTTTACTATTATTGGGATTTTAGCATGAACTAGTGGAATGAAAAATCAATTGTATTCCCCTCTATCAATTATAATAAAACAGGAGGCAGAAACAGATTTAAGTTAAGCACTTTGTTTACATGAACTCAAAACAAACCCACCAATCCAAGGGCCTGAAATTCAAAGATTGCTTCAGTGTTTCTGCTCCTTAAAAAGGGTGTGAAGCCACCCAGGGGATAATTTACTGATTAGCTAAACATACATGAGGCAGCAATGTGCTACATTCTAATGTTGGCCAATCAGTTTATTAAGCCTCCCAGACCAGCACAGCAAGTATATGTGGCAAAAGGGAGTTCAACAATTAGAGTGGAAGAACACTTAATGTAATTGCATAGAAACAAAAAATATATTTTCTTCACTGCTAATCAATTTGTAAGTAATGTAGTGAAGAATGTATGATAGATATCTATGAGATTAATGTTTTGTGCTGGAGATTGCAGAAATGATCAAAGATCTTTATTATAAGTAACAATGAATGGATAGATAATGGAACTATATATAGTATTGTCAATGTTACTGTACACAGTTTCGAATTACCCACTTGAGATATCAACCAGTGACCATAAAATGCTGAGCAGAATGGTAATATGGTCGAATAGCAAATGCTGATTGTTTTCTTTTTTCTTTTCTTTTCTTTTTTTAATAATATATTACATATAAAACATGGTTAATAACATTTGCAGAACCGATTTACTATATATAAATATATTTTAAGATTTACAACAACTTCATTATTAGTATTATTTCTTGGCAGATGCCAAAAGCATTAGGATGAAAACCATGATTACTTCACCCCCCTCCTGATATAACACACAACATAGCTGTACATTGTATAATAAATGGGGGGGGGGGGTAGTCTCATGTGGATTACAAGGTACAAATTCAGCAAAGAAGTCACCTGCTTTTTTTATTACTGTAGTGTGCCTTTAAACAAAGCTCGCGTTCTGGTAGCCGCAGTCCTGCGCAGATCTGCACAATTCCACCGCTCCCATTGGTGCAGCCTCGCACATCCACGCAGACCTGCGGAAGTCTGCCCAATACGAACACGTCCAAAGTCTACAGCCGCCGATTACGTAAATACTGTATATGAATGACGTGCGCACTGTAGGCAGTGCCTGTACAGGGACCAATCAGAAGCCTGCTTGTTGGAAGGTGAGCCTGTCAGCTGCTCGGGAAATAATGTTTTGGAAGTAACTACAGTAGATGTTATGCTGATTTGTTTTAGTTTTTTCAAGGGCAATAAAACTTTATTATCCTGAATTTTGATCCGCGTTCCATACAGTAAGCTTTTACAATCATACGCGATTGCGGAAGAGCTGTAACTTGGGGCTACAGCGGGAGCTCCGGACTTGACTTTCAATCGGACACATTTTGACGAGGGAAGTGGCTGTTCAGGAGACGGATCGAAATGTCTCCATTTCAGTAGACAGCGAGATCACCCCCGAGAGAGATTCGGCTGTGTATGCCTGACCGGACGCCACCAAACTGGATCACAAGGCGCTGGAAGTCGGGTACAAGCCGGGTCCGGCTGGGGCTCTGACCCCGCAGAAGAAGATGAAGAAGCGGAAGGAGCTCAACGCGTTAATCGGGCTCGGCGGGGAGAGCAAGAGGAAGAAGACCAAGAAGGGCTCGGGACACCGGCTCCTGCGCACCGAGCCGCCCGATTCGGACTCCGAGTCCAGTTCGGAGGATGACGAGTTCGGCCACCTGAGCGCCGCCTCCGCGCTGGGGAAGTGAGTGTCGCCCACAGTTGCACTTCAGCGCCAACGCTTTTGTTTTGATTCCGTCGCTAATACGACTTACACCCCCCCCCCCCCCCCACAGCGACTGCAACTCTGTTTGGTAATTGCAAGTTGTAGATAATCTGGAAAGGAAAGGCAGACACACACTACTAATTAAAACAAATACTCTGTCACGCACTTCCTCTTTACCTGTAGTGCATGCATAGTTCATATTATTTGCAAATCAAATGCTGCCACTATAACTTCTCTGCTTCTACTTTACACCTCACCCACATAGCCATGTACATTGAATGCATCTAATAGCATTTAACCAGAATGTAGTCATGTGCTTTAGGGGGGTATTCTGTACATGATTTTCCATATTCCTTGATGTTTGTTCATGTATGTGTATGTGCGTGTTTGGTTCTACCAGGAGAACATATGCACAGTGCTGCAACATCTGCTACCCTTTGTGTGCATTCATCATCCTGGCTGCTTGCGTGGTGGCCTGCGCTGGTTTAATATGGATGCAGATCGCCCTGAAGGAAGATCTAGATGCTCTGAAGGAAAAGCTGCGTACAAGTGAGTCGACCTGAAAATAAGCCGTGGAGGATCCATTTCATGTCAGTGTACATGCATCTTACACATAATTCTAGCGATGCTTTCAACATCCATGAAACAAAACCACTGACCAGAGTTGGGAGTAAAATTGTGTCTCACAAGAAAAACACCGAACTTTGCACCAGGCACAGTTTCAGATAAGGGTGTCTTTTATGAGCTCTTTGATTGAGTGGTGCTATTTTAAATTATTATATTTTCCAAACATCAGATGATTAGGACATTTGGAAACTTCACATCAACATGAACAATACACTGAGTTTTTGTTGTTGTTGTATTTGTTTCATGGTTAAATGGTGCTTTGTAAAACTGAAGCCACCCTTTCAATAAGCTTGTCACTCTCTATAAAGTACACGCATGGTAAGCATAGAGAGGAACCCATTTATTACCTCCTGTCTGGATCTTCTCGGATGACTCCCCTGTTCTCCCTGTGGCAGCTTCCCCACATCCTCCAACTGTGACGGAGAGAATCAAAACACAATGAGTCAATGTGAACCAGGTCCCTCAGGGTTCAGACCTCCCACTCATTGAAATTGTTTCTGTCACCACTGTAAATGACTTATATTTTCAAATTACTTGTTTACTGTTGAGTATGGCTTCTGGGTAAACTTAAAACATGTTCTAGAAGTGTGCCTAATACATTGGATGGAGTGCATGGCCAATTGGAGACGCATGCAGAGATGGGTAAACAAATGTAATAATAAAAGATAGATTTCAGTGGTATCATTTGAAACTGTATATTGATGTTGGGAAAAATCCATCCATAGAACTTTCTGCTTGTTGTTTTGTGTAATGTGATGACTTTCAATGCATATTTGATTTTAATTTTCAACACCAGCCTTCCTGTTTGCATTCAAATGTGGACCCAATCTTTGAAGGCCTTGATTTGTGGTACTTAGAACCACAGTGTGCTTGTTAGATGTGTGAGGCATTGGCAACTGGCAAGTATTGTGTGAGACTGTTGTCAGTGCTCCTGTATTCTCCTCTTTGCTTTGAAAAAAGCAAATATTGCATTAGTCAGAATCGAAAAATTAACTCCGGCTGTGGCAGGAAGAAGTGTTTTATGTCAGAAATCCGACATCACGTTATACAAATGCCTAAATCTTGACTTCTTCTCATCAGAAGAGTGTAGCAGAGCAGTGATGCTTTTCTGTTAGACAGAGCAGTGATAAACATCTATGTGACTATCGACCATTAATGATTCAGGAGTATCTAATCACAAAATGGATATGAATGATTTATTAGTGGAAAGAATATCCGCAGAGCTGTATTTAGACGAGCACTGAAACATTTGGCATTGAGAGCTGGGTAATAATGCTGTGTGACAATTATAGAAGATAAATCATTTTTATTTTACTCTCATCAAATAGTTGTATTTTTTTCTCCCATATTCAAGAGGTCTGACTAGGTACAGGAGCACTGTCATGGTTTGTGAAATTAAAATGTCTTTCAAGTGAAGTCAGGCCTAACCCTTTTTTATGTTTTTTTTTTTTTTTTTTTTTCCTCTTCCAGTGGAGTCCAGCCAAAAAGTATCAGCCCACGAGATCCCCAAACTCAGCGAGGACTTACTAGACAAACAGAAGAAGCTTGAAAATATTGAAAATGGAGATAAGGGGCTGAGTAAAGTGTGGTCAAACATAACAGAAATAAACAAAAAGGTACATTACATTACATAACGGGATTATTTGTGCAGTGTGATGTATTTGCCCTACTATATTGGTTAATTGAGGTTGTACTTCGTTAGATTGCTACATATAATATACATATATAATTCCCAGAATTCCCAGAATATGTACATATACAGTATTAACAGTGATACATTTTTTTAAGGAAATCAGTATGTAGTGTTTTACATAAATAGTAGATTTCTGCATGCTTAACACTGAACTTAATACATACACATACGGGGCTAGAAAGAAAGACAAGTGTCCTAAGATCATAGAACACAACTGAGTCATATTCTATAATGTTTGCTTTGGATTACAGCAACATCCTGGACGTTTGTTCTGCTAGTGCTCAATCAAAGTCCACATTGCTGTAATCAGTTCATGATTTATGGTACTGAGTGAAGATCTAACATGGAGGCTGTTCGGGTATTGTGTCAATTTCAGGAAAGTAATGCTCATGACAGTGAATCCACAGCTCAAGTTAATACATACAAAAAACAACCAATTATGGTGTTTCAGGGATTTCCTCAAACTGCTAACTGTAGGCTGTAGATCTTTAGAGCTGATCATATTCAGATGTCTGAGAAGCACATGGAATTTTAGGCACAGACTTTTTTTTTTTCTTCAATGCTGTATATTTATCATCTTTCTTTTTTTGCTGATTAAATGTCACTGCCTATTTTAGATCAGTTTGCTTGATTCTGCTGTCAGCCACCTGAAAGCAAACATAAAATCGGCTTCTGATTTGATCAATCTTCCCACCACAGTTGAAGAGCTTCAAAAGGTAAAGATTTTCACCTGTAAAATCCTGAAAATGTATCTTGTCTTTACACATCCAATTTGGGTAAAGCTATGTCTGTATCTTCAATGGACATGCATCAGTTGAATGATCTCTTGTGGGTTTATTTTCTATTGAGGTAAACTCCAGATTAGAACTATTTTTGATAGTATTTAAAAGGTAAGGCTTTATTTGTTTGTTTTATGTTAAGAAATGTATTGTAGTTGGGCTCACATTTTTATTTTCCACACATTTCTCCCATTTCTTATCTCAGAGTGTTGCCACAATCGGGAGCACGTTAACAAGTGTGCAGCATGACGTTGAGACAATGCAGACCGCGCTCGACGAGCAGAAGAAAACGGTGATTGCAGTTAGAAAAAACATGGTAAACTGCTTTGTGAACAGCTACGAGCACTCTTTATTGTGTAGTTCATTCACTTGCTACCTGTACATTTGTTATTAACCTAAATTGGTTATTCTTTTAACTTGTTTTTTTTTTATTACAGGATGAGAAACAGGATCGTGAAAGTAAAGAAACAAACAAATCGTCTTCTCCCACTTCCACAGAACAACCACCAGCCGATAACCGGACATCATGTTTAATACTCAAACAGGTACTGACATCGGAATAACCGCTCCGATCTTTCATTTATTCAACTGAAAAAAGGTGTTGCAAATGTCTGCAGTTTTTAATGTAATCTCTCACTGTGATGTGTATATATTTATATGTATATATATATTTTTTTTTTTCTCCTTACATTCTTCTCTGTTGCCGGCTTCCCTTAGATTAGTAGTCACGAAAAGTAACTTTAAAAATGCTTCCTGATCGTAACGTTTTTGTATCGAAACCAGTGTTATCTGTTTTTCGTTCTACTTCAGGAAATGCTGTATCTCCAAGATGCGATTAGTGAGCTGAACGCCACCCAGGTGCTTTACCAATCGCACAACGACGAGCAGGTGCACAGCATGAACGCAACCATTGGCGGCCTCAAGCAGAGGATGTTTTCACTGGAAAATGATTTCCTCAGCTTTAACGTTACACGAGCCCCTCGGCACAACATGAGTACAATGGTATGTCGTCGCATGTTTTGGTAAACCATCTTTTTATTTCCTCTGTCAGCCAGACAGAGCTAAGATCACAATACAAGCTTACTTTAGTGATATTCAGTTTATGAACCACTTTGCTTGTACATGACTAGTGGTGGCTGGTGGCGTACAATCTGAAGAGACACCCTGGATGTGACGGATACTCTGTTCACTCACGCTGGAGTTCGCACACAGTTTAATCACGTCTACATACTACAATTGATGATAACAATAACATATTTTACATTCCATGTGTTTTGTTTATGGTGATGTTCAACTTGTGATGTCACTGACTAAAACACGTCCTGATTGCGGTTTATTGGCATCATAGAAAAATAAATACATCGTTTTTTATATGTAATTTTCTTATATTTATAGCGCAAAACAATACATGATGTATATTTATTTTTGAATGGTATTAAATCATAGTTTATGGAAATATAGTTTATTTTTTTAGGGTGTTGGGCTCTACGGTAGCTGTCTTCTTAACACTCTAAGAATATGCAGTCCTATTATTTACTGTGCATACATTAAGACATTCTCTTCTCATTTATCTTATTAAATAACCCCTGTCCAATTGTTCTGTTTTTAACTTAATGGGGAATTTGTTCAGTCAATAAACTTAATCTGCATTTTATTAAAATGATCATATACTAGCTCTCCAGTAGCCTAATGCTAGTTTTTTTTATGCAAGAGATGAGTGTTCTCCTCCTTCCTTCTCAGTCGTTCCCTAATCCCCCACACAAAAGTAGATAAGGGACTCTTGCTAATGTACACATTCCGTGTTCTAGGACTCTCGAACCGAGGAGCTGAGAGAAAAGCTTCAGTTGATCAATGCCCTGACTAGTAAACCACAGAGCGAGGTGCATCCAGGGGAAACGGATCAGGAACCAGAACTGAAGCCGGCCTCTGGTGAACCTGGACCTGCAGGAATAAATCCAGAGCACGTCTTGGCCAGTTCTGAGATAACACCAGACCAAGGACTGCCTCCAGATAGTGCCAAAGCCCCCGACGGCGACCACTTTAAGGACCATAGAGAAACAGACAATCAACACCTCAATGGAAGCGAAACGCCACCAGACACTGACCGCATCAGTGACAGTAATGTGGAAAAAACGGTCAAAGGCTTTCCAGCTGCCCAGGAAATCTTTCCACCAGAAGTTGTTAAAAAAACTGAAACTGGAAAATCACCTCTTCCTTCTATAAAGGGTAAGACTGCAATCTAAAAGTAATAATAGTGTTCATTATGTGTCACATTCTCTCTCAGATTCTTATCGTTCTTCTTATTTGAAATGGCTACTTATCTCTTCTCTCTACCCTCCCATGCGGAATTCCTCATTGTTAATCGGCTTGGCTCCACACTGAAGCCCAGATGGATCTTGCAGCACATATTGAGATGCGGTTATATTTCTTAAAGCACAAAAAGCAGAGATAGTCTTTTATGCAGTTCTCAGTGATAAGACAGCGGGCTAAACAGGCACATTATAAATCATAGCAAGTGGAGGAAGCCCCTGTAATTCCGGTCACAGTTGACTCCGAAAGGAACGGAGGGCCCAACCGTCACTCCCAAGTTCACGTCTAAACCCATGGTTCTGGAACCCCCACATAGAAACAAAGCTTGACATCCTGTAGGAGCCAAAAGCTTGTATTTTTCTGTAATGTCGTTTGCACACTCAGCTGCAACAGTAAACATAATGAAATGTAAAATAGTTTACACAGCACTTGTTATTTTTAACACCTCAAAATTGTGACAGTTTACCTGCTGATGCAGATGATAGCAGTTTCTCTGGTGTTTTTCTAAACAAAGCATATTGTACACCAAAAAAACACACAGAAAAAATTTAAGTAGGGCATCTAAAGGAGAATAAAATATGCTTGCGAGGTGCCAGGAGACAATAGAATACATTCCATAGTTTCTAAATTTGAGATGCTATATACTGTGAGAAATTATGATTGTGTGTTTGCAGAATGACCAGCAGAGGGTAGTATTATTTAACCAAGTGTTTCAACTTCGGGGATATATTTCTTGCACTGTATTTTAATGCAGTGGCAAATCCATTAGTGAAAATGACTGTTCCTCCAGCTATTGAATCCTGTTCACCCCATGTATGGCTTTTGTCCACAGATGGCTCTTCACAGACCTCAAATTCTACCAGACTTCCAAGATTTCTATCACATGTTCTCTCCAATAAAGAAACGGGAAGACCCTTATCCTTGCCAGGAATCGGAAGTTTAAAAGGTAACCCACCAGGCTACGTCTGCTTATTTTGCTTATACTGGAATTGGTGTGAACAGCTGATTTATTCTAGGGAGGATTAATGGACCCAATCTTTTAATTCATAGATCTACAGGAGTTCTTCCTTGGATTGGGAGAAGGTTCTTCTGAAGGGCTCTCTTACGATGAACTGAAGAAGCATTTTGGATTTTCAACGCCTGACATTCGTGAACTGGAGAGTTACGATGTTGACAAAAATCAGAAATACTCGCAGGCTGAGCTCCAGGCTGCCACAGGACTGTGAGAAACAGTGTAGGAATGAAAGTATTAACTGGACAAGCTCTGAAGGTCTCAGATATGCAAGACTTCATTGCTGATGTTGCACTTTTAAATTAGTATTTAACCTGTCTGCAATGTAACACTTGCACTCACTTATATACTTCTGCACGGTATGCATTTTGCCATTTTAAAATCTCAGAAAATTTTCTTCTGTTATTTTTTGTTCCTTTTTTTTTTTTTTTTACGTGGTGCATTGACAATTAAAGTTTATTTTATGGTTCCCAGAGAAGAAAAGATTAACAAAACTGTAGAACAATTTAATCTGATTATTTCATTGATGGTGTGTTCAGAAATTGAAGTAGGCCTGTAAGTGAAGGTGCTAAAAGCTAAAATCTAAATATCAAGAATAATTGAACTGACATTTAAAAAAATGTATAGTGCTATTACTTATCCAGCAAAACAAATTCACAATTCTGTTTATGATTTGTGGGGGGAGTGGGTTAAGTTTTAATTCTGAATGATGGGCTGCACAAACTAACAAGGATCTAGCCTTTTTTGCTAAAAGCTTAAGTTGCCCTAACAACATATAAAAATGCTCACACACTGATGTGATGGATCTCTCTCATTTGTTGGTGACATTAAATTATAATTCCAGGTGATAATTCCATCTGTCAAGTTTAAATTTCCAAATTAAGACCTTTGGAGTTTTAATGTTTATATCTGTTGTATAATTTGGTCTTGTGTTACTTATTTATTATTATTTTTTGGTGAGTGAAATTGTAGCATAACTGCTGCTTTCAGGGCCCAACCTTACTGATTTAACCATGTATTTTAATTCCTTTGGACAGTTTACAAATCTGATAGGTTGGAAGGGCTATAAATAAAAGCTTTGTAGTGGTTAGAAAATACATTGAGTGTTTTAACCGTACAATTATTTATAACAATCAGCATATATAGCAATAATAATCAGTCTGGCGCTTTATTGAGTATAGAGCGTGAATATTCAGCTATGTTTTGACAGGGTTTCGTTTTGAAAAGGCTGATATGTAAAATATGCGTTTGAAGTTTAAATGCATTCAGATGCACAATTGTAACAGGTAGCTAGACAAGCACTGAGCACGGTTCCCAGAATTCTTTGTGAATGTTTAACTTTTTGCTCTTGGGAACAATGTGTCAAATGCCTGGGGTTGTGACCATAAAGGATTTGTTTGCCAGAAATGCACAAACCTCCACTGCATTTTATGGCATGCTAATGTTTTATGATTTGGGACCCATTATCTCCAGTACAGTCATTTATTTATATGAGGTAGGATTTTAATAATAGCTTTGTGTATAATACTTAAATCTACAGTTTTTTTTTATGTTCTGTATAAATAGCTTCCAGCACTGTATATTAAAAATGGAGGCAACTTTATTAACATGTGCTATGCATGTTTCACAAAATGTAATATGAATAAATGTCTAATTTATCAAAAAAAATAAAATAAACCAGTTTGCCTGTCTTATTTACAATATACCAGAATGGAACACGACCCAAAGTCCAATAAAATGTAGTGTTTAGCCCAAAGTGAATGTGTTACAGGACAATGTGAATAACTACACTTGGAAATTATGAATAATACATCATTTTATGGTTTATGTGGTTGTATTTGTCATTAAAATAGTGTAAATGACTTTTAAGATGCTGTACAGTGAATATTTTGTACACCAGGGGGCACTCCATACTTTCTATTCAAATACCTAATCCTGCAAACATCAGATTTAACATACACCATTAACGGATTTTTTTATAATTCAGGCAGCTTTCAATTACATTTCTATCCAGCATTTATTATTCCCAATGATCTGAATGCATCAGCGAAACGACAATCTTCCCTTCGTTGTGGAAATCATGTCATTAAAACGCACAAATGTACAATCTTGTAAATAGACTACCAGGTTAATGTTGAAAGGAAAGTACTCAAGACTTTGTGTCACGATGTTCGTATGAATTATTTAACATATCATGAATGATTGGGACATGTACTTGAAGCATACTTGTCTGCAGCTATGCCAATATAAGTAATTATGTGTACAAATTAAGGTTTTTACACCACAAATGACAAGCAGTCAGGAAAAATACTGCTACCATACTATGATGGTAAAAACGTATAAATAAATGTATACATAAAATGTCCTTTTACTTATTTGTGAGTGTCATGAAACATCTTAAAAATGCTGGAGATTTGATTGGCACCAGTGTATCACCTCTATGTAACTTTTTATATTAAATAATGTCTGTAACAAAATAATGTCTTATGTAACCATTAATGTAAAGTTCATTACTGCACCCAAGAGTCTGTTTTCCGTTTAATCTTTACAGAGATCAATTGAGGAAAGAGAGAGGAGAAAAAAAAAAAAAAATATATATATATATATATAGTGTGTCTGCTGAGTGACTGAGCAGCCGATGTAACAATAGCAATTCTCACATTCTCTTACTGATCAATCAGCCAGCTAACTCCAAGCAGACAGATAGCACACACAGTCTGTTAATTAGGGCAATGGTTCAATATTTCGATGAACACTTACAGTACTCCCACCCTTTATTCGGAGATTGATTGAATTTTGTAAATATTGTGAAATAAACTATACTTATTTAGCAGGGATATATTTCCGGTGGTTGAGCACTGATTTTGCCTGGAGAAATCTGTAGAGATTCCAGTTAATTGAACTGCGAGAGGGGGGTTAAGAGAGTAGGTGTGTAAAGACTTGAAATCAATGGAGAGGTATACCTTTCACAATGTTATAGAAAGCTCCAGATTATGATTGTCAAATGCCAAATTCACAGATTCGGCTTAGAAATAATTGGTCACAATCGGATTCCCCTAGTTGTACAACTGTGCAAAAAAAGGTCTCCAGTCCTTCTCTGTGGAAAGTTACTGCGAACTCACAGTGTAGAACAGCCTGTCTCTGCTATCCAATGGATGCAATTAGTAATGTGCAAATTATTTTCTCCTAGATATGGCTAGCATTTAAGTACTGCTTCTCTGCATTTAATTACATGCTGTACACTTCAGGAATTACAGATTGTGAAGCTGTCAAGGAGATAACCTTAGGGGCATTTTTTGCCAGTATTGGAGGCTGGGGAAAAACAGCAAAAGTATGCTGTACAAACAAAGAAGTGTGCTTAAAAATATATATATTAAAGGGGTTTGGAATGAGAAGGGAATTTCAATTCACAAAATCGAAAACCGCTAAGTTTAAGGTCTAGAATGTGTTGTTATTTTAGGCAAGAACATGGAAAGAATTAAATGGCAGCTCACAGTATCATGGTACTCAGAAAATGAAGAAAGCTGGTATTGAAAAGTTTCCTGATGAGCAATTTGATATTCCACCACTGAAACCAATGGTTATGACAGGTTTGGCCGCTGCATGTTGTGTTTCAATTACTATCGCTGAAGGAAGCTTCATAGATGCATGGAAAAGCCAATTGGGTTCTTTTCCATTGCGTTTATTTATGTATTTTTTTTTTGGGGGTGGGGGGGGGCAGGGGAGTTGCTTTGCCCTGAGAAGACACTATAAAGCATGAAGTTGTGCATAAACTGGAAAAAAGCTCCCTTCCTCCCCACCAAACACATCCTATTGAGTGTATGAGTTTTAAGCTAATGCAAACAGGTCACAACGTAGTCTTGAAATATAGCAGGGTTGTATAACTACTATTGGAAATTGTTCTTTAGGAGAACCTCCCAGACTTTCAGGAAATGTCTGTTTCAATGGTGGTTTTGGTTTCTTTTATCATTAGATTGTGTGCTATATGATCTTTTGTGTGCTATAAGCCATGATTTCCTAAAGCTCCTGGAGATCACAAATGAGTTCTGAGAGACACTAACATTCTTCAATAGGTTCTATTACAAACCTTACACTGGCTTTGTAGAATATTTGTGCTCTGAGCATGTTATAGACGTTAGATATGACCTGCATATGTAGCTTTTTATACGTCTACCACAGTTCAGAGATTTCTGCTTCATGCGGGTAAGACTCAAATGAGAGTTTGCTTGTCGCCTGAGGATATGCAGTGCAATGTGCCCAAAGACACGTATCTCTGCCGTACTGTTACAATGTAGGCTAGGTGAAGTGTGACTATACTCTGCGAGCGCCATATCTGCAATTACCAGGACAACAAATGCACTCCAGTACTGGAAGCTTTTTGAATGCAGTGCACATGCAGTAGATCAGGAGATCAAGTATATTTTAGTTATCCTAACATATCTGCAAAGAGGGACCCACAATGAACATCTACCATCCTATGTTCATATCTAATGCATGCCGTTTGTTGGTACATTAGTAGTAATGCATCTATTCTAGTTATGGTCCTGCAGCATCTGTAACAGCATCATATGACAGGAAGTAATCCTCAACAAAGAAAACTAATACAGAGCTGAATACTTTAGGAATATATTAAAAAGAGGTCCCCCCCAAAAAACAAACAACAACAAGAGAGCTGTATCTCTCTCTCTCTCTCTCTGGTATTGCCAAAGTATATATGATATATTATACATACAAATAACAAGAAAATATAAATACATAAATATATTAAACATTCAAATTAAATGAAAAAAGATAAATATACATGAAAAGTAGATCATAATTTCAAGCAATGGGTATGATTAAGTAAATAACTTTCAATAAATAAAAATAATATATATATATACATATATAATAAAAAAGAGAAATTCAGAAGTAGAAAGGTAGACATCAATATCACATGCTTCTCTTTCTCCCTCTCTGAGAAACACTATATTTGCCCTTAAAATGAACTCATCTGTACCTCCATATGATGAAAGCAGAGTCTGTGGCAGCGTGCCTATATAACTGTGAAGGTTGCATCATGCACTCATTAGCTAGGCTTCATATCAATATAAACAATGACTGCTACAGATTCTTGCATTTCCCTTACTCAGTTCTTGTGCCTTCTCCTGTAAATTAATAAGTAAATCACCATATTTTTGTATGAAGTATCAATATTCAGTAAACTTGTCTGACCTGAGTAACATTCACACACACACACACACGCACACACACCAATGCATTTTAATGTGTTTTGTTTTAAAAAATTAAACTGGCCTGGAACAGTAAGACAGGATTGCACTTGAACCCTGAGGATATTCTGGACATGTCTTTTCAGTCTTAAGGTCAGCCAGGAGAAAATTGGCTATGGAGGATTTCCTGTCACAGTGGCTGCTGCTTACAATATGCAGCTGAACTCCCATCCACATGTCTGGCAACGAAAACCCCCCAATGTAAGCATCTGCACATCTGCATCATACTCAAGCATGAACCTTGGACAAATCTGGTTTTATTTCAAGTCGAAAATAGCTCCCAATTTTATTGCATTACACATTCGAAATACTGAAAACCCAAGCTGCCAACAGGCCCTTGGGTGCAGTCAGTCAGATGGACTCTATTCATCTATACAAGCTGCACTTCGGCTTTGGCCATTCACCTGTTTTGAAGGCTTCATGAGCTTGCATTGCTTTTGCTTGTTACTCCTGGAAAACCTCTAAAACTCGCTTTTGAAGTATTTAGACACATTTCTCAGGGTGAGAGGCGAGTCTTCTGTGGTATTCCTTGTTAAGTCTCCTATTCTTGCATCTCTCTTCGTGTTTTGGGGCTCTAAACTCGTTCCACGACTGTCCGTATCGAGCTTATTCATCTCTCCTCTAACGCTGGGCTTAGTGTCAGGACTCTACAGCAGTCTGCTGGACACCTCGTTGATGTCAAACCCTCTGACTCTTGAAGCATGGACGTCATGCGAAGCAGCTCAGCGCACATCGATGCCTAGAGCCTTCTGCTGCGCCACACTGGATCCAACGTCCACTCTCAGCCGTTCCTCTCTGGGGTCCTCCAGCCTTTCGTTACTCTCCATGGCACCACCACCGCCACAACCCATACATCCAAAAACCCCGGTGGCTATACCACCACCTCTTGCACCCTCGCGAGTGAGGCCCACCCTCCCACAGCCTCCGACGCCTGCATCTCCTGTGGAAGAGAGAGTTGATTCTGATCAGTCAATGGCAAACATCCTCTCCATTGAGCTGTCGGGAATGAGGAAGGTGTGGATAGGAGAGCTGCAATATTATCCTTGGGGGGGTCGGAGTCTGTTCTGGAGCAGGCCCAGTCAGCAGCCTCCCCAACAAGTGATAGTCTGCTTCTGCTCCCTCCGCTGTCAAGGTGGACTAGCAGTACGCCACTGCAAACCTAATGATAACCTGAACATTGTAAGCACAAATCCCTCACACAGTGCATATGTCATTTAATTCAATATCTGGCAAACGACTGAGTGGATTGGGAATGACTCAGATTGATTTAGACCAACTAGGCAGATTTGTTTATTTACTTGTTAGCTCTGACACTAGTAGCACTTTTGACAATTTATTTAATCCTTGTAAAACTATATAAATACAAATGATATTGTGATGCACTGCTTGTGCAGATTCAAGATCAGTCCAGAAGCCAATTAGTGATCAAATGTTGTGACATGTCTCTGAGCACTTTGTCACCAAGACATTGTATGAAAACTCTTCTTGAATCTAAATCTCTTTGGTTATCCCTGTAGAGAATCATTTGATCTCCCAATACAGATGGAGTAGAGGATTTTACTTTGCCCATATACCCATGTTTCACACTGTTATTAAGTTTATCTGTATTGCATTGCACAACTTTATGGAAGGTTAATGGACATTGGTGAAAGACTTTGGGGAAAACAGAAAGCCTTGCCTTATTATTTTTAACCTGACATGAACCTCAGATATGGAAACATTTTTATTAACCTCAGTGCACAGACACAGATTTAAAAAGTTACAGCTGTTCTGGAGCTAACTTTTCTTTTAGATTTAATATATTGTACTGTATATTGTAATTGTACTTTCAAAGTTAGCCATAGAGAAAGCCACGTATATTACCTCAGATAGATCAATAACAATTATCTTCATAAAAGTATAAATGTACATATGTGAAGGCTTTATACTTACAGGGAAGACCTTAAAGATTTCCTATTACCACCACTAAAATCAGTTATATCGAATACATTAAATGCATACATTTAACATTAAGAAAGAACATCAGGATTCAGTAAATTCCCAGATGTGCAGGCCTTAAGGCAGACTTATCACCTCTCCACAATAATAAACACAGCCATGTAAAGTGATTTATAGACTCTAATGAAATACAACTATTTAAGTAACCCACAATATGAGGAGGTAAACGTGCAGTGTCTTTCAAGTTCTTGCCTTCAAACAGAGACCACAAACAGATCAACGATAAAGATTAAATGGAAATGGCCAACAATGGTCCTTACTTTTTTTAAGATGGAAATAGTTTGTTTTTCTCTAGAATAATTAAACTCCAAGGTAATCTAAATTCAGTCCTTAATAAGAAGATAGGTAACTCTGGGTTACAGAATGAACCACTTTTGAAAATAGAGATGAGGCCGATAAATGTAGAATATATCAACAAAGCCAGAAGGACACCCTCGGGCACTTGTCTGGCAAAAGCGTCAGCATGGTCGTCTAATAGCCATCCCAAAGAAAAGGGCATTCCTTCTCTTCAGACATTGTGGAAAATTTCACCAGGAGTGTGTCTATATAAGATCAAAGAACTGGCTGTCAAAAATAACATGGTTACCTGTAAATCTTTCCATAAACTAAGTGAAAACTATACATAGACCACTGGCTAATGCAGAGTAATAATACATTAATAAATAAATAACTGTATGGTCCATTTCAAAAGAAAACATAACCGTAGTTTTTACTGTCATTTTGTGCCGAGTTACTATGGCTCCCAAGATGGAGATGACATATTTTGATTGTGTTTCCATAATTACCCTTCACAAGGAAGGGTATGCTTGGAGGGAAATTGCAAAAAATGTCAATGTTTTACTTAATGGAGTATAAACAACAATCAAGAGATACAAGGGAACTGATAGATACTGAAACATAGCTAAGAGAAAGAACGCAATACCAAAAAGAAGACAAGAAAAATCAATTACACGTGCAAAAGAGCTTAATTTCTTTTGTTTGCATTTTATTATTTTACAGAATCTCAATCATGTTTTTAAAATGTAAATCACAAGTTGCCCTTAGTGACATTTTCATGACCAAATGGCTTCCCTGCAGAGGTTTAAATTATATTTTCAGTTGCGGTTTTTGTAACTGTGGTGACTTTTGTAATGGAAAGTTTCATAGCTGGATATATCAGAAACAACAGAATGGTTCCTATAGCACCAGTGGTACAAAGGCCAGCTTTACCAAAATCAATTATTGCTCAGTAGTTCAGCTCTCCAAACATGGAAATCACTACTAGACATCCTGAGCTTAAAATCTAATTACAATAATAAAACTACATGCAAACTCGTTGCTTTATGCATAGTTCTAAAATATTTTGGGAACATAGGCATGTGTTATTTAAATGCAGTAGTAATAAAACATATAAATCATGCTGTTTTCAATAAGTTGTAAGTTATCTGCAGAAGACAAAAACGTTTGAATCCTATGTTTTGGTTTATGTCAATTCAAAGGGTCAATTCAACTAAGTGATCCTTCAGAGAAAGTTGTAGCTAAAAGCCTATGGAATTGTGAATAGATTATTTTTTGTAAAATGTTTTTTCTTGACCACACCCATGTGATTTCAGTGGGTTTAAGAATTTAAATTGATGCTGCAAACAGAAATTGAACATCTAAATGTGACCCTACATCTTGACAGCACTTAGCTTTTACTGTCCAGGATGTAGGACCTCACTTACTGTACTTGCCTATGTAAATTGTAAATTGGAATTTGTAAAATGTATTATATTTTGAAATGTTTTAGTTAGATTGAATTTGTAATGATTGATGCCTTTTACTTTGCTAATTGTTTGTTTATTTATTTAATGGCTTATTTCAATATATTTTCATGGTTTAACAAATACAACATATTCTGAAACTCCAGCTGCAAACTCCATTGCCAAAGGCAGGGAGGAGGTAATGGTGGATAGTAAATATTTGTCTATATTTTATATGATGTTGCTTATATGAGTAAGGGATTTTCTGTTAACCTCCCAAACATCTTCACAATCAAAATGCCATAACACATTAAGTCTGGGCCTTGTTATCCCATTTATAACAGATCATTAAACTTTTATTCATTCAGGGATTTATTAGGCCAAGAACTTCAGCAAAAAAGCAGTTTAAAAAGATTAGGATGAGAAAACCATGAGTTGTAACAATAGAGAACAATCTTTTTAAAACCGTAGATGTATGATCCGTTACAAATTTAAGAAAAAACAATCCAGGAGTCAACACAGAAATAATGTAACTAAACATACAGTAGTATATTAAATACAATAGATGTGCACTGAAAATATATCTTTATTTGTGTTATATTGCCTTTTCTTGCTTAAGAATGTCATCCCTAAGACATTTAACAAAAATAAATCTATAATTAGTAATATGAGACATCCAAAAGAGCTGAAATAATGCAAAATACAAAAGCCAACTATATAGAACCCATTCTACACAATAAATCAGTCTATATTCTTGTATAATTACTGCTGAACATACTGTACATTTATTAAGATTAACCTGGTTTTGTTCCGAGTTAATGCAGTATGTAGTTTTATTGCTCTGCTGCTGTCATTTGAAGTGGAAATTGTGTGATCAAATGCTTTCAGTTTTAATACTACCAGATTATAACAGTTTTTGGCTACAAAAAATAAATCTACTGTTATTAAGATTCCAGTTGAATAATATGTTAAACTACAGCTGTATGGATGCATAAAATATATAGTCCTGATTGGGCTCCACATAGAATAAACTAAAATTATCATTATACTAGGGCACTGTGTTTTATGTGACCTGTTTATTTCAATTGTAATTGAACAATTGATTACAATTAATGATGTGCTTGCTCAAGCATTAAAACCACATTTAAATGACCACATGAGACGACAAGAAGGCTTTACCCACAAAGTTGCCAACTAAGAAAAAGCATAAAATGATGGGAAACTTGGTATTCTGCTGCTTAATATTAATCCAAATACCTGCCTGAGTAGTTTGGATCTGATAACTGGAATTATAATCTATTCCAGGATTTGGTGTTGACTGTAAATCAGAAATGGACAAATACCGACCATATGCAAAATAAAACGGCAGTAGAAGGACTGAATGATTTCAGGATTAAAGCTGAAAAATAGTTTAACAAGAAAGACTAAACAATACTTGTCAGTTATTACCAATTCTGTAGGTGCTGAAAGAGGTTTTTCTTCTCATGGCCAAGTTTTTACAGAACAACATCAATCTATGAAAGAAGACAATGCTTAAATTGAATAGCAACATTTAATGCAGGGACATTTTCTTTCTTGAAACTGACACCAAATGTGCTGCTTACAAACAACCTTACATTATTATTATGATGTTATCTTTGTAATTGATGTTACGGCACTGATGTTATGATTTCAGTATTTTATATACATTTTTCTGGGAATCAGTGTTTTTGTTGACAAATGATGTGCTCCTACTAAGTAAACTGAAACATTTAAATGATTTATTTACACATTCTAACAAATACTATTGAATGAGACACGTTAGTAATAAAGGGATGCATGACTAAATACATATTCGTAGCTGAATGACTAATTGAGATGATTAAATCAATCAAGAGATTATTAATCAATACATGATTTTAATAAGCAGACTACACTGCCCCATTGTGCTTGGAGGAATGGAGTGCAGCCTAAGAAAGAAGGCTGTTTAAAATGCAGGGCCCTAATTATAAAACATCTTAGAAGGCATAGTATGGAAGCATGCACTTGTACAAACAGATTGATTCCTTATTAAACAATGTAGCTTAGTGTACTTGGCTACTTTATTGTTTAGGTCATCACAATGCACAATTAATCTGTGACTCATCATTTAATATTGACTTGTTAAATCTTCAGTATTGTAGTACTCAACAGGGGAGTATACAGCAATTATGGTCCAGATGGCAGCTGCATAGCAGTCTATGGGCTTGTGTATTGATACAGTGTCAGAATGTCAGATTTACATACTATATACAGTTACTTGGGGACTACTTTAATGCAAGGAGCTCCTGCAAACAGCTCTAGATAATGTCTTATTAAAAAAAAGAAGAAAAGTTTTAAGCCTTATCCTTCTCACTTTCCCAAGCTGATTTAAATTGAGTGGATGTCATTGGTCTCAGTTTATTTATAAGATTATTTTAAATTAATATTGAGAAGTACGGATTTAGTTCTCTTTAGTATTCCACGGAGTCATCAGAAGTAGTAATTGCTAAGGAAATATCTGTGCAACACAAATTACATCATACTATTAATACTAAAATCCAGGACACAAAACTATATTTATGACAAATTAAACCCAACCTCAGACCATGCTTTTAAAATACCTGTTGCCACTATTAATACATTCTATGGTTAATTCAAAGGACCTTTCAACCGAGACACATCGAAAGCAAGGCTCAAAGAGTCTGTTATTAGGTAAGATGTGAACAATGTACAGACACATCAGAAATATTTCTACTTGATTAAAAACTTCGTCCATGTATAATGGACTGGTTTTATAGACTCAGATTACAACTAGACATGGCCTATCCAATGTTATTTCCAATATCTGTGAAACCAGCTGAATAAGTCACAAAATCTAACTATTTTCAAAGGATAAAGTGAAGAAAAGGTTTGCAAAAAGGAACAATTCAGGTATGTGCGTCATGAATCGTCATTTATAAAGCATGAAAACAAAATGGGTCCACACCAAATTCCTACGTCAATCCATTAAAATAGATTTAAAACATGAGTTCATGCTGAGCTATGGTGCAATATCTAGTAAGGACACTTGCTTTCATTGAGCAGACACATCCGGAAAAATTTAAATAGTACCGCATGCTAGTCCTTTCAAGGCTAAAATCTTTTAAAACATTTCCGTGAATAGTGTCAATGACTGCAACATTTCAATTTCTTCCCTCACTTGTTTTTCTGCCCCCCCAATTCCATCCAATTAGATTTGCTGTTTTCATGACAATTCACAAACAAACAAGCAGCCAGACAAAAATGAGCCAGTCCATCACCAATCCTTACTTTAAAGCTGAAGACAGGCTGAACATTATTAAGGCCATAAAAGGTACCCCAGGGAAACTTTGCCATACAGTTGTCGAATCAAAGACGCAAAGTTCACAGCACAATATCAGCATTGTACTAGAGTCTTTTGTTACAGAAAGCTCTTGCTTGGCAGGAGATCGGGTCTTACTCTATTTCTGAACTCTCTTTAAATAGAAAATACAAATATCTCATGTCTACTTTTTTTTGTTTTTAAATTAAACAGAGCAATGGGTGTTATCAGTTATGAGGCACAGAAAAGACACAACCAATCCACAGTGAGTGTGCAGAGATAAGTTATATTTTCTTCAGATGAAATAAAAAGAATGATGAGAGATTTTATGATTTTTATGATTATTATAATTATTAACAACAACAACAATAATAAGCCATCTGCCATTGAGGACACGTTTAAAATACACCTCACTTCTGACTCACTCTCTCTCTCTCTCTCTCTCTCTCTCTCTCTCTCTCTCTCTGCCTGTCTAGAAGGAATACAATAAACCCGGCTCAAAACTACTTTCAAGTTTAAAAGTCACTGCATAATAAACGTTCTCCCTGCGAAATCACATGATTGAGCATAAAATAGAGAACCATTTTCTGCAACACGATATGATGATTCACTCATGGAAAAGAACATATCTGCACAGCAGTAAAGTCGCTGGACGTGACCTTGAGTCTGCTGGAATCTTTTGTATCTCCGTCATTACAAAAGAGGCTGTCAGCAGCAAAATCATTAGTACTTACACAGAGTATAGTAAGAGCATATTAAGGCTGGTATCTTAGCAGGATTTTACCAGAGAGTTAGGTGTGTTTGACAGCCATTACAACACAGAGGCATTAGGTTTAAATATCTTAGATGGGGAAAAATAAATAAATATAGTCACCAAAGAAATCTGCAGATCTTTACCAACTTCAATGGAACCATTCTCTGTAAGAGTTCAGTTGCAATAATCCAATTGCTATAATTGAGGTTACTTGGCCGAGCAGCTGGTATGAATAGATCTTTTCAGGTGTGATAACTAAAGTAAGCAATGAAGGGGAAATATTAACCAGGTACTTCTTTATTTATTTTTTTACCACTTAAAGATAAAAAGTGGATAAAAAACTGCTTTACATTAAATCTTCTATGGTTTGTTTTCTCCAGATTGGTAGAGTTCATCTCTTTGCCAACAAGAATAATATAATGGTGATCTGAATATGTACTGGTTGGTATATTTTCTTTATAAATTAAATTCTATCCTATTTCACTTGTCTTTAAAGATAAATTTGTATTAATTTGGCTTACTTTCAGTTCGTTTTCCACTTTCATTTTGGGAAATTGACACAAATTCCTTCATGTACTTTCAACAGCCTCCCCAGAATTTCTTACCACATGCATCTTTCAAATCTCTTCAAACAGTCCGTGGAAAGATTATTTTACAAAACCGTCCGTCCGTCCGTCCGTCCGTCCGTCCGTCCGTCCGTCTGTCTTAAGTCAGTGCTGCCCAAACCCAATCCTCGAGAGCCCCTATCCAACAGGTTTAATAGGTAACCTTTAATTATCAATGTCATAACACCTGGAACCATTTCAATGTGATCAATTAAGCAGGTGATTTCTGAAATAAGGTTATGTAGAGATTTGGTTAAAAAAAAAATAACCTACCCTTTTCAGCCCTCAATGAGCATAATTCCCTTAATTGACCAAATTAATTGCTTAATTGATCAATAACTCCCATGTTGTCCCAGTCTGTCGAAATTTGTGATTTAGGGTGACTGACAAAACTTACTGGATAGGGGATCTCCAGGACTGTGTTTAGACACCACTGTTTTAAGGCATCATGGAGTATTTTGATTGTAAAACCTGTCTAACCTTGCAATGTCCTTGATAGTGCCTGATGTCTAAAAGGTGCACACCCATAGGAAACCAATTCATGAAGTAAAGAGAAGCCACAAACACCGAGCATGCTCCCACTCCAATACTCTCAAATGTTATCCTTAAAACAAAATATGTTTTGGAAATTACAGCAATGGATCATTTTGAAGCAGTTTACTTCGACCTCAACAAGCAGATTTCTCCCTCGTTTAAAATATAATAACAATGTTACTCTAAACCCTAGCATAAATTAGTATTTAATTGTTTCATGATTGGAAACGCAGCAACTGCTTGTTATATCTCATTTAACTTCACAGTAACCAAATTTAACAGCAGTCAGCAAAAGCGGGCCATGAGGGGAATACATTCTAGGGCTAGTACCTTGCATTGAGGTAGAAATTGCCTAAAGTAACAAAGAAATGCTAATTCCCATAGTTAAAGATACTGGAAATAATTAAATTTAATGAGAAAGGCCCCCAATTGTAATTTTAAATAGAGAAGAGTATAAGAGTCGTCCATGTTTATATTTGTTCTACTTTAAAAGATAAAAGTTTGGAATAGATGTCTGTGTGTGTGTGTGTGTGTGTGTGTTTCCATTTGAGATACAAGCTTTTCTGTGTTTGCTGTTTTTCTTTTAACAAAGAAGCCCTGAGCCTATTATTTCAACATTAAATTAATTAATTTGTATAATGTTGTTTTTGTTTTCTTTCATATAGCTAAGAAGTGCCCCAGGAAATAAATGATAAAAGATGTTTGTTTGAAAAATGTTCACAAATATACATGCTCAGAAATGGTTATCAGATTTCACTTGATATGTCTGAGTTTGGGGATTCAAAGTTCAACCCCTCCAACTCTTTTACTACTTTAGTCAACTCCAGAAAAGAGCCTTGAGCAAAACATCACCTGAGGAGATAACAGAACTACACACTTTAAAGCCAAAACCAAAGACAATGGATTACAGGAAATGGAACCTAAAAGGATATTTCAGACAGTGCTCAGTCCAAACAGTTTATATTTGCATATAGATTACAGATCGTTGAATGTTTGTGATATCCTTTAAAAGACGACAACTAAGAAGTCTTGTGATTTTGCTTTTTAGGATGGTTTGTCTTAAAAGCAGTTCTGATGATTTTAATTTAATGTTCATAAGTCACTCATGTCTCTTATGATTGGATAACAATGCTCCATATATCAGAGCGTGCTATGTTGCTCCTTTGTTTGTTGGTGTTGTTTTGATTTTAACCCACAGCCAAAAATGATGTACCCAGCTAAGCCTTATATTCTGGAGGTACAAACTAAACAGATTTGTCGCACGATTTGCAACAAAGAGTTACAACATAAGTCAGAGACCATACTGCTCAGTTCATAAACTAAGAGATCAAGAAAAGCCTTTTAAAGCCATGAAGACAATTTTCAGACTCGATTCCATATTCTTCTAAACACAGCGTAATAAAAATATCGCTGAGCATAATGCAATGTTATGCCTTAAAAGGCTTTGTCTACGGCTGTCAATTTATCACAGGAAATCAAAACGTTATTGTTAATGCCAAGTTAGAAGCTCGAGAGCTGATTTGACTGTGAAGTAAACAGTGTATTTTTATCTTGAGACCTCGTGACACCAATTACAATGGTTGCATTATTTTTACACCTTGTTGTTGATGGCTTTAACAAAACCAAAGAGATACATCTCAGTAAATTACTAAATCAAATGGATATTTATTGACAATTTGAAAAGATACATATAGTGTGTCAAGTAGTGCCTGGAGGCAAATTCAATATAAGGCCATTTCTGAAAATGCACACTTTTATGTCTAACGTTTGTTTCTTGCAAAATATTGCTGAGACATATTTCACAGTTGGTATCAAATACATTTGAAAACAGTGGCCCGTTTACAACAAGACAGGAGGAGGTAAAAATGTATTCTCATACTTTATATTGAGCAACAACAGCTAATCTTCCAGTGAAATAAATATTACACTGCTGTAAACATATTTAACTCCATAAATAAAAAAGATAACCTTTTCTGTCACCATTAATTCTTTATTATTCAGGATGGAGGGTTCTCACAAGTTAATTGAATGAAACGATTCATTAGATGCAGCAGCCAATGACACAGTAATTGCAGTGAATACTTTTGGCTCGTGGCCTTGTCTCTGTGGAGCCGGTGATGCCGCCTCATAACTCTGGCAGGAATCTCTTGCCAGGGAAACAGGAAGGTGTCCAGGCCACCGTCCCCATGGGCCAGGGAAAAGTCAAAGATGGAGGAAAAGGCGTTGCATAGAGAGTGAACAAACAGACCAGCAATGAAATACAATGCAAATTATTTCTGATTATAAAATAAATGAATTCCAAAATCCAAATAGACGCTCAGGTAAGTGGCTGCTTGGCTTGAAGTGGATTGCACAGCGACAATCAATACACCAAGACAGTGGTGAGTAAGCTGTGCTTTCTAATTAAGTCAGCTAAATGGCCAAACATTAATTTTCCATTTAGCATATTCATGAGGACAGACTTTCCTTTTTCGAATTGACTTTTTTTCAAGGAAGCCAAAAAAAAGTGAGCCGTAAAACAGGGTCACGATAAGAGGCAGAGCTTTATTGTGTGAGATTTTTTCGCTGCTGCTGTACATACAGTCCAGTGTTATTAGTGTAATTCATTAGTCCTAAGCACACATAAAACAATGAGTAATCAGCACAGAAAAAAACAGACTGTTAATTGCATGTCACGTAGAATTACTGAATAACTGAGTCACATCCTCTGCATTTTTTTAAATGGAAAAACCAAAGAGCACAGACAACTCATTAAAAAAACTACTGTCCACTCTCTCTCGGCTGGAGCCTTGCGTTTTTAACAAATTAAAAGCACAGTGAACAATGAACAATGGAACACTGCCTGGTTCAATGTAAAGTGATGTGACACAAAAGATTAAAAAACATTACAATAATGAATAACTCCACACTTACATTTTAATGGAAAACAATATATTGCACAGAACTGACCACACGAGATGTGTTTATTATATTTTATTTTAAATGATTAGCTCTTCTAGACGATACAGGAAGGTGCAAGTAGTTGTGAAGAAAAACTTGTTACAGGTTTGGTCAGTATCAGTACAGTGTAGATCATAAATGAGTCGCTTACAAAAAAAGAAAAAGAAAAATAGGGTCTCGGGTCGACCTCAATACTATCCATCACAAACATTTGAAAGCCCTAATGATGGCGATAATGAAAACCTTGTTTTTAATGGGCTCATGTTACATGATGCATTTTTTAATACCCATCAATTCTCAAACAGCTGGTGCTGCAGATAGGAATCCCACGGGAGCGCGGTTGGCCTCAGATGTATCACAGCCTTATCTTACGAAGATTAAAGGTGCACGGCACAAAATTATCTCTGCCGCATTGTTCCCATGCATGTTCATACGGTATGAGGCAATTTTTCCGCCACTTGCGTTATTATGCATTACTAAGAAAGGGCTCAGGTTTAATCGACTTCACCGAGTCACCAAAACTGTTACCTTTGCAGTGTTCATTATGAGCTTTGGGGTGATACAAATAAATTAATAATTGGTTTATAATACTCTGTAATTTGCTTTGATGACTGTGACATTTAGGGGATTTTCCAGGACCCATGGCTAAGATACCTTTCGATATTTCCATTGGTTCTAATGACCTTGAAGGAATGGGGTCAATAGTATTGAATGGCAATGTGCTGCCGAGTCTTGCGATACCTTGTTCTCGTGTTCTATGGATCCTCCAGGTTTCAGTGTCAATTGCCAATACAGGACCTGCAGTGCTGTACATGTCGAAACCAGTGGTTTTACAGGCTGAACGAGGCAGAAAATGCTGCAGGACGTCACTGCTATGAGTCCCATTTATTCCAAGATGTTAACCTAGGCTGGATATGTACAGGGGGAATGTAATTGTCACTGGTCTGCAGACCTACCGAATTTACGTCAGTGGCTAGCAAAAAAACATGTTGATGACTTGGCCATTCTGGGGCCCATCTAGATAACATTAAAGATTAACATCAGGCTCTTGCGTTTACTGTGTGAAAAAACGAGTTCTGGCCTAGTATAAACCCTTCTGTGTACCCCATGCATGCCCAATAAAACACACCCCCTGTTCACATTTTCTTAATTAACAAAAGTTGTTTTAAATTGAAGGAACTCTGAAAAACCCTTTTGTGTGGTTGTTGTATTGCAGATAAGTTCAACACATGCATGTGATGGTTTAGGCTATCTGGAAGAGATGCAATGAATGCCCAAAAATTGTATTGACCTGCTTCGTTTGTCGATGTGCATTTTGTGATTATGTATTTTTTTATTACGTATATATTTTTTTAGTAATATGTACGTACACGCATTACGGTCAGAGGTTAAGGGTTAAGGGGGGAAGGGTACAAAAGTAAGATGGTGGTTAGGTAAGGGAGGGAAGTGTGTTTTACATCATAGCTGATTACCTCTATTTGTTTACAATATTATCACTAAACATTGTGTTTGGAGGTAAGTGACTGTTTCCAGTTTTATTTTTATTATGTATTATGTATGTATTTTTATTATGTTTATTAAGTTTTTTAACTGAACTACTGGACACAACTCAATTACTTTTCCTCTGCAAACAACACTGCCATAGGAAGTAACTTGAACCATGAGTACTTCTTTTTAAGTTTTGTGAAAACTCCTCGACAGTGCACTTACCAATACATTGCAATCAATCTAAATGTCATTAGTCTGTCTGAAATGTAACAAAGAAAATCTGGAAGGCAAGGCAAGAGAGGCATTAGTTTACAGGTATTGTTACTTCATGTCTTTGCTTAGTACCAAATATGGGTGCTAGGCATTAATGCTCGTCTGAAATATAACTCAATATATCATAAATAAATACAAAATTCTCTGAAGTGTACAAAGACTGCTAAATACTACTTAAACAGTATGTATATCAGTTTAACCACCTTGAGATCAATGCCTTTTTAAGATTAAGCACTTTTTAATCATGATTTTGGCAACTTAAATATACATTATTCATATGGAACAACAACTTAATTTGCGATAATTGATTGCTTTTAATTTAAGTCAATCTTGCTCGATCTTCCCTGGAAAAGCTTTGCTGTTTGGTCTATAACTTTGGTGGTTCAAGGGCTGTGACTATGCTACACAAATACAAATTAAGAATGAAGCGATCTTAATGCAGTGCGGCATGGTGGGTAATAGGGGCTAGTTAGATAACATAAGTTAGATCATACCTGCGGACTATATTCAAACCCAGCTTTGTATAACTGTAAATAACCATTTATGAAACTACCAGTCAAACAAGCATACTTTGGAACCCTCAGTGTTGTTCAATTGGCAGCAATTCAGTTTTTGGTTTGGAAGATTTAGTCTTACTTAGGATTACAAAGAAATATGAGCAGTATTGTATTGACTTCATATTCAGTTTCCCATCTATTGTATTTGATAAAGGATGTATGTGCTTTTCAGCATGTTATATGATTTTCTTAATCATACTAATGTGTTCTTCAGCATATTCTTCATTTACATTTTGGGAAGGCATTGATTAAATGTATTTCATGTATGCATGGAACCCAGATAACCAGAAATGCTAGAGTACCATTTTGCATTAGCCTTTAATTTTTGGAAGGCTTCTCAAAGCTGCAGTGATGGAAACATGCTTATCTGTCCTTGCTCCACGCTGACACTTCTGGATTAGCCAAAAACATGGAGAGTGCATTAGTGCTTACACTTTTATGCTAGTGAACCATTCTGATGGGGCCTAATCCTGGCTTGGATTTGAACACTGAGATCAATCAAATTACTTCTAAAAAAGGCTACTGTGCTGGAGGCGTTTGAAATCTCTGAATTACTCCAGGTGCAAACCCCTCCAACTTTTCCATTTTGCCCCCCTCGTATAAATAAACCTCCACTTTTGTACCACCTAGAAAATGCTCCCCCCATCTCGTCCGGTTATGAAATGCAAGAGGCGCTAAATCCTCTTATACTTAGAAGAGGATACAAACACTGCAGATTTCATCTCCACTACACCATTGATGTCTACATTAACCACATTTCAAACAGTCCGACCTAATCCTTCAAAGGGCCAGTGCTGCAAAATGAAGGAATTAATTGCAAACACTATGTTGATGTTGATGATCTACAGACACTACAAAACAAGCAATTAGTCAAGATTCAGAGCAGCTGCTGGTGATTACATGTCCCACCCCACCCCTTCCTAAAATACATATCTATCAACACAGATTTCAATTGATTTTAATATTTGTATAAAGTGTCCTGCAATTGCTGAAAGTGAAAGACCAGTCCGGTATTTCTTTTTTCATTAAAAGTTGAAGCCATGTTCATTTGCTTCGTCTTTCTTAAAATTTCTTGAATGTTGCTAAGGGATCTCACTGGCAGCAATCAAGACTTACGTAACTTGTATATCTTAGCAGACATAAACTGTAATCTTAATTGCACCCGAGTTTATTATCCAGTTATTATCCAGTTAAATACCAAATGTCTTTTCATCTAACAACATGTTGTAATGTTGGAGGAGCTTCTCATGGTGGTGGTTTGTGGTGGGGGGTATTTAATTATTGACAGGCACACCTGTGGTATGTGATGAACTCTTGTTGAACAGTTATCTGTGTGACTTAACACATACAGACACATGCCTTCTAAATGACATCATCCATTTGAGGCTTTGGACAACGGGCACATTTTTCATGTACCGTAAAAAAGAGCAAATGAAAGATCAGGTTTTGCAATAGTGTTATTAGTGCACTTGAGCCCCTTATCAGGCTTAAACAGTAGACATGGTACCCCGCGATAAAATAATCTATATCACTTGATCGTGTCAAGATTGTAGTTGCATCATTGTGGGCAAAAAGATAACCATGCCAGAGCATGCCTTCCACATTCAAGTGGATGCATGTCTATAATGTCTGGCAGACGCTGCTCACCTATAAAGGAGCAGAGAAAGCGATTTATTTGCAAATGCAATTTCAGGCTACACCTCTTGAGATAAAGCGATTTTCCAAGGGCAGCAGATTAAGAAAAAAGAAGAGTGGATACATAGTGTGCAACGAGACACAGGTATAATATTCAATGAGAAGGATTAATGGAGAGGTGCATGGCATGTACAAATCACTGTTGCTGCATTTCAGGGTGGTTTTATGAGCCCTGCACTGATTATCTGTTTTATTCTTTCTGTTAAGTAATTATTGCATTAGGAATAGTCACTGACATGACCATCTTTGAGGTGAGTGCTTAGGATTGCAGAGAAGGTAGGTACACAAGCTCAATTAAAAATACATTTTAAAAAAAGCAAATAAACATCTTAAACAAATGTGAAGTGGGCAACCACATATGTGTTATACCAGCTGCAAGTTCTTAGCTGTGGTGATGAAGTAGAATTTGACTTTACAAAAATAGTTTGCATCGCAGATGGTTTTGAAGGGGAAACACCATGTAAACTACAATGTTACCACATGCAAGACGTGAGACAACAGGAAAGGGTTGACATTATGTATATTTATCACGGACAAATTTAGGAGACAAATTTGAAATTATGAATTCATCGTACACTAAGAAAGAAATGAAGATACAAATCAAATGTTTAAAATGTTGTTAGTTTATATCCTGAGGACATTTTTTTATAGAGTTATAAAATGTTATGTTAACTTAAATGGCCTCTTGATGCAAACTCCTAGCATGACAAAGGTTTGAAAGTTTTGTTTTATTCATAAGCCTACACTGACAAACTAGCATCCATTTGCTATTTCGCAAACCCCAAGCTGTTATTAATATTGCACTAGGCTGGATTTCATATCTTAAGTATTGTGTACCTTTATTTGTTTGCTAATGCACAGGCTGCTGAATAAGCATAACACCCAGGGTGAATACATCTCAAAACTTAATTGCTTATACACAATGTGTAAAGTAAAGTGATGGAATGTTGGCAGAAAAATCTTTTCTGGACAGCTTATATTAAAATAAATGAAATAAGTATATATCTACACAATAAACATACACACACGCATATCTATATCTATCTATATATATATATATATATATATATATATATATACATACACACACACACACACACACACACGGAGTCCCATTTTGTGAAATGACAGAATGAAGCATACACTACTTTATAAACTCATTTTTATTACTTTATAATTTTTTAAGGCTTCTAAGGGTAAGATGCATTACAGTAAATGTCAACAAGAACTACGGAGAAATAACTGAAAAATGTTGATTGCAGTCAACTAAATATTTGGTGGAATGACATTTGGCAGTGATTACAGCTGCAAGTCTTTTTGGGTAAGTCTCTACCAACATTGCACACCATGGTCCTTGTTAACCTTTCATAAATAACCAGTAACCAATGCTGCCATTAACAGAGTTGTCTTCAAAAGCTAATTGAGTGGTCAAAGCACACCTGGGACAAATCACCAATTAGTTGACAAATCAATGTTAATTATAAACAATGCTGAAAAACAAATGATTTGTCTTAGAATTAAACTTTTATCTCTCAATCTAAGCTGGGACAAATGGGTGTGGTTGATTTTTTCCACATTTACATATTGTAACGAGTTGAGGGGCCGGGTCTTTGATCACCGCTATGTGCCTGCCCTAATGCTCTTTTGCCATAGACAGGACCATGGACAGCAGAGCCAGACCCTCCATGGATCAAGACCATGGACAGCCCGGTGGAAAAACACTGGCAAGGCAGCAGAACAGCTGCACCTGCCTGGGATTACAAATCACCCAGACTGCTTTTGGGAACCTACGACCCTGGTGAAGACCCCTGAAACCCTTTTGACCACGAGACTGCCTAACCCCTCAAGACTGTTTTGTCATTGTTTGTTAACCCTGGATTTGTTTGTGTAGCAGATCATTCCTGCTACAGAAAGTGATCCTTACAAAGAGCTCGTTTTTTGTTTTCAATGGTTTCCAATATCCAGGAAGGAACTGAAATAAACCAACAGCCTGGGGCTGTATTGCCCTCTTCCTTGGTTTGTCTTCCTATGTTTTGACATTGTTCCCCGCCTAAAATTTAATTGGCTGCAGAGCCCAACCCTGTACCTCGTTACAATATATTTAAATTTGAAAAAGTGTCACTTTTGTTTTTTTACTTTATGCAATTAATATTTATTTTAATGGAAATATAATAGATTTTTATATATAATTATAGCATATATAATTAAATATTTCAAAATAGTAGATTTTTATGAATAAAATATCAAATATTGCAACTATATATGCAACAAAACCTTTGAGAATTGTATTGGAAAGGGCTTGTTGTCTTGAAGTAATGTCCAATAATTTGCATTCTTAAATTTAGACTTTTCTGAAGTGTAGGAAATTGACATTTGAGAGGGATTGAGGGATAAGAGTGTTTTAAAGATCCACAGGTTTGTAATGTATGCTTTGTAAATTTTGCGTAAAAATCTGTGATCCTTGAACAGTGAGAAACTGTATTCCAAAATAATCAAAGATAAGATGCAGACTATTCCATTCATAAGGTGTTCTCAGTTTAAGCTGTAACAATCTGGCTACCTCACCCAAAAGCCCTCGAGGACAGACTGGAAGAGGAACAAAGAAATGCAGAAAGAGCAGACTTGTTATTACAGATTGCACTTCATTGATATTCACAGAGACAAGGCACAGCTCAGCTTCTGTTGCACACCAAGACTGTGGTGAGAGAAACTTACATTACACTTTATATGTGGAGGAATATTTAAGAAAAGCATGCTCTTTTTTTATTATTATTTCCTGTTCATTTAGAAAAAGTAAAAACAATTGGAGCAATTAGATTATACATACCAGGTATTATCCTTTCAACAACAAAGTTTATACATATCTGTTCAAAATTACAACATACACCATCACATCCAAGTGGCTCAATATGTATAGATGTGCATGTATATAATACCAGGTATGAACATTAAATCATATACATTACCATTCTTTGTGTGTTGGATTTGGGCTGTAACCACATGGTTATGTCATTAGTTTCCAAGTACATCAACATCTGTTGTTTATGCCGATGAGACAGATGGTAAATCTTGCACATGAAATTCTTTATACATTTTGAAACCCTACAAAGGCCAAATTTATAATAGCTTCCTTTGGAAGAAAACGATATATTTATATATTACTGCAAAGATGTTCATTTTTTTCAGTGAATGAATGCAGCCAAAGGAATATAAACATATAATATATATATATATATATATATTAAGCTAATTGTGTCTGATTTTGTATGTTTGCCCACTGACAAAGAAATGATCAGTCTATCATTTTAATGGTATTTTAACAGTGAGAGACAGAATAACAACAAAAAAATCCAGAAAAACGCATTTCAAAAAAGTTATACATTGATTTCTAAATCAGGAAAAAATAGACACACTTGCAGCCCTTTTAATAGCACTGCACTGCATACTAGTGATTACTTGACATGTTTGCAAATAAAGACAGACATTGTTTTTGAATCTGTGAAAACTAATAAATGCTGTCCTTACCTAAGTCAATTAACAAAGCACTTCATTTTTTTACAGAATTACAACAGATTTGCACATTTATAAAACATTGTTCACCTCCTTTCATTAATATTTTGTTGTTAGCAGCGGGACTCGTAAGTTGACAAGCTTGAACGAAAGATGATGTTATAGTTTAAGTATTACACAGACCTAGTTGGCCAATCAGAAGTGATAGGGGTTGGACAAAAACTATCAAGGCAAGTCACAAATCATATTCAACCTCTTCTAGCCAATCAACATTGTTGTAGGACTTAACAAGCACTGCAATTGGCCAGTTCGAAGCCAAGTCCTCTAATGTAAGTTGTACTGTGGTAAGACTATTGGACTATTGAACCACTTCAATGCCATTCCCCCTGGCCTGATTGATTTTTAAATATGTATTTATTTGTTTTAATTAGTTTTCCTTTCCTCTATTCCTCAGAACCTTTCAGTAAATGAGAATTATTTTCATAGTCTTTTCAGGTTAATTAAAGGAGGTGAAATTCATTTCTTCCCGCCTATTGTTAAATCTGCATAGGGTTTTAAATGGGTATTAAGTTAACGATGGGGGTCTTAGGCCACCAGCTATTGAACTTTGTGTTTGAACCACAGATCCATGGAGACAGTTCTGCTCTAATAACTGCCTTCATACACAGAGGGCACAGATACTCTCAGTTCTGTTTCAGATTCTAGGTGCTTTTTTGGGAAATTTTAATGTATAATTAATGGTTTGTGTAATTCACTGTAGATGTATTATTCATCTTAGTCTGTTTAAGTTGCCTATAGTAGATCAAAATACAATATTACCTTTGCATAGGATTTGGAGGAAGTTGGTTATTCACTAGCCAATTTTTTTTTTGTTTTAATACCGTTTGTTTGTTTTAATCAGACATGAATGCAACATACTCTAATTACCTGTATAGACATGAAAGCATAAGTATTTATTCCACATGAGCTAAATAATTAATTTTGTTTGGGAAGCAACAAGGTTCTTAAAAGAAAGCATGGGATTAGAAACAAAGCATCCATACACTTGGAATATGAGAAGTGGAAATGTCACTGTATTCAAACTAGAAAATATCTCATTTCTGTTCTCTGAATTTATAGTAAAAAAAAAAAAAAAAACTGGGTGAAGCAATGGAACAATCAGCCCAGTATCATGTTTATTCCTAACGCTGCAAATCAGCAATTAGTATGTATGTATTCAGGTTTGTTTTATTTATGAAAGTTTGTGAAAGGGAAAATCATGCCCTTAAATGATCAAAGTAGAATGAATAATTTTCTCACATAGTCAGATCTGATTCCAACTGATCTGTATCTGGCATTTTGATCAAGACATGCAAATGATGCTGTATATCAGGGAGGCCTTTGAATGGGCTAACGTTGGTACAGCTTGGCTATGTGCATTGTTATGTCATCAAACACCACTCACACTCTAAGGTGACAGCTGGGGCTTATGCAAGAAGGGCAGATTTCAGTGCAATGAGAAAATAACTAAACAGTGTACATGAAGAAGTGCAAGTGACACACGCATGCATTTAGATACTGTGGGCATGAAGCGAAGAGTATTTGCAGCTAGCTATCATGACAAATTCAATATTTCATACATGCCACCTATTATCAGTTATCCCCTCCGTCTTAACAATAACTTATAGTGAGATTTGCAACTGACCGGCAAGACATCCTGTTGTTTGTTTCATGTCTGTAGAATACAACACAGGCAGTAAAAAATCCACAGCATGCGATTTTGTTTGCATGGAATTAAAATCTTATCCGCTTATATGGAATGTTCTGCATTTCTCATCTTATTATTGTTCTTGTCTGAGGTACCAAATACTTGCCTTGTTTTTGCAGGACTGCCGAACAATGCTATCCTGAGTTCCACCTTATATGTTATTGTACCTATTGAAGATTAGCTATTGGTTCACCTTGCTGTTGAGATGGGGAAACATTTTTCCCTAACCAGTTTTTAATTCAGCAGGTGCAGGAAGTTTAACAAAATTAATTTTAAATGACATATTCTAAATTAGTTACGGTCGCAGGTACAATTATAAAGAAACTACAGATCATAATTATTCATACATTATTCATAATAACAGTGAAAACTCCTTTATGTTGAACTTAAGAACCATTTAATAACAAATGGGTACTGTACAGCAGACAGGGATTTGTTTTCAATGGCTCTTTTTGGAATCAACTCAGATAGCACCAGCATAACAAATCATGAATAAATCAGCTCAAAGTGATTAATTTATGATGTGCCACCAACCACAGCTTTACTGAAAATATTAAAGGAAGGCTCTTAGAGAAAAGCCACAACACACTACTTCAGATTAACTCAATATCTAAAAATTGAAACAGCCATGTTATGTTGCCATTTACAAACAAAATATAAGACAAACAATCCAAAAACCGGAAAAGAAGTAAAGGTGATAAACCTCCTCTTTTGCAGTAGTGGTATTATCATTCTACTGTGGTAAAGTGACACCACAGTAAAGATTGAAAAAACAACAAATAATAATTATCTGCACTTGTTTATGCAAATATATTCAAAATTAGGTCACAAGCATAAATGCTGTTTTGCATCTTATAAAACCTGACATGGATCAAGCTGTTACACGATGAGAATGCAGTTTTTCTTCTACCAGCTTCCTTGGTTATCACTGACATCAATGGCCAAAGAATGAATACAAATAATACTGGTCTCTCTTCTCTGATGCTAGTTTCAGGTTGATGCACAAGACACGTGTGAAGGACTTGGTGGTAAGTTCATTTCAAGGACACCTGTAAATTCACTGACAGTGATGTCACCACATTTAAATAATTTTCAAAGATGGGGGATCTTTTGCCCATTCCCCCAACTCTCCAGGCTGCCACAAAAGAGGTGGAAGTTTCAATCTTACAGTCACTCTCTGCCCACTGTTAGTTAGTTATCAGTCATGTACACTGTAGACCATTTGAATGAGCTTCCTGGATGGACTATTAGTGTTCCTCGACAATACCATTCTTCATTCTTATGAGAAGAACATTAAAGATACCTGTAAGTTAAGGGCAATCATCTGTCAGATGGAACTCAAACATAAATAAGAATAATAACAGTAATACATTAAATAAAAACAAATAAGTGGCCCCTTTATTCTATTTTATCTTCTGTAAGGTGTGTGGTTTATTAAGGTTATTGGTTTTAGACCCATTTTATTCAGACCTGATGTTGGCAAGGGAAAGAGATTTTGACATGGGCATTTATCAAGGAGTGGGGGGAAAATACAATCTGGGACTTATGTATTTTCTTTTTGTTACATCATGAATGCATTAATAATGGGCATTTTCCCAGGTGTACCATGTGAAGAGCAAGCTTAGGCCTAGTTTTAGTTTTCCTCATTTACTCCCTTTAATTAATTTCTCAATCCACAATATTTAGGTGCTCACAGTTTTAATTGAGAAAACAAGACTTACATGGGTCTCTATCAACAGACTGCATACTCTGCTGGGATCCATTCCCACTGCGGCCTGCCCAAAGTTAGACAAGATCGGCCTTTTAGAAATTCATGCTGACTGCATACAGCTAAGCATACAGATACCCTTTTATGTAACCAAGATTAATGTTTCCGTAACTTTATATGTAACAGAAGTGAGACTGATTGGTCTGTTGGTAATGTTCTTATATTTGCAATCACTGGACAAAATATATTAAAAAATGCCATCTGGCCCTGGTAATTAGTTTGTTTTAAGTTTGCTCCTAATCCCAACAACAATTAGGCCCCTGTTATGTTGAGACTATTCAATTTGAACAGGGGCCTCACTTAATGTGAACCATTTTGTCAGTTTCTTTCCAAGTGAACATCTGTGAAAAATATAAATTCAGAACATTTCACTTTCCCTTTAAAGCTCATATTATTCTTATTATTATTTTATTTCACATTTTTGGCGTTTATCAGACGTCTACCCAAAGATCCTTGTAACAGCATCACTATTAAAATACATACAAAATAAAACATTAAAATACACACATTACAGTTTGAATACCATTACATGACAAGAAAAGATATGAATGATTTACAAGTATGATCTAGATACATCATTTTTATTAGAGAGATAAAGAAAAGAGGTCGTTTTCAAAGTTACAGCTCATACTTAAATTACTTAGTGTCTGAAATCATGATGATTAGTAACCCATTAATATGTCAAACTTTTTATGTTAGAAATTGTAGTATTAGAAAAGCATCTTGTAGTTTAGCCTCCTGTGCAATATTATTTTCCATCTCACCTCTCTAAATCTACTAGTAGTCATTTTAGTACTTTGATTAGTGTATTGTTCTTGTTTTTGTTGGTCATGGTCACTTTACATAACCCATAAACTTCTGTTTCTTCTTTCCCTGGGATTTTTCTTGATTGATCTTTTAAACCATTTAGACCACACTTTCTTTTACTTTGATTGGCTTTTTTTTAGATGAATTTCCTCTGTGGTTCCAACAATAGACTTAACATTTTCCCATCCATTCTTTATTGATTGCATTGTAGCATGATTCTCACAAACATTTTTGTTGTGTGGTTTGAACTTTTTTCCATGGCTTGTTTAAATCGAGATCGATGTGAGGTTTACCAATGTATATGTGTAGTACAGTATAGTAGTTTTAGTTTCTTGACGTTCGTAGGCCTCATGTATATTGGTCGAACTGCGTATTCTGCTTTATCCCATTCCACTAACATATACAGTGGGGGGAAAAAGTATTTGATCCCCTGCTGATTTTGTACGTTTGCCCAATGACAAAGAAATGATCAGTCTATAATTTTAATGGTAGGTGTATTTTAACAGTGAGAGACAGAATAACAACAAAAAAATCCAGAAAAACGCATTTCAAAAAAGTTATACATTGATTTGTATGTTAATGAGGGAAATAAGTATTTGATCCCCTATCAATCAGCAAGATTTCTGGCTCCCAGGTGTCTTTTATACAGGTAACGAGCTGAGATTAGGAGCACTCTCTTAAAGGGTGGTATTTGAGTTTATCTCTTGTGGCAGTGTGAGAGGCAAGGCTGGGGTCAGGCCGGGTCTTTCAGTGGAGGAGACTACAAAACATCTCCTCCAAGACTCCAAACCCCAGAAACCAGCAGGGCTCCTGATGGCCATAGCCCCGCCCACCACTTCCCCTATAAAAGGAAGAAGGAAGCGAACCAGTGTGTGCATGCTTGGCTGGGGGTAGCAAGGTGCACAGGAGGGCGAGAAGACAACGGCGAGAGCGAGAGCGAGAGCGAGAGCGAGAGCGAAGGGTAAAGCTCACAGTTGACGGATTCACTGGCTTATGACCCTTTTTCTGGACCTGGACCATTCTCCCTCTTGAACCCCAGACTGTCTGACAACCCCCCACCGGTAACGAACTTTGATTATGGACTGTGACTACGAGCCTGCCTTATCCCTTTATGCTTCTGTCTGCCCGGTGTTCGGCTCTACCGACCTGGGCATTTACTGTTATTGTTTTTGTTTGTTTTGTAGTTAGGGATTGTTTACGTTTAGTTAGTGCTCGGACAGAGCTAGGTTTTGTTTTGCTTTTTGACATTGTGCCTGCCATTAAGGGAAGCAATAAAACAACAGCAAGCCTGTTTTGTACCCTCTGCCTGCCTCCCTACTGTGTGTTTCAAGACCAGACCCTGCCTACATACAGCCCTTTCTTGTGATGGGCCCCCCAACCCGTTACACTCTATAATTATATTGTTTATATTTTTTAAAGTACTGTTTGTGCATAGTCTTGGCTGAGTGTCAAGTTGGTTTATACAACAGCTCTGCCTCCCCAAAACAACTCCCCTAATGACTAGGGACTGCCAATTACATGGATAAATGCTGTATAATCTGAAGCATATTAATAAAGTAGTAATATGTTGTTAATTAAAAGGTGATAACTGGAAACTTCATTAATAGCAATGTGCATTATTCCTCTATGTTCACACTTCATAAATGTATAAACTTGTGCTTATATAGGCGGTTATAGTACATAAACAGGCCTTCAGAAAAATGAATATATCTGTTGGTCATACCTGGCATTTAGAACAACCAAGAGGTTGGTAATTTCCTGCTTAACACAGTATTTTCCAATGTGTTGCCTTAAGCTAAGACACTGACAATTCAGAAAAAAGTAGGAACCTGATCGAAACATCACCCTACCAAAGCTGCCATTGGCCCCTGCACTCGTCACTCAGAACAGGTCCCTTCCCACATCCTGTTCCATAAAACGTGATGTCAGCGCAGGTTCATCCTCTTTTGCTGGGAGCCAGGACTCCCACGCAACCTTGCAACCCTTGGGTAGTGCTTCCTTTTTTTTAGATAACCAGGGTTGCATTTGCAACCTATCGTTATCTTTCAAGTTGGAAGCACTGCCCAAGGGGGTGGGGTTACTGTATAACAAAACCATCTTAAGCTAGGAGGCAGCGAGCTGATGGTGGCGTTAACCCACGGGAGGTCAAACAATCCCCCTTTAAAGACACTGGGGCACTGCAACACCAACCAGATGCAACCTTGTTGTTGCCGGACTAGGGTAGTAGACCACCAGCCGTTGTGGTATCTAAAACCGAGGCCAGTACACACTCTCAGTGAGCTGAAAGAGCAAGATCTCCTACAGTCGTGGGCTGTAGTGCGGGTGCAAGCCAGTGGAGGAGCCCCTCATGCGGGCGAGATCTCTAACAACACACTGGGGCTCAAGCCGGGCAGCCGGGCTTCAGATTTTACTGCCGCTGCTAGCGCACCTGCTGTGGAGGAAAAAGCCTTGTGGACAAAAAACCAACACAGCAAGCAGTCGAAATATATAGGGCACTATATAAACACGACTATTATTTTAAAAAGTGCTCTATTTAAAACGAAACTGAAACCGAAAACGCAGCCAGAGCCCCGGTGCACGGATGGAACAGAATCTTATTAGCTATCAATAATAACTAATGCAATAAATAGAGACACACACACATGCACACACACACTACTAATGGTGGCAACAACACAGCCATGAAGCCAACCAACCAGTGAAACAGTGAAACAGTGGTAATAATATTAATTAATTATAATTAAGGTCTAATGCACAGACAAGACAGAGAGAGCTCACGTTCTCGGGTCCAGCGAAATGGCAAAAGAGAACAAACCTGCGCAGATGTCACATTTTATAGAACAGCAATTGGGAAGGAACCTGTCCTGAGTGACATGCGCAGGGGCCAATGGCAGCTTTGATAGCGTTTCATTTTCGATCGGGTTCCTACGGCAGTGCGCAGAAACTTCTCCGCCTTGGGCAGTGCTTCCGATAACCTAAAACCTTTCTTACATTTTTCATTCTGAAGCCAGTATAACATAAAGTATACCTATGTATTGTACCCTGACAAGCAAAAACATTATTTTCTTCCATTGCTCATTGCCTTCTTAAAGTTTGACTCAGAATATTGAGGTTTTTCAAAGTAAATACGTAATATCTTAGGAAGGGGTCACCGTGTTATGAGCTTTGCAACTATTTGGCAGTCAGCTTGATTATATCCAAGGACATGTACAGACATCCAATTCAGTAGAGAAAGCTCCATATGTTCAGTGTCAGGATGTACAATAATATATTTCTCACTCTCACATATTTGTAAAATGGTTTATGTCAATGGTTTATTAAAGGTGTACACACCAACCACAACAGTTACAGACAGACTTGTTGCTTGTGTTGAGATCGAAAAGGACTGCATCTAAAAGAGGGAATGGAATATACACTCACCTAAAGGATTATTAGGAACACCATACTAATACTGTGTTTGACCCCCTTTCGCCTTCAGAACTGCCTTAATTCTACGTGGCATTGATTCAACAAGGTGCTGAAAGCATTCTTTAGAAATGTTGGCCCATATTGATAGGATAGCATCTTGCAGTTGATGGAGATTTGTGGGATGCACATCCAGGGCACGAAGCTCCCGTTCCACCACAACCCAAAGATGCTCTATTGGGTTGAGATCTGGTGACTGTGGGGGCCAGTTTAGTACAGTGAACTCATTGTCATGTTCAAGAAACCAATTTGAAATGATTCGACCTTTGTGACATGGTGCATTATCCTGCTGGAAGTAGCCATCAGAGGATGGGTACATGGTGGTCATAAAGGGATGGACATGGTCAGAAACAATGCTCAGGTAGGCCGTGGCATTTAAACGATGCCCAATTGGCACTAAGGGGCCTAAAGTGTGCCACGAAAACATCCCCCACACCATTACACCACCACCACCAGCCTGCACAGTGGTAACATGTTCTCATTCTGTTTACACCAAATTCTGACTCTACCATCTGAATGTCTCAACAGAAATCGAGACTCATCAGACCAGGCAACATTTTTCCAGTCTTCAACTGTCCAATTTTGGTGAGCTTGTGCAAATTGTAGCCTCTTTTTCCTATTTGTAGTGGAGATGAGTGGTACCCGGTGGGGTCTTCTGCTGTTGTAGCCCATCCGCCTCAAGGTTGTACGTGTTGTGGCTTCACAAATGCTTTGCTGCATACCTCGGTTGTAACGAGTGGTTATTTCAGTCAAAGTTGCTCTTCTATCAGCTTGAATCAGTCGGCCCATTCTCCTCTGACCTCTAGCATCAACAAGGCATTTTCGCCCACAGGACCACCGCATACTGGATGTTTTTCCCTTTTCACACCATTCTTTGTAAACCCTAGAAATGGTTGTGCATGAAAATCCCAGTAACTGAGCAGATTGTGAAATACTCAGACCGGCCCGTGTGGCACCAACAACCATGCCTCGCTCAAAATTGCTTAAATCACCTTTCTTTCCCATTCAGACATTCAGTTTGGAGTTCAGGAGATTGTCTTGACCAGGACCACACCCCTAAATGCATTGAAGCAACTGCCATGTGGATTAATTGCAAATAAATTCAGAAATAATTTAGTAATGGAACAGTCACATGACAACAGTAAAATTGAAATAACTCATTTATTTGGGCTTAGGGGCACAGAACAACATGAAACTCCAAATATTCTTTATATTAAAACAAATATTATGTGACATTTGTTTTCACAGTCTCCATTTGTCTGCTATTTTTATTTATCTACTCATGTGAATAGCTTCTAATGCAATTTATATACGTCATATTTTTACTGTTAGCGATTGTCTAAGTCTTTCAGTGTTACATTTCTTTTCATGTCGCACAATAGAACTCTCTTAGCTAAGGCATATTGCTACATTACCTGGGGGCACTGGGGCACCCAGAGAGGATTTAAAACATAAAAATGTAACTGCAAACACAGATATTAAGACATTTAAACAGGACATGTGACATATTGGTTGATTTATGATAGGTCTTTAAAAAGTCAGTTATGCAATTAAAGAAATATGATTTGGTCTTGTCTTCTTCATTTTCAATGGGCAATTTTCTCCACTTTTGGTCTAAATGTTTCCTCTATATTTTCTCTGAGATATACAACTGTACTACCATTAGTGGTTGGAGAAAAACATGATTAACTCCACAAAGGCTTAAAGGGCATAGTTCATAAAGGATACTGCCCAGTTCTGCTTTTACAACACCATCAGAAACAGAATTGTTCATTTTCTCTTGTTGCTTGCTCTGATATCTGGATTGGAACATCTTCAGGGTTACAGTATGTGCATATTACTGCCAGCTTAATCAGATAGCAAAGTTTAAAACACTGGAGACATAGATTCATTTTAATTTCAAAATTAAAAATGCAACAGTGTTCATGCTGGGAAAAAAAGGCAGCAAATCACAGATAATCTTTTAAAGATATATTTTTTCTATCCGAAAGTACTGCTTCCTCTGACCCAATTCCTCATAACACAGAAAAAAGTTAGCAGGACCCGGGGCCACAAGAGGGCATTAATACTCTTCTTACTGGTACCCTGGTGAGTTGTGAATGCTCTGAAAGATCTCCCAAAAGATTATCCGAGAATATTATATTCCTTTCTTTTCTTTTTCTTTTTTTTAACAGATGATTAGTTACATTTCAAGTCACCCGTTTCTGCAATTTGACCTGCAAAATACAGCATTAGTTTAAGCACTTTGAATAAGAAACCCATTAGGTGGAAAAAATCTGAAATTTCACAGCAAAATAATCAGCTTTGCATGAAACTAGCTGCTTCGCACCCATCATAATCATGACAAAGGTCTGATTTGAAAAATAAAATTATTAAACTAAAAAAATGTGATACTCTTAGAGGGCCATTCTGCATTACTATAAAGGTATCACTCCCTCTGACAAAATCACCATGGAGTTCAGCAGACAAAGGGACATGATCTTTTTATGCCTATAATGTCTCCCATGAAGATCAATGTCACCACATATATAACATTAGCCACCAAATTCAATGCCTAACTTTAGTCCCACCCTACTAATAAATACACTGCATGATAATGTTTTTTTTTTTTTTTTGTAGTGTTATAAATTTGCAGGCGTTTACAGTCACTACTATCAGACCGTCCACAATGCAATTTCAAGTGACTGCTCTCTCAAAATGCGGTGTAGCTATGGTTATTAATAGGGGCTGTGTGGATAAATGGCCTCGCTGAAAAGATTAATCAGGCACACTTCAACTTAATGATCATTTGCGTTGTGCTTATGTATGAGAATGCATAGCAAAATATAAATTCATGTCACCACTTAGTCCATAACAGAATCATAAAGCAGTTTGTTTTGGATTACTTGTTGATGAAGATGATGAACACAGAAATGGACAGTCCAAATCTATGCTCAGGAGTGAAATACATCTATGCTCAATTAATTAATTCCCCCATAACAATCTTTATTCTGTTGTTAAAATATCAATCAATCAATCGATAATAATACAATCTGTGTGCTGATCCTGTGCTTAAAACTGTAACTGCTCAGGATTTCCTTCAACGCAGTCTAGCAGTGAGCCGCTAACTTGTGAGGTAGCGTTGCTATGGAAACCGGACAGTTCATCAGGTTTCTGAGCACTAAAACGAGTTCAAGGCTGCATTTAGATATAGATATATAGAAGATAATACATATACATAGATGGAGTACTTATCAAAATATGTATTCTAGTAGATCTTAATTCCCCTCATTCTTGAAATCTATCTATCTGTCCAAAGACAACTTCTCCCATCTCAAACCCTTTTCAAGCTAATGCGTTGATAATACAGATCACATACAAAGGTGAATATTGGGTCTTGCCTTTGTGCATAAACCCACTGGAATGACAGGATATAGTTGGCATTCAAATCAAAACAATCGGAGGATACAACAAGTGGCACTTAACACGCCAAAGAGCCCTTACAATACAAAGAGAGTGATGTTGTCTTACAACCACGCTGTTAAACTGTCATGAAAACCTATTTCAATCCCCACTTATCCTCACTCAATTATATCTTGTTCCATGTATTTTCTTCTCATAATGCCCTTGGATAAAGAATGCACATCACCATTCAGTCTCTGACATGAGTACGCTTGGTGCTCCGATTATTGGATTGATAAGACATTAAGCACCCGTGGATGGGATTATATGGGTGATATTTGTCCGTATAGATTGTGTTGGCAGTTGGACCGGTCATAAATGTCAGGAGGCTTTGAGAAACTGTAAAATAACAACATACCCTTTCATTAAATAAAATAAATGACCCCAGACCAGGTGCTTGGCCTTCAAAGCAGGAGGCAGACATAGAGAGCCAAAAGGGACTTACTGACCTTTCACTCAATAGACATTTCTATATTCCCTCAAAAGAAAAACTCAAAAGAGGGAGCTGCTATATTGTTACGCTAAGGCAGGGGTACATAGCAGCGGTACAGGGGACACCCAAGGCCTTAAGCAAACATATTTCATTGGGTTCTTTACTGCCACATCAGAATAAATTGAGGATATCGTTAAAAAAATCAGCAATACTTAGATGGGGTGTGGAAAACCAGCAGATGTCAATGAATTAGTTATGTAAACCTGCTCAAAGTTTTGCTCAGAGTACAGGGTATCAAACATACTATTTATACACTATTGCATTTATCAGCAATGCTATCTGGTTGATGCTGTCATCAGAAACTTATTTGTCCTTCTTCCACTTCAAGATTCAGTTCAGTACACTTCCAATCAAACACGAATCCCACTATATGTGTGCAGTTTAATGAAATCACAGGCTAGGAGGGTGTATTGTGATACAGTGCAGTCATTCGTACTTTAGCTGCCGAATGACTGTTTGATACACGTTTTCGTTCTTTCCCCCAACTGACTTTTCTTTCGTGGTTTCAACTGCTGCTATTGTTTTACCCGAGTGAAGGAGCGTCTGAGATGAAGCCCGATAAGTTATTTACATAATTCAATACCCCAGCTCATACAATCACCCCTCCCCAGCTTTGATCTGGAATTCAAATTATCTCTGCAAAATTTCAGCAATGTGTTCAGATAAAGCCAGAGGAGAAATCTTTTTTGGCCACAGTATCTTCCTGCAAAGAATGATTGTAATCACCAGCTTAAAACTGATTTTATATAGTAATCATGGAACCAATGTCAGAGAGCAAAATTAATTTCATTAATATTGATCTGCTGTCCACACACATTAGATCAAATTAAATTAATGCAGTAACTCCATATGTTTTAGTGCTTTTGGCGTGAACAACTAGAAAGACTCCAATCTCAGTGTCAACACAGTTTCGGACTTCCTTTACAATAATGAGATAACTGTAGTACTGAGTACTGCTGAGTCTGAGATCTTATTACAATATTAGGGTCATGACTTGAATAGTTTACACTGATGTTTGGACATTTCTATCCTTCTTCAAAGCATAACGTCAGAAAAGATTACTCTTGTGGGCTAACTCATGGTTAAGACAACCTGTTGCCATTAGTAAGCAATCTCCTCAATTAAATGCACTGGTTTCAGCTCAGTTTTCCCATATATCTCCTCTTTGAAAAAGGATGCATTATTTTAACCAGCTGCAATTAAGGATTTTTGACAACTCTCTATGCACTTCAGACAGGTGTGGCCATTTTGATCTAAGTAGCTCTGGGCCTTTTATAATCAGGATATTGGAGCCTGCTCAGTTAGCCAGTTATCTCAATAAGTGGCCTGGACACAGACACACAGGTCAAGGATTTGCAAAGTGATTAAATGGCAAAATAACAATAAAAATAAGAAAATTGTAATAATAATAATAATAATAATAATAATAATAATAATAATAATAATAATAATAATAATAATAATATCACTATGGGATTTGTAAAACCAACACATTGATTCCTAGTAATTATCGTGCAAACTTAGTTTTTTGTTGTTGTTGCAATTGTATAATTTGGTTTCACTAATATTTGTTGAAACATAAACATTGTTGAAAAATAAGGTTTTTCGCTGGTACCTTTGTCTTCTGCATCATTATGGCTTTTATCATTCTTTAAAATATTCATAAATTCAGGCAATCACCATATGCAAATTAAACATAAGCAGTAATAACTGGCGAAACAACACACACAAAACAAAACTTCTCAATGAACAATCAGTATAATTTCAAGAAAATTATTAAAACATTTAAATGGGCAATTTATACTTTTTTTCACAATGTGTCTTTATACTCTACAAGTTCCACGTGTTGCACATTCATCTAGTACTATTGTTGGACAAATAATTAGCTTTTGCATCACATATCAGTTTATCGGTTTAAGCATTTTTCTTCCTTTCTCTGCAGACATTTAGCCAATAATGTATCGTTTTCTTTGGTGAGCAGCACAGTGAGAGGTGGTATCTAAACAAGATTTTGTTTTGTTTTGTTTTTTACAAGCAATATATATGCCATTAATATATAATTTAAATTTTTGTCTATAGAATATTTTCCTAATAAGATATTAATGTCCAATAGCTCAAAGTAGAGACTGGTAATATACTTAAAAAAAATCTGAGTTCTAGAAGAGAAAGAGGTTTATTTTGTTTAAAATATTATTTCTGTCTTCCCAAATCCTCTATTAACCTTTACTCCCAGCCTGGTTTGCCATATCTCACTAATTCAACATTGCCTGACCTTGCACTGATCCATGGGTTGCCAGTGGTAGCAGAGGGGGCTTATACTTTTCCAACTTTTCTAAATTAGGTAATTAAGAATCATTCACCTAATACCTTGCCCTGAACAGAGAACAACAAAAAGGGAGAGTTTATCCTCAATATCATTTATTATATCAAGAACACTTTGTTCAGCTTGAAAATTGCCTGTTTTAATGCAGAAATTATAGTTTCATAATTGCTTTATATTTTAAAGTATTTTCAACCATAAAATGTAAACAAAAAGCTATGTAAAAAATGTTTTGCATCAGTTCCATAGAGATTAATAACCGTATTTCTCCTCTCCCCTGCTGATCACATTGTATAATTATCTCGTTGTCTCCAAGCACACCTATTTGAAGCAGCATGGCTAATTCTTAGCTGGCAATAGATAATGAAGCACCTAAATCAAATTAAACACTGTGCTCAGAAAGGTGAATGATTTTTCCCAGTAACCTGTGAGCTTTTAAAAAAGAAAATAATAATAAATAAAAATGAAGAAAAGCATCAAGCTTAAAAAACAAAACAAAAAAGCACAAATGAAATCGTATCCTCTTTAATCCTACTCCAAATTTGTTTCTAGCTTTCTTGGAAGCTAAGGATGAAAGCAAGGGATTAGTGCTCTTTCATCCATAACTTCAAACACTAAGATGTAAAATTTGTAGAGTGCAAAAAGAAAATGAGGCTGGTAGCCACACATTCAACATTCATCTTCCTCATTGTCACAATATTTCCTATTAAACTTCAGGTCTAAGTCAATCAAATGCTTCCCTGCAGGGATACAATATTTTTAACAGCAAGTAAGCAAAACATGCATTCAGTTTTCAGTTCAATTTTCTCAAAAACTGCAGTACCCCCCAAGGAATTGAATGATAGACTTTTGCCCACAGTCTCTCACAGCCTTGTATACATTAATGTTCTTTATGGAATGTTATCACTTGATGTGGATTCTTTGCATATTAATTACTGTAATCACTTGTGAGGATTAATGCTGTCTCTCCTTAACTGCCATATTTGAAATTCCTTTAAAACAAATCTCATGAGATAACAACTGGTGTACCTGACATTCCAGTTGTTTTTTGTTGTCTGTGTGTTTTTTTCTTTTTTCTCTCTAAATGTCTCTCATTAAATTCCTCTCCTGCCTCCTCTGTGGCTTGGAAGTATCCGTTCTGGCAGGAGGAGACAAAAAGAGAAATGAATAATGAGCCATCACATTAGAAAACAAAAGGTTCTCTTTTAAACATGGACCAAGCTCCTGTTAAATGACAGCATTAGCTGGCCTGAAGGGCACTCATAAAAGAAAATAGAAAGTTGTTTTGATTACCTTACCCACATTACTCGTGAGTTTTCACCACAAAGGAGATGCATAAATTCTGACCACGATTGGTGGTTTGTTAGAATTAAAATCGTCTAGGGTTCTCCAAATGTGGCTTATTTGAGCACGGCTTGAGTTTTAGGCAACTTTAATTCTGCTGCTACTTAAAATGAAATGTGGTTTGATCATGGAAATGCAAATTGGAATAATTGGACATCAAGCTGTATTTGTATTCCTGAAAAATGTAGCAGAAAGTGTTGGTAATTCATATTTATTACTGTAGAAGTGATGGGTATCTGGACAAATCTAATAAATTTACCTTCCCAGGCTTTGCCACCCCTGCCCCCAGCATGACAACATATCCAACAACTGGAAAGCGATCACAAATGTGTAATGCATCTTTCATTCCTGTATCATAATACGGATATTTTATTATATGTCATTATAAGTTAAAAGTGTTTACCACAGTCAAAGAACTGGAAAACATGGGATTGTCAAACATTGTCTCTCATTACTCTCAAGGATGGGAATATGAGATTATTCTATCAATGATTCTCTGTTTATTCTCCACGATTTTCCCATTGAATTTGCACCCATAGTATGGACTGAAATCAACCTTTCAAATGTGTCATTTACATTCAGATGCGCTTGTTTTTAATGTATGGTACAATGGATTCCGAGTTGTACTTCTTGTATAAAACCAAATTGGAGGTTTGTTTCTAGAAGCTAATGCAGTTCTCTCACAGAAATGACTAGCAGGTTTAACTGCTTTTGAATATCTGAAATTTTTTTTTGGGCAGTTCCCAAACTGTTAACAGAAGGGACTGTGATATTCCATATTTTCTTTTTCTCTTTGGAATTGATCTGACTCCTTACAAACAATGAGGTTTTATTTTAGAGTACATCTCTATGATTTTAGCTTTTTGGATATTAGCACGCACAGAGCTATATGATTTCCCAGTTGAATCGGTAATTTCTTTGCAGGAGAATGAAGGGGAATGTAGCTGACAGGAGGGGATACATTAAATAATACCTTATGGGTATTTACATAAGAGAAAGTAAAATCACAATTTTGATTTAATTACAGTGAATTGTGCTGCATTGTGGTTGGAGAACACCTTTGAACAGTGTGTTGAGAAAGGGTGGAGCTGATTCAATTCAAACTCCATATTCTAGTGGAGAAGCAATTATCTTAAATATCTGAATCTTTCTTTTGAGCAAGTAATCATGCTTGTAACTACTTATTTTGTAGAAATACTAATATAATAAGGGGTTCTCATTTTCTTTTCTTTTTTTAATATAATTGTGTCGAATTTTAAAATGAAAGAAACAAATCAGGTGAAATTGAGTGCATTTTAAAATATTTGGTCCAAAAAGAGATTTATTTAGAAATAAATGAAGCACGTCATTCAAAAATGAACAAACAAAACTGCTACACTTGGTTAGATAGAAATTAACAGGTCAAGAACCCACACAATTGCATCATACCCTTGAAGAAATGTCACATTTGATTAATGTCACATTAATGTCACATTAATGTCACATTGTTGATTAAACATACACATTCTGTAGCAAACTCCTTGTTGACAACAATAAATCTAAATTAAATTGTATGAGGGACTGAATAGTATTCATCAGTAGCTTATCTGTCAAAGGGTACATTACTAAACAATATCATTATTAAATTACCACCAGCATCATCATACAATATTTCATCATTTATATTTTCTGAACTTTTACTAGGCTTTGTGATGGCTGACAAATTTTTAACATACAGCTCTGGGAAAAATTAAGAGACCACTGCAAATTTTTCTTAAATCAGCATCTCTACATGTATGGCAACCATTCCATCCCATTCATATTTTTATTTGGAATTTGGGAGAAATGTTGTCAGTAGTTTATAGAATAAAACAAAAATTTTACCCAAACACATACCTAAAAAAATTAAAACCAGAGAAACTGATAATTTTGCAGTGGTCTCTTCATTTTTTCCAGAGCTGTATATATAGTCTATATATTGTGACAAAATAAGCTCCCTCTGTCACACTCTTAAGCAGGGATAAGACATTCCAACAGATGTAGTAACTTGTTTGCCAAGCTATTGATTGTATTTTATTGTCCAAAGTTCAGTACACAAAATCAGTTCCTCCTCCAAACAATATACAAAACAAGTCAGCTAACAAAGGAAAAATCTTCACCAGTTCCTCTTTTACTTGTTTTGTCTCCAAACAGAGACCTTCCAGGAGAGCATCTAATACAGGAATGGCAGTAGCTGTCAATTTTCCAAATAAACAGAAATAGCTACACTTTTAAACTACGATGCATTAATTCTGAGAAAAAATTATCTAGTTTTAGAATGGGTTATTCAGTTTATTCCCCTTTCTTGCAGTAGACACATATAAGTTTTGCACTGATTCTGAGAGTTTTTAATTTAGCAGTTTGGGGGCATACATCTGGTTAAAACATGAAAATCAGAGAGAGTTGCAATATATTAATGGGCAACACTTTAAAATACAGTTACATGAATAAACCTTAATAACTTGGTTATATAAGTTTAATAAACAGTTAATAATAGTTTATAAGAGTTATAAGAGTTATTTATAAGTTGTTATTAGTGCATGTATAAATTATGGTATAAACTACTTTATTTGCACTCAATAAAGATTATAAACATCTAAATTCAACTTACAAATGTTGAATAGTAAACTATAACATAGCATAGCCTAGGTTGTGATGAATCCCTGAATACAGCCTTACAAAGATCATACTGTACAAAGAAAGACACTATAGCTCTGTTTAAATTAAATATTACCAACCATTGATTTTATTTGATGTATGCATGTATGAGTACCAGATGTTGAAGTACAACTGTAATGTTAATTGATGATCCTTTTACCTTTATTTTGTCTATGTCTACCTGTCAGATGTTGTGAGCAAATGTTTTTAAAAGGTCACAATTGAAGTAATAATTAATATCCAGAGTTGAATAATTTTGAAATGATTTGCAGTAAACAATTCTAATGTAACAATGTAAAATGGACCAAGGAGCGCAATCATATGCAGTACACGTTTAGGTATAAATGTATGTTCCTGGGACAGCATGGTGGCATGATTTGGTTTGTACCTTGCACCCCATGCCTGCTGGGTAAGGATCCGCCCTACTTTCATTTGGGTGAAGCAGCTGTGGATAATCTATGTGTGCGATTCTCTAATTACTGTGCACTAGTATAGGTACAGTATTCGTTTTTGTTTTCTGAAGTGTGGATTTTGTCTCAGAAGTTTTGTTTCACAAAACATGTACAAATGTGCTGTAGCTATCCATTACCCAGCAGAGGGTGTACCATACCATACAGTGGAATACCAACAGAGGATTTTAATTATCAATATCTAGGGATGGAATGTTGCCAATCTTCAAAATATCCACAGGGCAGATGACTTTATAACATGGTTTCCTCATACTCTAGTCTGAATAGCATACTAGTTTGTACTATTAGTATGTATGAGTTTTTATAATCTATTCATAAATGAGTAATACAGGATTTTGTGCATGATATCATCAGCTATACCACATTAAATTAGTTATAATCATGTATTAACATCTACAAATTAGTTATATCTATTTATAATTGAATTATAAATTATGTTGTGCACCCTGAACTACAGTGTAGCACTATCATCAGTTATATAACATTAGTTAATCAGTTAAAACCATACATTAACATCCACAAATGAGTTGCATCTCTAAATGAGAAGCATGAAAATAAAGAAGAATGGGTAATGCTTCAAAGAAGAATAAAAAAACTGTACCTAGAAGCCACATTTTTTAACAGCTAGCCTAATTCCGTTTACAGTTACCAGTGTCACGTCTCCTCTGATTTTCAATCACCGACAAGTGCTTGTATTCACTGACAGCTACCAAAGATACCAGGAGTTTTTGGCTATAACTAAATCTGAATAAACAGTTGTGCCAAGGTGAGAGTGACTGCAAAAGACACTTCGGCAAAAGGACCTATTAAACATTTAAAACCTGGAGAAAGGTGTTAAAATTCCTCCACTTAAAATAATAAGACCGATTAAGCAAACGAGTGCTTGAGTGGAATGGAGGCCAGAAGAAATGGCAATCTTCCAAGAATTTAGTGTCACACCAGTGTTCTGTAAGGTACAGATTAAAGTGGAAAAAAAAATCAAGAGTTTTATTCTTGACCAAAGTCCTTCAGGATTCTGGCTGGTCGTGAAGATCACAGGGGTTATGCTGTGCAGTAGGTGACACACACACATACTGACACAATAAATAGGTTACTAAACCTATTTGACCTCTAAACCACAGTGACACTGGAAGAAATCCACCTCATGGGAATTCAGGAGCACCAGACCAACTCAATTTAGATGACTGTCATCGCGGCCTCGTAAAAAAAATTAAGTTGTCTGCAGCATCTTAAGCGTTCCCACCGAACAACTCCGCTACATAATAGGTAATATCACGGACACCATCCTTTACAATTCCCACAGTCTGTCTCTGTCTCGGCTCCTGAACTTTAATGGGACACCTACCTATTCATCGTGATACCCCCTTAATACACTCTCCTTATGCCCTCAAACAAAACCTTTCCTCTCATCTTCTCAGTTAAGTGTCCCTTACTTAGGGAATTACTATTTAACACGGTGAACGAGTTCAATAACAACAGAAAAACCCAGAAAATCTCAAACTACAGTGCGCATCCGTTGCATTATAACTGGTGTGCGGCTTTCAAATGGGTACACCATGCTAATGCAGCCATGACCTGAATGAATAAATTGCAGAATGTGAACTTTTATTGTAGCTGACTTATGAATTAGCAAGTAATGTACAGAATATGAAGGAAAGCTATTTCATATAACCCAAAGGATCACCTGACTCCCCAGGTCCCTCTTCTTTCTTCCCCAACACATTTTATTATGAGTGATCACATCAATAAAAGGTAAAAAACAAACCGTTGCATCCTCATCAGGGCTCTTTCGGCAGGTTGCACTGCATTTCATTAATATTATGTACTGACATTAACCTTGTCATTTGTCTCATACAAAACATTAATCACAATAACGCAAGTTGCAGCCACTGATGTTATACTCATTGCTTTACCCATACAAGCAGCACCCCCCAGTTTAACAAGAACAGTTCTCCTCCGATTAAAATATGTTCATCTCAGCAAGGCATTCATAAATAATGTCTAATGGAAGAAAACACAAGGCTGTGTGGGTGTGCGTGAGGGGACACCAGTTGGTCAAATACTGCAGAAATGAATAGGAGGTAGATTAGAAATTCAAATTAAACCTCTGCTGAATGTATTCTTCTGGTCCTTTGTTTTATTATGCAATCGGGAGCTTGGTGCTATGTTGTGGACATTCTGGTGCACAAATTCAGAAATTCTTGTGTGCTGCGATTGCTTTTTTCTCCTCTCCAGCTTGTGTATTGAGATGCTGCATCTCTGGGGGTGTCTAGCATGCATCTTGAGAGACCCTAGGGACAAGCTCTCACCCATCAGCCAGACGTAGTGGCCCCAATGTCAATGCACTGCATACTTTTTCTACAAAGATGTATTCAAGCATGCCTCATCTGCTTTTATAGTTTCTTCATATTACCACTGTCATAACCGCCACAGTTTTTGGATTTATATAAGACCGTAAATTTGGCATTATGTTGCAGTATACTGGCAAACAACATTTAATAGCTCAAACATGAGAAACTACAATAATCAACAAAAAGAGTTTTCAAAAACACTCTGTGGACCTAGACCACATTGACAGAAACCGATATGCATAAGTAACGCTGATAGTAAACAGAGTTATTTCTAATGAAATAAACAAACCAAAAAAAAAAAAAAAATGTTCTGAAACGACTTGACATTAAGCTGAAAGGTTGAGAGCAAAACAATATTATATTCCCCTAATGACCATAACACATGAAAATATAATTAACCGGAGTCTAAACAAACTCAAACCACACCGTTCAATTAAAGCACTGTACACTTTCAACATTTTAAAATCCCCCAGAGTATCTTAAAGAAGGCTGGTTTCTGTTGATAATTCACTATGCAGTGTTTTTTTTAACAAATGTTTGAAAGTGTGCAGCCAGAGCGTGCTTGCATTCGAATCACCATCTCAGGTACGCCTTGAGGGCCTGACCCGAACAGTCCCACACAAGTGTTTGACTTTCTACACCAAATGACTGTCCCCAAGCACAATGGGTTATAACACTGAAGCATGTCTGAAGGAGTGATGTCGCCATTACAGACTGATGTAAACAATAGGCCCTGTTGCAAAAGCTTGAGCATGGATTGCATCATCCTTAAATGATTGCTATTCTACCAATACATTGCACATATTGATATGTAATTCTTGTTTTTTGAAAGAAAAAGTCTGCTAATCTGTTTGTTATAGAGATTTTTTTCCTCCAAAAGGTTTTTATTAGTCAATTGCTTCCAGATTAGATAACAGATATTAATACATTACAATACCTCTGCCCCTTCAAATTCCTCTATAGGGGGTTCAGCTTAAGAAAATTGCTTAAGAGTTTATATTAACTTTGTAGTGTCTTTAAACTACACACATTCTTTCATTTCTTTCGATTTTATAAAGAGCTGAATACATTTTGCAGCATATTGCTTTGTTGCATGTTGAACACTAATTGGCTGTGTATAAGAGCCATTTAATTTATTTAATTTGTATGGTTTAATTAAAGCACACTGTCTTTCCTTTACAAATGCAGTCAATACTGGTGATCATGCCAATACAGCTTTTAGAAATAGTTCCTACTAAAAACAGGTTCAGGTTCCCATAATAATCTCTGTCACTGGCAAAGTGTAATAAACTTTCTCTGCTTTCAAATCCCACCCAGATTCACAATTAATCAGATATCTATCATATTCATTACATTTCTGAGGAGAATAAATGACTGCCATCGGGGAGAAAACCTAGTTAACTATATGAGAAAGCATTAGAGAAAATACCCTAATCGCTGTCACAGTGTCACACTGACAAAATAAATACGAACAATTCCCTAATATTTAACATATACATGGCAATGGAGCAGACACATATGTTCTTAAGACATATGATATGTCTGAATCCCTACTGAAGCTGGAAGAATAGAGATTAACAAGTAAAATAAAAAACGCTGAAATCTTGCCGATACAGGCCAGACATATGAAAGCTTTCTAAATCAGTTCATGCTTTAGGCCTGAATGCATTCTCAATTGTTTTTATTGTTTCATCCCCACTGACAGTTCTGTTTGAAGTATTTTATTATCATATTTTCTTTATAGATTTATTTATGTGTTTATTAAAGATAGGTTAGATACACAACATTTGATGTAGGGTTGGTTTAGTCTTCTATTAAATTGATTGAAATAAACTGCATTTTGTTGTTGATCGCAGGCAACAGCTGTGGAAAAAAAAATGTCTAGATGCAGCAGTTGACTGAAGTGAAGAAGAAAGATTTGAGTGTGTACTCTCATGTTTACCATTGACAAAAGTTATTTAATTTTTTTCCATCATGATCATAACCATCACAGAATCATAGTGCTAGATAATCTCCCAATGCCTTATCCCAGAAATCCTTAGAGAAGCATTTGTTATTGCTGTAAATTGTCTGTCATGTAAAGTAATAAAAAACAGGAAGGGAATATATTTGGAGATACTATTTTGGTAATGTTTTAGATTACGTGGCCCAGTTTAATATTAAGAACATAAAAAAGTCTACAAACGAGAGGAGGCCATTCGACCCATCGTGCTCGTTTGGTGTCCATTAATAACTAAGTGAACCAAGGATTCTATCCAGTCTGTTTTTGAATGTTCCCAAATGTTCAGCTTCAACCACATCGCTGGGGAGTTTGTTCCAGATTGTGACGCCTCTCTGTGTGAAGAAGTGTCTCCTGTTTTTCATCTTGAATGCCTTGGAGCCCAATTTCCATTTGTGTCCCCGGGTGCGTGTGTCCCTGCTGATCTGGAAAAGCTCCTCTGGTTTGAAGTGGTCGATGCCTTTCGTGATTTTGAAGACTTGAATCAAGTCCCCACGTAGTCTCCTCTGTTCCAGGGTGAAAAGGTTCACTTCCCTCAGTCTCTCAGTAGGACATTCCCTTCAGACCTGGAATAAGTCTGGTTGCTCTCCTCTGAACTGCCTCTAGAGCAGCGATATCCTTCCTGAAGTATGGAACCCAGAACTGTACACAGTATTTCAGATGAGGTCTAACTAGTGCATTGTACAGTCTGAACATCACTGCCCTTGTTTTAAATTCTACACTTTTGACAAAAATTTTAGACCAAAAAGGTTGTCAAGCATGAAAAAACACCAAGTTAGAAAATCACTCAATCTAAAGCCAAGTTACAAGAAACAATTGGGCCAGACATAGATACACCAATCAGCCATAACATTATGACCACTGACAGGTGAAGTGAATAACACTGATAATCTTGTGATATACAGTGGGGGAAAAAAGTATTTGATCCCCTGCTGATTTTATACGTTTGCCCACTGACAAAGAAATGATCAGTCTATAATTTTAATAGTAGGTGTATTTTAACAGTGAGAGACAGAATAACAGCAAAAAAATCCAGAAAAACGCATTTCAAAAAAGTTATACATTGATTTGCATGTTAATGAGTGAAATAAGTATTTGATCCCCTATCAATCAGCAAGATGTCTGGCTCCCAGGTGTCTTTTATACAGGTAACGAGCTGAGATTAGGAGCACTCTCTTAAAGGGAGTGCTCCTAATCTCAGATCGTTACCTGTATAAAAGACACCTGTCCACAGAAGCAATCAATCAATCAGATTCCAAACTCTCCACCATGGCCAAGACCAAAGAGCTGTCCAAGGATGTCAGGGACAAGATTGTAGACCTACACAAGGCTGGAATGGGCTACAAGACCATCGCCAAGCAGCTTGGTGAGAAGGTGACAACAGTTGGTGCGATTATTCGCAAATGGAAGAAACACAAAATAACTGTCAGTCTCCCTCGGTCTGGGTTTCCATGCAAGATCTCACCTCGTGGAGATTCAATGATCATGAGAACGGTGAGGAATCAGCCCAGAACTACGCGGGAGGATCTTGTTAATGATCTCAAGGCAGCTGGGACCATAGTCACCAAGAAAATAATTGGTAACACACTATGCTGTGAAGGACTGAAATCCTGCAGCGCCCGCAAGGCCCCCTGTTCAAGAAAGCACATGTACAGGCCCGTCTGAAGTTTGCCAATGAACATCTGAATGATTCAGAGGAGAACTGGGTGAAAGTGTTGTGGTCAGATGAGACCAAAATCGAGCTCTTTGGCATCAACTCAACTCGCCGTGTTTGGAGGAGGAGGAATGACCCCAAGAACACCATCCCCACCGTCAAATATGGAGGTGGAAACATTATGCTTTGGGGGTGTTTTTCTGCTAAGGGAACAGGACAACTGCACCGCATCAAAGGGACGATGGACGGGGCCATGTACCGTCAAATCTTGGGTGAGAACCTCCTTCCCTCAGCCAAGGCATTGAAAATGGGTCGTGGATGGGTATTCCAGCATGACAATGACCCAAAACACACAGCCAAGGCAACAAAGGAGTGGCTCAAGAAGAAGCACATTAAGGTCCTGGAGTGGCCTAGCCAGTCTCCAGACCTTAATCCCATAGAAAATCTGTGGAGGGAGCTGAAGGTTCGAGTTGCCAAACGTCGGCCTCGAAACCTTAATGACTTGGAGAGGATCTGCAAAGAGGAGTGGGACAAAATCCCTCCTGAGATGCGTGCAAACCTGGTGGCCAACTACAAGAAACTTCTGACCTCTGTGATTGCCAACAAGGGTTTTGCCACCAAGTACAAAGTCGAAGGGGAAATGCGTTTTTCTGGATTTTTTTGCTGTTATTCTGTCTCTCACTGTTAAAATACACCTACCATTAAAATTATAGACTGATCATTTCTTTGTCAGTGGGCAAACGTACAAAATCAGCAGGGGATCAAATACTTTTTTCCCCCACTGTAAGTGGTCCAAGGAAGGAAAAGCGGTGAACCAGTGACAGGGTCATGGGCGGCCATGGCTTATTGATGCACGTGGGGAGCGAAGGTTGGCCCGTGTGGTCTGATCCAAGAGACGAGCTACTGTAGCTCAAATTGCTGAAAAAGTTAATGCTGGTTCTGATAGAAAGGTGTTAGAACACACAGTGCATCACAGTTTGTTGCGTATGGGGCTGCGTAGCCGCAGACCAGTTATGGTGCCCATGCTGACCCCTTTCCACTTCCAAAAGCGCCTACAATGGGCATGTAAGCATCAGAACTGGACCACGGAGCAATGGAAGAAGGTGGCCTGGTCTGATGAATCACGAGTTCAAGGTGTTGACTTGGCCTCCAAATTCCCCAGATCTCAACCGAATCGAGCATCTGTGGGATGTGCTGGACAAACAAGTCCGATCCATGGAGGTCCCACCTCGCAACTTACAGGACTTAAAGGATCTGCTGCTAACGTCTTGGTGCCAGATACCACAACACACCTTCAGAGGTCTAGTGGAGTCCATGCCTCGATGGGTCAGGGCTGTTTTGGTGGCAAAAGGGGGACCTACACAATATTAGGCAGCTGGTCATAATGTTATGGCTGATCAGTGTATCTCCACTTTAGATGGCTGAGCCATTGTCTTTTCCACGTTGACAGCCTTTTAGGTATAGATAGATATTATATTAACTTTCTATTGAACTTTATTTAACAAGTACTTGAATGTTAATAGATTTTCTATTGAATATCTATTTAATATTAAACTGGATTAACTTGGGCCATGCAATCTAAAGTGTTACCCTCTTTTTTGATATACTTCTTTCACCTAAGTAAAAGGAAAAACAAATACTGGGATATCTAGACACATATCCATTTTCAGCCAGGTATATATGCTACAATAATGTTCCGCCTAGAAAAAATAAATATACTGTAAGCCATGGGGACCATTCAACCAAACCCTTTGGTGGTGGCTGAAAGGTCTTTCCCTTGGATGTTACAACTTGTCTTTGTAGCATTGGAGTCAATCGCCCTTTCTCAATAAGCATATGACTTTTAGGATTGAAAAGAAAAAAGAAAAGAAAAATATCCATCTCCTTTGGGCCCTTTGGTCTTAGAATACATTTAGGCTCCATTTCATCTGTAGGCTTTTAGTGATGTTCACATTAGTCTCTGCTCTCTGCCCACATTTCCTCTATGCACGCCTGCCGTTGTGAGAGACTTTTCAAAGTGTAACTCAAGTATTTGCATTACAAGGTTGCATGAGTTTCCCATAGTAAGCATTATGTGAACTATATGCCTTGTGACTATATATGTATTCATTATACAACACCAGATTCATGGAAGACATTCCAGTATTCAATATCATTTACAAAAATAATTTCATGATTATTAATGTAACACAGGGAGCTTTAAAAGTATTTTCAAAACATACCTAAATGAAGTAATATTTCTGCTATTCCAGGATGACTGAATGGTTTCACATCAGTGTTTTCGCGCTTCGCCACAATTTGACTTTATCCTCCTTCTTCCACCACCCAATCATCCTGCTGAGGGAAGGAAGAAGATAACAATGACAAGACGACATTAAAAGAACTGAGCAAGGAAATCATTGCCTGCACAACTTAGTTTGGATGCTTTTGTATTTATTAGTCTACGGTTTGATACTCTCTCAAGCATAGCTCATGTAAACAAGAGTGATTAGATTTATATGACTTATAAATTAAATGTTGTGTGACATTCGTGGTGGTAGGTTGGACGGGAGCCCATATAATCTAATCCTTAAAGCTGCCCAAATGGGGGTGTTATTTTTGTGGTGAGAATTAGAGCAAATCCTTTCAGAACTCAATTTTGTTTACAACTTTCATAGATGCACCCCCGATGACTGATTAAAGAGTAAATTATATTTGTTATCATAATATTCTCTAGCAATGGTTCTCCCCTGAAGAAAAGTACTTTTTAACATCACTCTCTCTCTCTCTTTCTCTCGCTCTCTCTCACACACAATAATCTATCTATATATTTATCTATCTATATATTGATAGACAAACAGATGGACAGATATACAATGGACTCCAGATGTATGCATAACCTTGTTGGAGTGTAATTAACAGTTGGTATAGCAACCAAAATGCAGATGTACAGCTTGTTTGCAATACAAATTGTATTGAGCATCAGCATTTCTGTCAAAACTAGATACATACATCTCTAAAAACCTGATGTTTTATTCATACACAGGCAGTTACATCAGTTTTACATTTTTGCTCCACATTACCCACTGGTCAGCCTGTGCACAGTTGCCTTCTTTTTTTTTTCATCTGACCACAAAACATGGTACCAATTTGTTTATGCATGCAGACCAGACGTAGATTGGATGCAAAAGAATGTGATGCTTCGATTTTGCTTGGGGGCTGTTTATCTCCAGGTGCTGGTGCCCTTGTTGGAATAGAGGAACAGATGGATTCCAAAGTATACCAGGAGGATACACAACAGCCACAATGACAAATATATACTATATACAGTGCATAGTATTCGGACCCATCCTATGGTGTCCCATTTTGTGAAATTACAAAATATTGCATACACTTTTTACTTAATATTTTATTCAGCACTTTAATGCTCTGAAGATTTAAGGGTCAGATAGGTTACAGTCAATGTCAGCAAAAACTAGAGAAAAAAAAACTAAATATGTTGATTGCATAAGTATTCTGACCCCTCGACAATATTTGGTTGAAGCACCTTTGGGAGCAATTACAGACTCTACCAACTTTGCATTTCTCCATCTCGATGTAAGTTTTGCTCATTCTTCTTGGCATATTTGCTCAAGCTCTCTCAAGTTGCTTTGATATCGCTTATGGAAAGCAGTTTTTCCTTTCTCATTAGGATTCAAGTCAGGATTTTGACTGGGCCACTCAAGGACATTAGCGGTCTCATTCTTTAGCCACTCCAGTGTAGCTTTGACCTTGTGTTTTGGATCATTGTCCTGCAGAAAGGTGAATATCTGCCCCAGTTGTAAGTCTTTAGCAGACTAAAACAGTTTTTCCTCTAGTATTTTCCAGTACAAACTTTCTAGTCCCTGCTGAGGAGAAGCATCCCCATTACATAATGCTGCACCACCATGCTTGACTGTAGGGATGGTGTCGCCTGGCAGATGTGCTGTGTTGGGTCTGCGTCAAACATAACGCTTGGCATTTAGACCAAAAAGTTCCAATTTGGTCTTGTCATTTTTGCAGAAACACTGAGGTGCTTTGTTGCTTATTTTTAGTAATGGCTTCATTCTTGCCACCCTGCCATACAGGCTAGTTTTGTGAAGTGTTCTTGATATTGGCACATTTTCTCCCTCAGCCATTGAATTCTGTAGCTCTTCCAAAGTTGTTGTTGGCCTCACAGTGGCATTTCTCACCAGTTTCCTCCTTGCCCGAATGCTCAGTTTGGAGGGACAACCTGATCAGTGCCTGGGTGGTACAATTCACCTTCTGTTTCTTGATGATTTAGTAGACTGTGCTCAGAGGGATATTTTTGGTCCCCTTCTGACCTGTGCTTTTCAATAACTTTATCCCTGACTTGCTTTGAAAGCTCTGTGGTCTTCATGGTTTGAGTCTTTTGCTTCTCTACTTGACCAAGGAACCTGACAGAGACAGGTGTTTACATATTGAAATCATAAGAACCGCTATTATTAGGCCATTCAAACTAATTGTGTGGCTTGTTAAGCTCATTTTGTGCACTGGAATTCATTTACAAATGCACACAGCAAAGGGTTTGAATACTTATGCAATCATTACTATCAATCATGACTTGCTTTTCATTTAAATTCTCGATTATTTCTTTGTTTTTGCTTTGAATGGTTATTTATAGAACACATTAATTCCTACTTCAAACTGTAATGACTGCAAGATTTTAAGCAACAAAACGTGAACATTGTGAGAGGGTCTGAACACTTTAACTGGCTGGCCATCCTGAAGAATAGCCTATGAAAATTGGTGGAAGGGAAATAGATTATTTTTCATCCAGTCAGGAAAATGGGTCTCTTCCAGTGAAGAAGAGCCATAAAAAGCTTCTCTCTTTAATCTATGTCATCCATCAGAGTTATTGACCACACATGGCATTCAAGGATATGTGCCATTGCTTTGGCTGCCACTGTAGTGTTCCTCATCGTTGTTCAGCTACTTTGCCATACTAACTGATTGTATTGGCATTAACAGGCCACGCATTGTAAGCAATCTGAAAACAGTATGTGCTGCACTTTCAATTGGACATCTATTGCAAATATTGTTGGTAGGCCCTCTTCAAGTACAGGGTGTGAATACTTTTCCACTACAACTGTATAAATATGGCAAGATTATATTCTGTGCCTAACTGAAATTAAACATGCTTGTTTGCTACAGAAAAGAAAATCACTAGGAGCTGGAGAGTTGTGCTGGAGAGGGGCCCTCCACATTGACATCAAAGTTATTTTGTGCTTTATTTCTGCCCTCTTGAAATGTGTAGTGTATTTGCCAGCATCACTAAATATCAGAGGGAAACTGAACAAACTGTCACTGTAAAAATAAATTGCACTTTCTAAATTGGGAAGGAGGATTGATTCCCCCAGAAACCACAGGCTTTGCTCTGAATTCCTTTATTTTGTGCACGAGACTGACAGTCTTATTATAAAGTAGACGCCGAGAGAGGTTCATAATTGAAGGCAGAATCTCTGAGTTGCTTTAGATTAATAACAGTTTTCAAATTACAGCTATATCTTTATTCACAATCTTTTGTCAGCTGCAATCTCTCTACAGCATAAAGCAGCCACAGCTGTTAATCCACTCCAAGCTTTGTCTTGTATCTGCCCAAAGATGGCTACTTTACATTATTTAAGAGCAAGTAAAGATTTTCGAGTTAACTCTTGAATGGACGTAACTTTAAAATCCAAATTTTGTGGTTTATAACAGGAGTATAATATAAATCAATACATACATACAATCAACAACAGCTGTTCCTGCACAATGCCTCATAAATAGTCACTCTTAGGCTCAAAAACGATGAATACTTTATAAGTCCATACTATTATTTTCTTCATAGCTGTGTTTAATACACAACTTATAGGGAGAGTCTTTTAATTTAAATTGTGTGTTACAATAACAATGGGAACCATTACTTCAAGCAGTCGAAACCTATGCAGCCCGGACTGACTGTGATAAATTAGCTAACAAAAGCTACGCCTACACCTGCCATTTTCACCACAGAGTCACTAGGTGGCAGCAGTCAGGTTTATGCTTACAAAGATCACTAAAGCACAGGGCTACAGTTTGCTTCTGCTGATTTAAATGGACACTCCATCATTCCAAGTTAAAATCAAAATCAAAAGCGATTCATTAATAATAAGCACGATACAACCTCATGATTTGAACCAAACAGTGAATGGGATGAAGACAAGGCTGTTGTTGAAAAATAAAATATTGATTCAGTGGATAAAATTGCAGCTGGAGACCATAGTTTTGAAACTACACTGATGTAAATATTGTCTCTTCCTCTGCCCAGCCAGAATTAGACATTAACAGCAGAACTCAGATGAAGTGCCTAAAGTATTCATCTGCTATTCATACATTCATTAATTAAGAATTGGTGCCCATTATTGTAAACTGTGACCAGATTATATATTGAGAAACTTCATACGGACAACTATTGTTGCAGTTTGGTGACCACACATAAGTAGGTTTGTTTAGTTTGTTAACTTCAAAGGCAAAGTGCTGACCTTGAAGAGACTGTACTAATACAATGAACATCCCTGTTTGTTCAAACGTTTTCATTTCAAAAGATACACAGCTTTGAAGTATTGGACCTGGCTGCCTCAGGACACTGTGGGTAATGAAAACACTTAAATTACACTCGTCTACAACAATGACAATGCAGCTGGGATGGCTGCTTCCACTTTTATTTGTCTGCATATGTATTTATCAGGAGGAAAACAAGTTACAAGTGCACAGTGTCTATGAGAAAGATCATAAATTGTGGTTTTGGGACAAATCATGATCGAGGTTTAATTCCTGCCGGTGTTGAGTTTGCATGTTCTCCCCCATGTCCGTGTGATTTTTCTTTTTTTTCTTTTTGGGGGGGATCTGGTTTCCTCCAACATCCTACAAGTCATCTTGCTCAGGTTGGTTGGCTCTCTAAATTGCTCTGCAGTTGGGTACTGGCTGACACAGATATAGAATATGGAGTGATGGATGGATGGAGTCAAGTCATGTCTGGTATTAGAAGATAATATCACGTTCTTGCATTATTTATATTCATATACTATTGTATAGTTCCTGTTCTCACTATTGCTAGACTTATAGTAGTGTTGTTGTTGTTTTTTTTTTGTTGTTTTTTCCATTTTGGTCTGTCTGGAAAAGGAGACATATGCCAGCTGCAATAGTTGATGCCTGCTTGAACCTGTTGGGTGGTTCAGACAAGCTTCTGATTCAGATGGGATAGGAATACTTCCCAAAAAACATTTATTTTTCAAATGATCTGCGGTATTTATTGTTCACATAGTTAACTCGTTCACATTTCTGGGCAGTAGCTCTTTCTAGAGAAAAGATTTACTTTTCAGGTGGTGAAAAGAATAAAAAAGGGACATTTCTAGCAGGATTAATAAATAGCATAGCAGTCTACAGAAATCATTTTCTATACAAATTGCTTTTTGCATAAGTTTATTCCTTTAAAATTAGCACACAGCAGGAGAAACTGTGGAAATGAAAAGCCCCATTTTTATGGCGGTTCAGGAGAGAACAAAGACCTTTTTTTGCTAGTTAAAGTCTGATTATACTAATCATAAGGTATATTGGCAATTTGAAACTCATTTGCCCGGCACGGATGCAGGTATGAATTCTAACCATTGGACTAAACTACATTATCCCAAAGTCTCAGTTGTAATAATGTGATACATCCATCAAATCACACATTCCTATTCTTGGACACAGCACCACACATGTTCAGCCATACATTGTAAAAACCCACTTACTGGTGGTATCATATACACATGCACAACTTCATACACACACATGGGGCCATAGCATCGACAAACAGGCTGGGTGATTGGTGAAGATACAGCAGCAGGTATATAGGGATATGAGAAGCATAGGGCAAATAAATTGAAAGCTGGAAACAAGATGTTGTATTGTAAATCTTTCCTGGCTTTAGACCATAGATATTATCACCAGGTGAGATGTGGATTCTAAGAGAGACCTGAATCATAAGTATGAACTGGTCTATGTATAGACCAATTCATTTCAGAATAATAATTAATTATGTATTTTTCATCATTTTGTGACAGTGCTGCCTATTTTTGTGGATAAACAGCTTAGATACAAATATGAATGAAACAAAGGTAGGAATGTATCTCATCTGAGTATTTAGAAACTTGCTCAGGAACATCAATCACAGATATAACAACTTATATATAACTTTTTTAGGCTCACAAAGCCCCCTATTGGTCAGTTTGTCTTGAATTATTTTCAGTTATTTTAATATGATTTCATTATATATACACAATATATAAAAACAAATCTTGGTTTGTTTTCATTTCAGATTATAAAATATCAATATATGTATACACTTTTTATTTGGTTCCATAACAAAATATTAATTGAAGAGTATGATATATTAAATATAAAACATAAATTATTTTTAAATCTGTGAGAAATACCTCTTTTACTTTAAAGTGCCTTAATTACAACCACCTCAAACCGACTATAATCTGTGGCTTATTTATCATTGTTTGCAATTCTGTTTCAGTGTGTACCAGTAGTGTGGCCTTTGCTTTATTTCTTTTTTTTATCTACCTGCCTTTCAACCGATTGTGAATGGTTGAGGTTTGTTAATTAAAGCGTAAGACAGAGCTATTAATCGTACTTGGGTTCAGCTGTCTTCAGCAAGCAGCTTGAATGTAGAAATTACTATACACAGGGAAAAAAAAGGGGGCATATGCTTTAAATGCTAATTGTACCCATTTAAAACAAAGCTCTTGGTGCGACTATTAAGGTTTCACCAGAGGTTCCCATTTTAAACTGTATTTGTTGTTGGGGAAACTCGACACAACTTCTCAACTTGCAGCAGACAAGCCCTCCACAAAAGAACAAATCAATGTAGCTTAGGCAATGTTGCAAAAATAATAACCCCTTTCGCATTTAATAGACATCACAATGTGTACTGATAAGTGCATTTGGCTTCATGATGGTTGACTACAGCTGTAAGAGTTAAACAGGAAACAAATTCATATCGGAAACCAATAGTCCTAAATATTAGTAATATCAGTAGACAGTATGATTTATCAGCATGGCACAGATATTGAATGATTTGTTTGTGGAAGCTATGGCATAGAAGTGAAGGCCGTAAGTAGAAAACAATTCATTATGTTGTTCTTAACCTTAAATGATGATAACCTTTAAGACAGGAGACTAAATAAATACAATACACATCACGGCGGTTTGTCTATCTTGAAAATAATGAAAGGAAATAAAGAAGGAAATGAAAACCATTACTATCTTTTTCTGTGTGTGAGGTCTGACATAATCTATAAAAACAAGTTCAGGTGCCTTGAAATGTTGTGAGAATAAAAGTTTATTTCTTAAAATGGCTGAGTGAAAATATATGAAGCCACTCAGACATCACACACCACCTGGAAGAGATAAGAGGTCATACTTTTCGAAAAAGCGCCCAAACCCCTCTTCCCCTCATTAGCTTCACTTTGCTTCCAGAAATATCAAACAGTTTAAAGGTCTGGAAAGAGTATAACGTTCCGCCTGATTTGCAGATGTTTGAACTGTCAGATGTTCCTGTGAAATATGTTGGGTATAATACAGAAAGAAAAGGGTATCCCGTCCAAACTGCTCAATTTGTGGAGCCTAAGAAGAGTGTGTACAAAAGCAATCCCCTCCTGGTGCATCGCCTGTACCAAAGCAGGTTTATAATTTTTGGATGAGAAAACAAACCAAAACAATGATATTTAAATTAAATCAGTTGCTGAATATACCCACATTACAGACTGATAATGATGGACTAAGATAAAATCATCCATACTGAACTGTCGGGAAATATAAAAAATTATGTTATTATGTTATAAGCAATATGTAAAGACCAATTACACAGGCTTGCATATAAATATCAAACATTTCCTGAAAAACAAGAATTTTTGCCTATAAGACAAACTTCTAGCACAGAACTCAAATAAGCAAAGCCATGTATAACAAATGGATCAATTATTTCAATTTGTGTTTTCACTACTGTTGCTTTTATTTACTATTAGTAATACTGTTAACAATACTAGTATTAAAATGATATTTATTAATTAAAATATTCCTAAAATGTTTTGTTTCTGCATCTCCATTTAACGAATAAGCAAACACCAGATAAATATCAGGAAAAAAATCTTTATTGCAGAATTAAATAATTTGCCTCTTCAGATTGATTATTTTAGTCTGATTTCCATGTAAATACCATTCTTATAGTTAAAGTGAAAGAGCTACCCAAGTCTTGTATTTATTGGCAACTTTAAACCATTACTTTAAGCACTGAAGTCCAAGTATTTTATTGGCATTTCTTAGGCTTTAACTTCTGTTTTATCCGTTTAAATCTTTGGTAGCACAATGGGTTCCAGTAAAGCTACATTGTAAGATTTTGCACCTAGTGAAAAATATTGCAGCAATGCATCAAATGTATTGAAATATAATTATACAATGGCATGGCTGCTGGACCAATGCAGTGCATTAGAAGACCCAGGTAATGGCCCATACAGAACGTTAAATGGATGACTCATGGATTCTGCATCAAACAAACCAGACCCATTTTTTCAAAATACTCCAACAGTCCTGCAGTCCATCCGCTAATGGACAAATGCAGCTCTTCTAGCTTTTTCTTCTTGCTTTTTTTTATTTTTCTACTTCACACTTCACAGAAATATATGAGCTCAACTACTCCCCCAGGGCTCATTTTCTCTGCATTAGGTGCTTTCAGTTCCAGTACTTCATCATTGTATTGTGTTATTACTCAAACAATGGACAATGAGGTTGCCAGCCCAATAATAACAAATTACACACAAACACTTACAAGAAACCATTATATATATATATATATATATATATATATATATATATATATATATATATATATATATATATATATATATATACAGTGAGGGAAAAAAGTATTTGATCCCCTGCTGATTTTGTACGTTTGCCCACTGACAAAGAAATGATCAGTCTATAATTTTAATGGTAGATGTATTTTAACAGTGAGAGACAGAATAACAACAAAAAAATCTAGAAAAATGCTTTTAAAAAAAGTTATAAATTGATTTGCATGTTAATGAGTGAAATAAGTATTTGATCCCCTATCAATCAGCAAGATTTCTGGCTCCCAGGTGTCTTTTATACAGGTAACGAGCTGAGATTAGGAGCACTCTCTTAAAGGAAATGGAAGAAACACAAAATAACTGTCAGTCTCCCTCGGTCTGGGGCTCCATGCAAGATCTCACCTCATGGAGTTTCAATGATCATGAGAACGGTGAGGAATCAGCGCAGAACTACACGGGAGGATCTTGTTAATGATCTCAAGGTAGCTGGGACCATAGTCACCAAGAAAACAATTGGTAACACACTACGCCGTGAAGGACTGAAATCCTGCAGTCCCCCTGCTCAAGAAAGCACATGTACAGGCCTGTCTGAAGTTTGCCAATGAACATCTGAATGATTCAGAGGAGAACTGGGTGAAAGTGTTGTGGTCAGATGAGACCAAAATCGAGCTCTTTGGCATTAATTCAGCTCGCCGTGTTTGGAGGAGGAGGAGTGACCCCAAGAACACCATCCCCACTGTCAAACATGGTGGTGGAAACATTATGCTTTTGGGGGACAGGACAACTGCACCGCATCAAAGGGACGATGGACGGGGCCATGTACCGTCAAATCTTGGGTGAGAACCTCCTTCCCTCAGCCAAGGCATTGAAAATGGGTCGTGGATGGGTATTCCAACATGACAATGACCCAAAACACACAGCCAAGGCAACAAAGGAGTGGCTCAAGAAGAAGCACATTAAGGTCCTGGAGTGGCCTAGCCAGTCTCCAGACCTTAATCCCATAGAAAATCTGTGGAGGGAGCTGAAGGTTCGAGTTGCCAAACGTCAGCCTCGAAACCTTAATGACTTGGAGAGGATCTGCAAAGAGGAGTGGGACAAAATCCCTCCTGAGATGTGTGCAAACCTGGTGGCCAACTACAAGAAACGTCTGACCTCTGTGATTGCCAACAAGGGTTTTGCCACCAAGTACTAAGTCGAAGGGGTCAAATACTTATTTCCCTCATTAACATGCAAATCAATGTATACCTTTTTTGAAATGCGTTTTTCTGGATTTCTTTGTTGTTATTCTGTCTTTCACTGTTAAAATACACCTACCATTAAAATGATAGACTGATCATTTCTTTGTCAGTGGGCAAACGTACAAAATCAGCAGGGGATCAAATACTTTTTTCCCTCACTGTATATATATATATATATATATATATATATATACACACACATAAGCGCCATTAATGATGTACAGTAAAATGTTTAAGAATGATATTCAAATGAGTTTCTTTATGTTTTATAACTTTGTTAATGCTTTTAAGTGGATTAAATGTGATCATAAATTAGTTGATTAGTGATCAACAATATTAATTAATAAAAAGTAATTGAATGCATGCACAGACAATGTACTATCATCATGTGCATTTCTGTTTTCTCTGAAAAGGGACCAAGGTCTCTGAACCTAGGTGTATTCTAGTATGGATCATATGGATACAGAAATAATTGTAGGAATTGTAATCTTCTTCTGAACTGAAAGCATGGCCTGATGGAAAGTCCAGTGGTGTGGTGACAGTGTATTCTTGGAAGATGCACATATTGACACTCTCAAACCAAACTTGGAGTTTAAACTCTTTGGGATTTCTGTGTACTCACAGTAATTAAGCTTTCATTTCTCTGAGGGTAAATGTGGGTGATTTGTATTGTTATTATTCAGCCACTGTACATCAAGAATGAAAATCAAATCCTTAAGCTATGATGGCTGTTAAAATACTTCAGAGTACACCTAGGTGTGAAATTATTTCCAGCCCAACAGCACTAGCAAAATACATCAAAGAAAGATAGGAAGAAAGATGGATCCTTTGAAATGCTGTGGCCTATTAGGAACAAAAGAAGTCTGAGTCTATTGGCATTGATGAATTTAGGTGCTCTTGCCTTGATTTTTACAAATTAGGTCGAACCGCTATAGTCTGGTTAGTATAAGGAGACTGGGGGGATAGAGGTGATGGTAGCGGGATTTGTATGTGTTGTGAGCCGCAAAGTCATACCTGACACATGTAGCCATGTGCCAGCAAAATCAACCGACTGTTGAATAACATTTGGTCCTGACCATGCACTAAATTAAATGGGAACTACAGTGAATTTAATCGTATCTGTTCAATCAGTCTGGACTACAGACTTCACTGGAGGCAGCAGTTTTTTAAGCAGCTTGATACAGAAAATCTCAAAACAGTCAAAGTCTGGCAAATTAGGAGACACTCTTAAAAGCTCTGGTCATGTCTATTGTTGGCAGTGCTGCCAACAAGAAAATGGTTGCTTCAATTCATATTTCTTATTTTGAGGAGTGTAAGCTGGGCCAGTACTTTAGTATTCAACTTGCATACAGGATTGCATAAATTGGGCTAATCCTTGTCATTCTGCATATCAAAAAGTGAAGTCTAATGCCAGGACCACTGATTCAGTGAAACAGTATGTTTTTCAGTAGACCCTTACAAGAAATTCATTGCCTTTCATAAAAACAAAGTTCCCCTGGGCACAATAAACATCACAATTGCTTGATTTTTTTAATTTAATTTTATATTTTATTATCTTTAGGTCTTTACAACAGTGTTACCTGTCAAAATATTAGTAGCTATCTTTAATAGAATAATCAGATGTTGTTGTTGGTTGGTCATTTCCTCATATTATTATAGCAAGTTGTAGTGTAACAATGTTCAACTAATTACACAATCTAATAAACAAGAAAAGGAAAAGAAGCTGCCTGACTGAACTAAATTAAAATGCCTGAGGAGCTTTCAGTTAACTTACTAATTAGTTCATAATATTATAAAATAATACTTGCACAATATATCACTAGCAAACACAGTAGTCCCAAATACATTACACATTCACTTCACACCCAGTTTAGTCTTAATCTGAATTTAGAATTGTAAGAAATTATCTTTGAGATTAGAGAAATAAGTGATGATACAGATTATATAGACCAAAAAGGAAATTTGGGTCTAGGAATGGTAAAGAAATGCCCAAACCAGTTTGGAGTTTTATAGGCTAAACCTTTAATTTCATATTCTGCAGGCATTTTATACTGACATTGAGTCCAATTCTATTCCCCACACACACAAAAAAAAGCTACTGAATGAAGGTTGAGAAATAAGTTTTCATTTTTGCAACATGAATATGGTCACAAGAGGAACTGAAACTCAACCAGCATGTATCCTGGAGGTTAGTTGAGGATGATACAAATGTCAAAAAATATACATGGCAAGCATATAATTCACAAAAGTAAAGGGGAAACAAAAGGCACCATGCATAATAGACACTAAGACCACAACACCTTCATATAGAGCTAGACCAGCTTCACCTATGCCTACCCCTACCTTTAGCACATACCTAGGACTGTATGTCTGCAGTTCTTAGCTTATTTCACCAGGAAGTATGCTTATTGTATTTTTGCTTTAAAATGTTTGTGTACATTGTCATCCTGGATAATGGCATCTGCTAAGCAATTACAATAATAAAAACATTTATTCTTCCCCCATCTACCTTTTTTGCTTGTGTACACTTTGAAAATATTCAATATACTGTAATTGATGTGGGATGCAGTAATATGTTTTAATTCACGAATTACAAAACAGGATTCTAGGAGAGTGAGAAAGAACAGGCATTTCCTTTTGTGCATTGTCTTCATTTACCAGGCATTATCAAAATGGGTGACAAACCATGCAGTAAGGTGCATGACAGAGCCAGTGAATCTGACACCTCTTAAACGTGTGACACCAGATGTTATTTATACCTCTTGTGTGGATATTTAACATTCTATTCAGAAAACTCATTTTAATGGAGAGATGGTGTCAGCAAACCCTTCTTTCCTTTGACCCCCATTATACAAACACACCAATAAGAGCTGTGTTAGCTGCCAGTTTCGCTGGAATTGAAGGCACTGCTGCTGGCTAAGAAAATGGTTAAGATCATCAGGCTGGCCCGGGCAGTAAAATGTCACACTGAGATATAAAGAAAATAGTGAAATTCAGCAAGACATTAGAGCTCAGACTGAAATAATACAAAAGAACGGTTATTCTGATGTTTCAGGATTTGCTAAAGGTTGAAGCATAAAAGCATCAAAAAACATGTACTAAAATAGTAAAAAAAAAAACAGGGTTCTGTACTACTAAATTGGGGATTTTGCTGTGTTTAACTTTTTACAGAGGCTGAGGGCTCTCTTGAGCATCTTAATTCACCAGCATTACTCACTCACTGTCTCTTCACTGAACTAGTGCATCACCCACTCAGCTTTCATTTTATAGAATGACATGTGGATCTCATAATGGAGCATTTAATACTGACTTGCTTTTGGGGATTTGGGAAGCCATTTATTTTGTACGTAGGGCATTTAGAATGTCAAATATGTTCATATAAAGGAATTCTATATTGTAGCACAGTGCTAGGAGGGGCACAAATCATGCAGGGGAAGCACCTGACCTGCAGCACACCCCTGATTGGCTGGCTCCTACATAAAAGCAGGAAGCCAGCACCCTTTCTTGTGGGGTCTAGGAGCTGGAAAGTGAGGAGGAAGACGACAAGAAAAATAAACCACAGTGGAGCAGCTGGTAAAGGACAATTGGCTGTGAACTTTGACTACTCTTTTGGATTTGCGATTTGGACTTTTTCTTTGTCCGTCTGGTTTGATTAGCTGTTTTTTTAAATTGGAACCTGTTTCACAGTTTAGTTATGCTCAACAAGGAGCTAGGGTTTGTTTTCACACTGCACTGTTAAACAAATCTTCACATTTACACCATACGCCCCTGCTCCCCTGTGTCTGTATTTTGAGGCCCCACCTATTTCAAAAGCCCAGCACCATGGCAACCCCCCACGGTGTCACTATATATATATATATATATATATATATATATATATATATATATATATATATATATATATATATATATATGATGCTTAATATATCATTGTAAGTGTAGAAAAGTAATGCATGGCTTATTTGATTACTATAGCCCTAAAACTCTGATATTTTTCAGCACCATTCCATTCCAAAGGGTCCTGCAGAGTTTGGAAGAATGGTGTAGATCAGTAAAATGGTTTTGATGACACCTTTGACCAGTAAATCACTCCTGAGATCATCAACCCAGAGGATAATCCTCTTACTGTCTGGTACACTAAATCACAAGTCCATTGGATATCTCAGACACAGTTACCACCAAAAACAACATTTGTGCTTCAGCCGAAGTTGGGATTTTTCACATTTTCTCCTATAATCAGATTCAAGAAAGAAATTTAACAGATAACCACAACACACTCATCTGAATTCTTTGGATGATTCTTCTCATTTCAGCTGCTAACAAGAACCCCATTATGAATGAAACATGAAGAAAAGAAGCAATTAGTTGCATATGTGCATTAAGTACATTCAAGCTTGTCAGAAATGGATATGCTTTAACTTATTAGGCAATTCCTTGCATATGCTTTGTTGTAAAATGACCTGAAAGTACAATTAAATGATAATGATTTTTTTTCCCTCCAAATGTGCAGGTTGTACCGATAATGTGTTCTTTTGTTACTCAGCCATTACAAGGTTAATTTGATTTTTTCGTCCTTTTGCAAGGAGTCAATTTGGAGTGAATAGGTAGACCTGGGGTTTTGGTTGCAATGTCTTGCTGTGTTGTACTCGAGCCCATCCAGCAATAGACTGAAGTGTTATTATTATTAGCTGCTTTTCCTAGCTCTGTGCAGCATCTGAATGCTTTAATGACAAGGTCTATGCGACCTCTGCTAGCTCAGTTGCCCGCTCAATTACTTGAAAATGAATACCAATGCCTACTTGATATTTCTATGTTGATCCTAAATGGAACGATACAATCATATTTTTCATCAATAAAAAATTAGTACCAGCAATATGTAATACTGCCATTTATAGTAAAATAGCACCAGTCATACTCAGAGGAATCCCACAGTACTGCACAGTTAAAGCTGCAACCTCTTTATCACCAGAACGATTTACAGTAATGTTTCAATGCCAGTCAAAACAACACATCCCAACAAGCCCCAAGTCAAGTTTGAGCCAGAAACCCTTAGATTCAAGGTTCAATTGGCCACATATCATGTCAAGTTTAGCCCTTAAAGTGTTGGAACCATCTACCAAATTAAAAACAGAAGGGAGAAAATAATTGCCATCAAGTATTGAACTTTACACATGTATTTATTTTCAATTTGGCAGCTGAGTGAAAGGTTTTATTCTAGAATAGGTTTTGGTACATTTAAGTATCTGTTTTTTGGCATTCATGCTCTTTGTTTTCAGATCTCTAGCACTGAACAAACCATAATCTCCATATATTTAGCTGTTTGAGTTTAATTGCAATTTTCTTGCACATTTACCAAAGCCTGGATGCCCACAAGACTGAATACACCATTCTTTCACTATGTATGTTATTACGTATATTTTTAATATATTGCAATGTTATGAGTTTTGCCAGACCTTAGAGTTTCTACTGTTGTGATGTATTCCCGCAAAAATAACATTTGAACTTCTTACAGCTGAATGAGATTAAATAGCATGGGGAGTAGTATATTAATAATGTTTAATTTTTCAAGCTCTTGTAGGAAAAAAAGTTTGTCTTTTCAGTTTGAGTCGGTTTTAGCATTACTATTACCGGGCACTGTATTCTCAGCCTCTTACCTCAACCCTAAAACTAATTGAATCTTCAACATCCCCAGAGACATAGCTGTGATTCCTCTGCAGGCAGCAACATGGTTTGCAAATGTAATGTTTCTCTATCAGTAGAAGACAACACTTTTAGATTTTTCAACAAATTTATTTACATGATTATGTATTATCCAAAGTCATAGGTTTTTTTTCTACATTTCAAAAATATGTAGACTTTTGTATTATTTCCTGAAGAAATCTCCATGGCCTCATATATGCCTTGTATTAATAAGGGATTTCTAAAGAAGTCTTGAGATGCCTATAGCCAGGTCTGGAGGGCAACATTTTGTATAGAAGAATAAATAAAAATAAGCTGTTTATTTCCTAATAAAGATAAATATATATTGATAGAATAAGCCATAACAATCCTAGAGCATTTATGATGAAGAATACTGTGCCCACTGGAACAATATTTAAGTTGTTTAGCATTCTTCATAAACTTTAAATCAGTACTATATAAAATCCATATCAGATATACAAAAACACGCGCACACAAAACACACACAAGTTTGTTTAGTTCAAACTGGAGACAATCGTGGTCTGAATCATATTACAGAAGCCGGGGCATTTTTAATGGCAACAGTAATTATATTTTTCAGACTATTGAAACCAGTGTGGGAGACTTCAAACCAGTCATGGGGAAAAAGGAATAATAAATAAAAAATAAAAAATAAATGTACATCATTACCTTTATAAGGAAGCTGAAAAACATGTCGCTTAGTTATGTAAAACCAACAGGTTAGGATCCTAGGAGCTCCATATTTGTCATGGTCATCAAGCACCAAGGGCCACTTCTTATATCAATCATTATCTTTGACATTGAAGCTATGGTTCATTCTAAAGGTCAGTAGTTCAGCTTCAGCAATCCATATACCACAATTAATTGGGTTTTTAATCCATCTAACTATTTATTAAATAATATTGATGTACCTTCTTGTCAAATTAACAAAAATAATAAATAATACAGGTTTAGAAAAATGTCTTCAGAATATATACAGTTCGCTTCAGGCTAATGAGAAATGAGACTAAACAAACAAGATGAGGATTTATGCTGAATTAATAAGAATGAGTCAGATCTGGAAGAAAGAAGGAAAGTGCATTTACATTTCAGGTGATTAATACATTATATCTGAGAATTTTGCTTTCGTATTTACATACACCACTATCTTGCTTGTAGACAGTTATATATTTTATGAATCTGAGGGATATTGTATACTTTTAAACAAGTGTGTTGCATAAGACTTACATAATCCTTTAAAACTATTTTATTCAGAGTACATACTTGAAACATTGCCCCAAGGCAGTGCAATTTTAACTTGTAAGTTCTGTTGTGGTGTTACAAATACATTTTCTACTCCACAACAAAGGTTTGCATACACAGTGTTTATTGCATAAAAGTTTCTTAGAGCCGATCTAGCTCATGGCCAGACTGTCCAACTCTGGTCCTGCAGAGCCACAGCCCAGTAGGTTTCGCAGGTCACCATACAAATCAATTTCAAAAGACTTGGAACAATTCCATTTTCAGGAGCTGACTGGCGAACCAAGTCCTTTAGAGATGGCGTTTAATTTAGAGCTGAGCCTTCATACTCTTAGGTTTAAAATAATGTATTTTGTGTTTTTCAAAGCCAGTTATATATATATATATATATATATATATATATATATATATATATATATATATATATATAAATCATATAAATATAAAAACTTCATACACGATTTTAGTTTTTACCAGAAAATTCGAATTATGTGTGTATAATCTTGTGTATATCTTATATTGTGCTTAAATTAAGCTCCCCGATTTATTATTTAATGGTTTAATTCTATTACCATCTTCATATTTGGAAGAAGCAAAAAACCCTTGGTAAACTTGGCATGGGGGCAAGTGTTATTTGAAGGTGGCCTTTATGTAAACAATATGGATTGATTTTCTAACAACAGTATGCCAGTTTTTTCACAGATACGATTCATGTGTGTAGTCAATACATTCTGAAAGATGACAAGGCTTAAATTGATGCGCACAGGATGCGTCTACAAAATTGTTGGCTTATGTGGGCTTCAGCTGTGAGGTACTTTGGTGTGTGCTGTGACATTGAAAATGAAAACTACTTTATTACCTTTTAACTCTTGCTTTCATTTGATTGAAAGGGAAGCTGGAGGAAACACGGGTGTGCTAATGAGGATGCATATTTTCTAAAGTTAAAATTACAGTAGGAAGGGAATCTCATATTAAACCAGATGATGTAGGCCTATTACAATACCAGTCTTGATGTTGTCATTGTTGCAATCTAATGATATCTTCTTGCAAATGCAGTCAGCGGTAGAATTGTAGAGTAAAATGGAAGTATGATTAGTTAAGCAAAACAGATTTTACTGTATACATAAATATTTTGCAATATGTATAAGTAAAATGTATAATGAGTATACTAATATAAGTTGTAATTTACATTTATAAAAACAATGCTTTCCTTCTTAAATGAATACTATAATTTTACTTCAGTCCATGTTATACATGAACTGTTAATAAACCAGATCATTGCTTAAATTGTATTATGCATGTTTAAATTAACTGATTTTAATTTTCTCTTGCTTCAATGGGCCTAATGTTACACATTACACAAGGAGAGAAACACAACAAGGAACAGGTGTTAAAACTGGCAGCATGCCGATTAATTCAACATTTTATGTGTAGGAGTGACTCCTAAATAGATTCCTGGTCTTACTTTTGCTTCTCAGAATATGCTGAACCTACAAAACATTTTGTTGAAACTGCAGATTTGAAAAATGTAAGAACTGATATGCAATTCTCAAGAGAAGGATATGGGATTTTATTATTAAAACATGTATACTTTGTATTGATATTTAATTAAAGTATGGAGGCATAAAAAATAAATATGAACTGATTCCACTCCCCGGTTAAGGAATATTGCTGTAGTCTGTTCCCCTCAGACATTAAAATGAGAGGGCCAAAACATGTTCAGTATCAAAAACAGCAATAATCACCACCAGTGAAGAACTGTTGGTTATCATTTGAAGTTGGCTGGTTTGCAATGGCAGAAGATGGATTCAAGATATGGATTAAAATACAGTTATGTAGCCACATGTACAATACATTACTTAAAAGAATTGCCCCACTCTGGGCCTAAATGATTGAGTCATTTTGAATTTATAGGCTGAAAGAATAATGTGGTGTTTCTCACAGCACCACATACCCTAGAATTGCAAGAGCAGTTGGTCTCTGTAGTCTTTCTGAAATGTACCAATCCAGTTAATGCCAGAGGTACTTATGGGATCGAATCGGGTCTCTGACCTTGCAATGGGATGATCGAGTAGAGTAGGAGACCATCTGGACTCTTAAGTGCATGTAATCTTAAATGCAAACAAGTTCTGCTTCTATTGATTTTATTTTTGTACACATTTTATATTACATAAAGACCTAGTTAGTTATAATTGTGTATTTATAGTTGCTTAAAGTGAGCACCATTTTTTGGATTTATTTTATTAGCACTAATAGGTTGGATAATTAAATGTGATGTCATGTGATCATGAAACATATTAAACATATTTTCTCTTTTTAGAAAACAAATCCAACAATGGTATTGGTAGTGTTCATGTCTTTCCAGGATTGTACTACATCAAAATTATGGTGGGTATGACATCCGTATACAATATACAGTGAGGGAAAAAAGTATTTGATCCCCTGCTGATTTTGTACGTTTGCCCACTGACAAAGAAATGATCAGTCTATCATTTTAATGGTAGGTGTATTTTAACAGTGAAAGACAGAATAACAACAAAGAAATCCAGAAAAACGCATTTCAAAAAAGGTATACATTGATTTGCACGTTAATGAGGGAAATAAGTATTTGACCCCTTCGACTTAGTACTTGGTGGCAAAACCCTTGTTGGCAATCACAGAGGTCAGACGTTTCTTGTAGTTGGCCACCAGGTTTGCACACATCTCAGGATTGATTTTGTCCCACTCCTCTTTGCAGATCCTCTCCAAGTCATTAAGGTTTCGAGGCTGACGTTTGGCAACTCAAACCTTCAGCTCCCTCCACAGATTTTCTATGGGATTAAGGTCTGGAGACTGGCTAGGTCTGATTTTGGTCTCATCTGACCACAACACTTTCACCCAGTTCTCCTCTGAATCATTCAGATGTTGGCAAACTTCAGACGGGCCTGTACATGTGCTTTCTTGAGCAGGGGGACCTTGTGGGCGCTGCAGGATTTCAGTCCTTCACTGCATAGTGTGTTACCAATTGTTTTCTTGGTGACTATGCTCCCAGCTGCCTTGAGATCATTAACAAGATCCTCCCGTGTAGTTCTGGGCTGATTCCTCACTGTTCTCATGATCATTGAAACTACACGAGGTGAGATCTTGCATGGAGCCCCAGACCGAGGGAGACTGACAGTTATTTTGTGTTGTCACTGTTGTCACCTGTTGTCACCTTCTCACAAGCTGATTGGTGATGGTCTTGTAGCCCATTCCAGCCTTGTGTAGGTCTACAGTCTTGTCCCTGACATCCTTGGACAGCTCTTTGGTCTTGGCCATGGTGGAGAGTTTGGAATCTGATTGATTGATTGCTTCTGTGGACAGGTGTCTTTTATACAGGTAACGAGCTGAGATTAGGAGCACTCCCTTTAAGAGAGTGCTCCTAATCTCAGCTCGTTACCTGTATAAAAGACACCTGGGAGCCAGAAACCTTGCTGATTGATAGGGGATCGAATACTTATTTCCCTCATTAACATGCAAATCAATTTATAACTTTTTTGAAATGCGTTTTTCTGGATTTTTTTGCTGTTATTCTGTCTCTCACTGTTAAAATACACCTACCATTAAAATGATAGACTAATCATTTCTTTGTCAGTGGGCAAACGTACAAAATCAGCAGGGGATCAAATACTTTTTTCCCTCACTGTATATATATATATATACATACTAGGCTTTTCAGGTTACATTTTATTAAAAACAAAAAGGTGGGTTTTTCATTAAATAATTAAATATAGATATGGAAAGTGAATGCTTCCTTTTTAATAATTCACTGTGGAAACCTCAATTAATAAATGTACCTAAAAAATACAATTAATTGAACATGTGCAAGTGTAAACGGCAGCATCATGCTGGTAGAAGTCAAAACCCGCTGAAGGCAATTATTCGAGCTCCAGTTCTACATTTTCTCCAAACTAAATTTGGGGTTTGCATCTGCTTCTTTTCATCATAGTTTAATCTTTGACCCATTTTCATTTTAATGCTCTGCCAAAATAACAAGTGGAGAAAATGTGTCTATTTAAGTATTTATGAGATGGAGATGCTTAAAAAAATGGTAGCAATGGATGTGAGTGATTGTGGTAATATACTGCTGCATACAGAGCTTACAAAGTATGTTTTGGGATTTAGTATTTATAACATAATTGATTAGACCAAACCGATCAAACAACTTCTATACAAAATGTTGTTATAATTATAATTATGGTTATAGGTAATACATTCACATTTCTTTTTCAGACTGTTTGCATATCTATGGTACTATGTATCATGCATCTTCGAGTGCATGTTCCAGGCTATAAAATCCACGTGGAAACAAATAAATCGGTGACATTAGTCTGGATATAGAAATAGTTTGTCAGTGTTGTGTCAGTACTTTAAAAAAATGCAAGTGATTTTGATTTAACTATCATTAGAAGAACAATACATGCTGTGTGTCATGTTTTATTAGTATATATGTAAAGACATAAGAACATAAGAAAGTTTACAAACGAGAGGAGACAATTCGACCCATCATGCTCGTTTGGTGTCCATTAATAACCAAGTGATCCAAGGATCCTATCCAGTCTGTTTTCACCTTCAACCACAACACTGGAGAGTTTGTTCCAGATTGTGACAACTCTCTGTGTGAAGAAGTGTCTCCTTTTTTCTGTCTTGAATGCCTTGAAGCCCAATTTCCATTTGTGTCCCCGGGTCCGTGCATCCCTGCTGATCTGGAAAAGCTCCTCTGGTTTGATGCAGTCAATGCCTTTCCTTTGATTTTGAAGACTTGAATCAAGTCCCCACGTAGTCCCCTCTGTTCCAGGGTGAATAGGTTCAGTTCTCTCAGTCTCTCAGTAGGACATTCCCTTCAGACCTGGAATAAGTCTGGTTGCTCTCCTCTGAACTGCCTCTAGAGCAGCGATATCTTTCTTGAAGTGTGGACCCCAGAACTGTCCACAGTATCCAAATGAGCTCTAACTAGTACATTGTACAGTCTGAACATTACTGCCCTTATTTTAAATTCTACACTTTTGACAATATACCCTAACATCCTGTTTGCCTTTTTTATTGCTTCCCCACATTATTTGGCTGGAGAAAGTGAGGAGTCCACGTAGACTCCTAGGTCTTTCTCACGCGTTACAACAATCTACTTCTATTCCTCCCATAGCGTAATTATAGTGGACATTTTTGTTACCTGCATGTAATACCTTGCACTTGTCCACATTGAATTTCATCTTCCAGATGTCGGCCCACAACTGAATATTATCTAAGTCTCTTTGAATAACCTGTGCTACCGAGATTGTATCTGCTGATCCACCTACAGACATGCTCAAATTTGTTGGTACCCCTCCACAAAAAACAAAGAATGCACAATTTCCTCTGAAACTTGAAACTGACGAAAGTAATTGGCATCCACCATTGTTTATTCCATCCATATTTAATAGGAATCAGACTTTGCTTTTGATTTTGTTTTTCAGCATAACATTGTAAATAATAAAACAAATTAAAATGGCATGGACAAAACGATGGGACCCTCAACCTAATATTTTGTTGCACAACCTTTAGAGGCAATCACTGCAATCAAACGTTTTCTGTAGCTCTCAATGAGACTTCTGCACCTGTTAACAGGTAGTTTGGCTCATTCTTCCTGAGCAAACTGCTCCAGCTGTCTCTCCAGACTGCAAGGTTCAGCTCTTTCCATAGATGTTCGATAGGATTCAGATCAGGACTCATAGAAGGCCACTTCAGAACAGTCCAATGTTTTGTTCTTATCCATTCTTGGGTGCTTTGAGCTTTGTGTTTTGGGTCATTATCCTGTTGGAGGACCCATGACCTGCAACTGAGACAGAGCTTTCTGACACTGGGCAGTACGTTTCACTCCAGAATGCCTTGATAGTCTTGAGATTTAATTGTGCCCTGCACAGATTCAAGGCACCCTGTGCCAGGTGCAGCAAAGCAGCCCCACAACATAACCGAGCCTCCTCCATGTTTCACTGTAGGTATGGTGTTCTTTTCTTTGAAAGCTTCATTTTTTTGTCTGCGAACATAGAGCTTATGTGACTTAACAAAAAGCTCCAGTTTTGACTCATCTGTCCAAAGGACATTCTCCCAGAAGGATTGTGGCTTGTCAATATGCATTTTAGCAAATTCCAGTCTGGCTAGTGGAGTCCTCCTGGGTCGTCTTCCATGGAGGCCACTTTCGCTCAAAAAGTGACGAATGGTGTGATCAGAAACCGATGTACCTTCATCTTGGAGTTCAGCTTGTATCTCTTAGGCAGTTATCCTTGATTCTTTTTCTGCCATTCGCACTATCCTTCTGTTCAATCTGGGGTCGATGTTCCTCTTGCGGCCTCGCCCAGGGAGGTTGGCTACAGTTCCATAGACCTTGAACTTCTTAATAATATTTGCAACTGTTGTCACAGGAACATCAAGCTGTTTGGAAATGGTCTTGCAGCCATGATCTTTACCATGCTTGTCTATTATTTTCTTTCTGATCTCCTCAGACAACTCTCTCCTTTGCTTTCTTTTGTCCATGTTCAGTGTGGTGCACACAATGATACCAAATGGCACAGTGACTACTAAAAACCTCTTTGAAATTCTAATTTAGAACATTTGCCACATCTTGTTCATCTTCCAAGATTTCCATTGTTGCCCTTTATCTGTTTCACTTCCTCCTTTATTGACCTCTTACTGTTGTAGTATTGAAAAAGCTCTTATATCTCTTATAGTATATGTGCATTTCAAAATGACATTACAATTTGACATATCTCCAATTACAAATCATGAGTTGATTTAAACTTCACTAACAGTAAAAAGTCTCAGACTTACATTGTGTATTCTTGTACTCCCAGTAAAGATCAGAGCAACTGCCAGCCTGGCCCTGGAATTAGGCAGTGTGTGGGCACTTTGCCCTTTAAGAGAAAACAGACAATTATACTCTTGAGTTTCACAGGATGCTACCTACGCACCCTAACTGCCATTCCTGTGCACTCTCCTCCTGAAGGTCTCAACTTAAAATGTCCTGCACCGATTGACATGGAGGAAACGGTGACTAACGTGCCTTCAGAGGGAACTTGCACCGCAGCAACACCAGCTTTCCACCCGGTGTCTCACCCACACCGATTGAAACTACACCGGAACCAGATTGTCAGTTTTCTTTTCAGGCTTCCATATATATATATATTATATATAAATAAACCATATATTAAAACCAACATCAACATTTTAAAGCCATTTTAAAGCTTTTTAGAAGCTAGCAAAGCCACATTTTCAGGACACCTTTGTTTTAAACAAACTCTGAAATGAAGGCAAGTATTCCTTCAAATTGAACAGAGCCTAAAATCCTCTGGGTATTTCATTCCAACTCATTCCAACATAAATCATTGTTTTCAGGTAAACGGCGGTATTGTAATCGGTGTGTGTTCTCGTCTACCTATCCAAGAGGGGACCTAGGTGTTGTAACACACTCACAAAGTGAGTTTCAGAAAAGCAAAACATGCCTTTACAAGTAGAAATGTATTTTGTCTACAACCTTCAGACTGTTGGAATACTAGTGTGTAGTGACTTGTGGTTTGTGATGTATTAATTTGAGATATATACACATTCTTCTCAAAAGTAAACACTCCAGTATATTGAAATGTATTTGTGAGCTAATTGCATTTACCAAAAAAAATGTCACTCACTCAGGACACACACAATGTGGTTTCCTACCTGCCTGTGAGAAATGAGCTGTCTGGACCAAAACCTACAGATTATACCCCCAGAAAACAGTAATTTAGCTTTGTTGGAACATTTTTTACTAATTTTCTTTTCGGTGATATAGTTCTGTGCCCCCTCAGTTCACATTCTCACACATTTATTATTTTGAACATTAATATGTGTCTTCTCTATTCACATAATTGCAAGAGGTCATTGTTTTTGTCTCTTGTCTAATGAAGTTTAGTCAGGGCTAAAAAAAATTCTTAAGTATAAAATCATCTGTGTCTATGGTCTCCAGGTGTATTTATACTTTGATACAGTGCAATGAGAGACACTTAATGGTTGATGGAAAGCAAATGTATGAATAAAGACAGTGAAGAAAGGATGAGTCCAGCGCTGGTCCTGCCTGTCTGGACCCGTGAAGCACCGGAGCAGCGAGATGAACAGAGGAGCTGAGTCACAGTGAAGACCTACAGGTTTCACACATTCACAGCTTGAAAAGCAGCCTGCTTCTACTTCAGCTGAACAAGGGCTGCAAGAGACTGGATATGCAGCTAAGGAATATAATCAAGTCATATAATTTAGCATATATGTATTTGTTGGAAAAAGTATTATCCGTATAAAACAAATATATCAAATAAGAATTGAATTTCTGAGTTAAATACATGATGTTTCTATTATTTTATTAATTTTCACGACATGTTGCATTTGACCCTGGATACTGTTATAACTGACCCTGGGTACGGGCTCAATTGTAACGTCGGACTCCTTGGATTTGAAGCAATATTTGATCTGCATGTTACCTCTAAAGACATGAAAACAGTATGAAATCACAGCAGACAGATGCAAGTGGTTTGTATTAAAAATGACCAAAGCAGCTCAAACAGTCCCAAAAAACCTGGAGCACAAGGTAAAAACTGTTACAGCTGTCCCCAGTCTCCCCTAATGTCAAAGACCAGATATTACAAATAATCTTCCTCTTTTACCATTGTGTTACAGTGTTAATTAGTTTACGATTTATATATCACATAGTTTAAATCAACCAAATACTAGTTGTTCAGATTGATGTACCTGTGGTTTTGGCCACCTACCCCCACCCCAACCTTATTAGGCTAATTTAGTCAGAGATGCAGAAACAATGCATTCCAGGGATAGGGGGTTGTATGAACAGAGACCCAGCACAGGCACATCAGAAGCAGTGGGATCACTGTGTTACAATTACAAAATCAAGAAATAAGACCCAATGTGCTGTGTGCTAAATCATCCCAATCTTATAACACAAACACACTATTAGTACACTTTTGTGTGGAGTAGCATAGTTTATGAAATTAAAACAGAGGTTAAACAAATAACTACAATTCTCTTCTTCAACTAGCTTGTTTGTTACATTTATTCCTTTAACTGAAACAGTTGTCTCCATATAAAACATGTTAGCTGCTGGCATTTGATGCACACAGCAATCATGAATTGGAAGGAGTTGATGATGATTGTTGTAAAGGCATTAATTGTTTAGATGGGCGTGGCAACTAATAGCTTCACAACTTTAAAGTCCAAGCCACTGCAAATCTAGGCAGACAGGCCTCCACAGACAGCACCACCATATTAACAGTACAATATAAAATCTCACTGACAACTTTTAGTTCTCCTCATAGAATGAATTCAGAGGTCAGTTAAATCAGGTGTTACAGAGGTCAGGTAAAATTTACTATATTACGTATTAGAACATTAAAAGATACAACATATACATTACACACAGTTTACTTATTGAATTATGGCATTGCCAACTCCAGATTAATCTCTCTTAAAAAAATATGTTCTGATCATATAAATTTAAAAAGTGGAACGGTAAACTGATATAATTCAACAGGCTTGTCTGTACAATGAATGTGAGTTTGGGGGATTAAATTACTAAATCTTAAAGCACTAAATCTTACACTAAAAGCTTCAGTAATGCAAACATTATTTCACAACCCAGATTGCTTCTCCAACAAATTAAAAATATTTTTAAATAAGGGGTGAGCCTTTTTGCCTTTAAACAGATTTCAAGTGACCATTTTCAGTGAATTGAAAGTGTTTTTGTTAAATTGTCTTCTCTTTGTAAACAAGCCATACAGAGTTTGTTTCAATTTGAATTTCACCCAACCAAAAAGCCAGAACAGATATTACAACACATTATATGATTCAACTCAAATATACTAATACATAGAAAAACTTTCTTTATGGGAAAAGAAAGGTTTGTAAGGGTATATTTTTTCTGAAAGATATGAACAATAATGATGGAATTATGTCACATTTGCACCTAGACAAAGTATACGGGAAGGTCTGCTCACTCCAAAGTTACAACCAACCAACTGCAGCCTTATCACAAAAATGGAGGAGACGAGTGGGTGAGGGGGAAGGAAGTGAACTTGTTTGTCTGCCTTATATTAAAGAGCACAACTGACTAAAACATATTCCAATAAACAGAAAAATATATCAGTTTCTCTTGACAACCAAAATGTTGACAGTAACTGGGAAGATTTTTTTATTTCCATGGCGCTTGGCCTATGATTTGACACAAAATATAATTTCAATTTAAGTTATTATATAGAATTCTGGCAACCAATAGACTGTTATATATATATGGGGCATCAAGTGTCACAGCTCTGTCATTCTGCTATGAAGAGAGAGAATCACCAGAGCGCTTGTGCTGGTGTTGTCCGCAGGCAGCTCTGTCTGTGTTACAGGTTCAGGAGTGGTTGAAAAAGCTAATTCATTTAAAACCAAGTCTGCTGATATTTATGTTGGGTTGTGTTGAGTAATAGTCAATCAATTATGTACACTGATCAGCCATAACATTATGACCACCTGCCTAATATTGTGTAGGTCCCCTTTTGCTGCCAAAACAGCCCTGACCCGTCGTGGCATGGACTCCACTAGACCTCTGAAGGTGTGCTGTGGTATCTGGCACCAAGACATTAGCAGCAGATCCTTTAAGTCCTGTAAGTTGCGAGGTGGGGCCTCCATGGATCGGACTTGTTTGTCCAGCACATCCCACAGATGCTCGATTGGATTGAGATCTGGGGAATTTTGAGGCCAAGTCAACACCTTGAACTCGAGATTCATCAGACCAGGCCACCTTCCTCCATTGCTCCGTGGTCCAGTTCTGCTGCTCAGTTTGTTGTGTATGGGGCTGCATAGCCACAGACCAGTCAGGGTGCCCATGCTGACCCCTGTCCACTGCCAAAAGCGCCTACAATGGGCATGTGAGCAGCAGATTTCACAATGTTTCTTTAATGTTTAAATGTATTACAAGGGTACAGTTTATAGAGCAAACAGCTACATGCTTAATGCAGAGAGCAGCATGGCTGTGAAAAGCCCAGGACACAGGGTCTCTATGCAGGTCCCCACTTTTTTTTTTTAATATATATATTTGAAATATTTTAACAAATATTATCAATACTGAGCTCAAAACATAATTTTCTATGCATGTTTTGTTTTATGAAAGTGTGGTCCCCACTTGGTTGTGTAGAATGATAGTCCCCACTTAGTAATATAGACGTGTATGTGTATGCATGTATGTGTATGGGTGTGTATGCGTGTGTGTGTGTGTGTATGATGGGTGGGGGGGTGTGACAAAAAAACACTCTGTAAGCTGTTCATGGAAAAACTAAGGCTTTATCAACAGGAAATCAAATGATCACTTGTCTATAAAATGCCTATATTCTATCTGGAACTCCCAGGAGGTCTAATGAGACAAGCCAGATAAGGAAGACAGATTATTTTAGAAATGGAGACCCTGTTGCTACATTACTCGCCTAATACTATAATGTTTTTTTTGAGGCAGCAGGTTTTTCCCAGCAACTCACTGGAACCTAATTGTTCTTTTACCTAGAAGGACTGGGTAAATGTATTGATTCCAGTCTCTCTGAGATACCGAGAGGCTGAAACAGGTTGCTTTCAACTAAAATAACAATAATAACAAGACAAACCTTCTGGTCACCTTCTGTTGGAATTGTTTCCGTTTATGACAATTCCTGCTTCCTTTCTTAACCTGCATTATTTTTTATTTATTAGGAGACACTGAGGAGATTCCAAATCCAGAATATATTCCATCAATGTCATCACATCGTTAGATTTCATACCATCCTGTGTCGGTTAATATTGTAAGAGTAGTGTATGGTGGGCAGATCTTCAGTCGCATTCTAGGGAATTTTTGGGGGCTTTAGATGTTAAATAAACACTGATGCTTTCACACATTTTTCAAAAGATTTTACTTCAAAGTGTGCTTGTTTAATATAAGCTTTCTAGCTTTACATGTTGCAACCATACTCCCTCACAAGGAGGACACCGAGCAAAAATAATATATATATATAACACAGGAGACTTTCTTCAAAGGAAGCTCCTGATAAAGTAAACTTCTGTGAGATAAGGGAGCTCCAAAGCGGTCAGCAACACAAATCCAAATAATGCAAGATGCACTAATCTACTGTAAACTAAGACATATATTAGCCATATTATACTTTGTTTATAAGGTAATAGGTCATGTGAAGGGTGTCTCTTGTATAATGATAAATAAAACCTGATCATTTTATGAACAGGATGATGTTTAGAAACAAGATAAGAGGTATAGGAATTTGGAAAATGCTGCTCTGTGATTGGCTGGTTTCTCTTACATGATGTATACATGTTTTTAATAGATCCTGCATGTTATGAAATGATTTTAAATGCCAGAGCTGCACAAAAGATGATTTTTGAAACCTTCAATGGTTTAGGTTTTGGTAGTAGTAATAAACAAAATTGATTGGTGATGTCAATATAGGTTTGTGTATGATAGGCAAAGTAATATTTTATGGGTAAACAATAATTAAAGTATGCTCTGTAATAAACATATGTTATAAAGAATGGGTATGTTTTTAAATTATACATTTTAAAAATAATTTGTTAAATACAGATTAGATCATACTTACTTCAGTATTTACTGTAATCTTGAAGTGGAGGAGCAAAACATGGTCAAGTTCATGAAGGTTAACAGTCAATATGATTAATGAGTCACACACATATGCACACAATTAAGAGAACAGAACAGAATAACTTTCATAAATACTGTTTATACACAATGATGACAGTTTTGTCACAATGTTGTGCTAAATATGTTTTCTACACAAACCCATATGTTCAATTAATTTGTAAAACAAAAAACTGGGGGAAATTATTAGAGGTAGTTACAGCTAATTGGAATCATTTTAAATAAATTCCTATATGCCAATAAACCAACTTGACAACAGAATAGAAAACAAATTCCAATTACAACTAGTGTGTAACCATCCAACACATTCAGTATTTCATGTAAGCATCTGGCATCTGTGGCAGTACAGTTCTGTTTTCTATCATTTAATAGGCAATAGATTTTTGTTTTGCATTAATCTGATTTCCAGTCCATATGTGAAGGGGCCTTTTCAATTAAGCCAAAACTGGCGAAGCTTTAATTAATCGGTAATGAGTGTATTAAAGTTCTTATGAGTTACCCAATCTGCTAAATGTAAAAGATGTATGTGTGTGTGTGTGGGGGGGGGGCTTAGATTAGGGCACACAAATGACATTTATAAATATTGTATAGCCTGGAATAAATGTAGTGTTAACGGGGTGCCAATAATCTGACCTCTGTTCATACTATTAACTGAAGGCCCTCTGTGTTCATATGTAAACCCTTTGTAAGTAAATAATTCAGTGTTAACAGCTTGGATATTACATAAACTGCCATTTGTGTACTTTAAACATAAATGCTACAGTTTGTTTCTTTGTTGTTGCTCAATATGATGGTATTTAGCTGCAAATGGTGGTCTGGGTTCCAATAGGCACATAAGCAGCTGGTCTAATTAGCATGCAACCTTAAAAAAGATACCCAACGACAAAAAACCTAAACACTGAGAAAAATCACAGCGTTTTAATCCATTTGCTATTAGTAGTGTACAATGTATATATACCATATATAGGGTCCAAAACATTATGAACACCTGCTCCTTTCATGGAATAGACTGATGAGGTGAATCCAGGTAAAAAGCCATGATCAGATATTGATGTCACCTGTAAAATGGGTTGTGTATGTGTGCCATTCTGAGGGTAAATGGGCAAGACGAAAGATTTAAGTGCATCTGAATGGGTTTGAGTGTGGCAGGAACTGCAAAGCTGCTGGGTTTTCCCATTCTCAATGCTTTCCTGGGTGTATCAGGACTACATGAATCCATCATGCCCATGTCAACATTTCAGGCTGGTGCTGGTGGTGAGGTGGTGTGGGGGATGTTTTCATGGCACACATTGGGCCCCTGGATAAATGTGGAGAAACATTTCAATGCCACAGGATATCTGAACATTTACACCAATAAGCTGCACCCCTTCATGGCAGCAGTGGATCCATCTGCTCATGGATGTTTTCAACAGGATTACGCCCCATGCCATAAGGCTAGGACTGTCCAGGAATTCTTCCATGACCATGACAGCAAGAAACACTTTTGTAAATACATTTGTAGATAAAACCTGGGGATATTCATTTCTTTGCATGTTCACAAATAAAAAAAAAAAAGGTTATTTCTATCCGTTACTGTACTATGGAGACACGCCAATAAAATATACATTTCTGCCAATAAAAACAGACTGCACCTATACAAAACAAACAAAAACAAATATATACACACACACACAAAATCTGATATTTTCAAGACATTACATAAGCTCTTTCCCCTTTAAATGTTATGGAAAAACCTTTGTTAATTACTCTGTGGGTGCTGCAGCCAGCAAATTGAGTTGTGTACAGCAGGTCCTATGACAGGTCCCTCTTGATTTTTTAAGAAAGGTCACAAGGAGGCCAATTGGCCCATCTTGCTTATCCTGTTGCTAGTGGCTTAGTGATTCAAGAACATCATCAAGCTGTTTCTTACATATGGTAGGAGGGTAAGTTTCATACAACAAGCAAATGCAGTCTTTTTGGCCATGAAAATAGACCGATCAGAGAAAGTGCACATGCAATATAATTTAAAGACTTTACAGAGTATGTGTTGATATGTATGCAACACTGAATTGTTAATTTAGTTTGCCATTCTAGTTAGGATTTTTAAAAAATCAGTCCAACTTATGAATACAGGTGTGACTATTTAAGTCTAAGATGTATCAATCTGTGTAACTACTTCACTTATCGACACAGTGTAGGTGTTTATGAATGTGCAACAACCATATTCAGAACACTTTTAAATACATGTCATTACACTCTAATTTACAGACATCATCCTGTTTAATGATCTTCAATAAATCACCGTAACAAAGTCAAAATGTAACGCAAAGCAAAAGTATCACAAAAAAATTGCACTTGAGAAAGCTTCCCCCCTAAAGGAATGTAATAACATTTTTACATAACACAGTAAAGTTATTAAACCTGTGGACTGAAAATCTTATTTTAAAAAAACAACAAAACAAGTCTCAAATGCAATGTGTCATTTTAATTAGAAAGGATTTGATTGTTCGTTTACATCAAAGAGCTACATTTTAATAATTTTCCATAAAACAGTAATGAGGAGATTTCGAAACACTGAACCCCTGAGAGTCTGGGAAAAGAAAAAAAGTTGCCCTTTCTAAAGCTGAACATATTCGCAAAGTGTTTCATAATGACTAATTATTTTATTAGGGTTTAAACCAGGACACATTATGTTGAAGTCTGCCTTTGTATTCTGGGAGTCTGAGGGTGTTTTATTGTTTTCTTTAAATTAATCTAAAATACATTATAACCATAGAAGCATTTAATATGTTCCATTTAACTACAACTTTCTCATTAGGATTTTCATGTATGATACCTCCATAATTTTCAACAACAATGATAAACAAACCAAAAAATAAAAAACCTGTCCAAAATGTAAGCGAATCATAGACATCCTAAAAAGAAAACTCTTATACAGTGATACACCTGCTGTATATCACTGAATATGAAGAAATTACATACAATATAAGAAAAGTTGCGCATGTTTGTGTTTCACCATCCGGTAAATGAATACAAAAGAAACAGAAAAATACGTGCAGAAATGAAACCGATGTTCAAAGCCGAACTTCATTATAAGATACGGATTAGAACAAGGCAAGGGTGTAGTAGATTTGTTGGCTATTTAAATGAAGATCTCTGCTGCTTAAGCACTGTGATTTGGCTTGAGACTCAGTGAAATTTGGATTTCCATACCAACAGCATGCAGGAAACAGAGAAGAGTCGCAGAGGCTAATTTTAAAACATGACAGATGGTTATTTCAGAACCTGTACAGAAACCATGTGCTTGTTTATTAAAGAAATACACCAGCCTTTGCGGGGATTCACCATTACCCAAGTGTGTGCATCTATTTTACAGACTCACTGGGGCAATATGGTCATGCCTTAATTTTAGTGTCAGGCAATCTGAAAGTGAAGAAATTCAAATGGGACATTCCAAAAGAAACCTAACTGTTCCCTGGTAAATAGGATAATGGCTTCAAATAGAGCATAACAAATAATTTGCATTTTCTTCTGCAGGCTTAGATGGGTGTATAATTGAGTTTTCTTTGGCAAATGCTTCCCCCTTCTTCCTTGAAAATTCATTTCCATCTATTTTTTTGCAGTCCGACCTCGCCAATATTTCATTTGCATGTATCATGGGAAAGAAGTCCAATAGGATGTTCTCCTGCAACTACATCATTATGGAAAACATGTTTGGATGTAGTAGGCGTGCACAGACGCATTCACACACACCAATTCAGGATATCTGATCACTAGAATTACTATTTTAACATGTATAGATTAACAGTGAATGGACAAACATAGAAATTATCTGCGTATGCAAACATATGTTTTAATCATAACTTTTGTAATGATCAATACTCATGACTCACAAGTTACACTTTATACCCATAGTAGCTTCAGCAGATTTACATATTTTAGAGCTTCATAAAAATACAACAAACTATTCCTTAATTCATTTGTATAGTATGTAAAATAATTATATAGGATATTCTTATTACGGTTTAAGAATCCCTGGTATTTCATTACAACCAAGGGGTTTCCCTTCTCTCCCCCCTAGTTAGGCACAGTATTAATTTTTAATTCAAGTCCCTCTCTGATTTGTCAACAAATGACGTTTCTGTAATCCAACTTGGCAGGACTGCTAGGGCTCATGTTGTTGCTTATTGTTGCTATTGCTAAGCTTCAAAAGGGCAAATGAGGGACACCTCATTGATTTATTTTCTTTGAATTACGTGGTTTCCTTTTACTAAAACTAAATTGTGTTCATCATGTTGCATTTCAGACAACACTCTTTCAAATGCCTGTTGTGTGTGTACAACATAGCAACCCTGCTCAGTAGATGATAACATGAATAGATGCTATATCAATGAGGAAAGCAATAATTTAAATGCTTGTTAGACAGGTACCCCTAAATGGATTTGTGATTGACAGAAGTATAAGGACTTATAAATTCCATTATATTATAATTCCAAATAATAGATACCGTAAAACTTCAATTAAAGGCCCCCAGCGTTTATTCCAAATAACTGCAAGAAGCCCCGGTGTCAATTGGAGACCAGCGATTGTAGGAGACCGGCTTTTGAAATAAACATTTATAAATAAAAATACATTGTGGACTTATGCAGGGTATGAAAAGCCTGGAAACATTATAGAAGTAGACTAATAGGCCAGGCTTTTCATTAAAAAAAAATATATATTATTGTTTTTTAATAATTTGCTTTCCAAAGATGCAAACAAATCACATTCAATGTATGGATACACTGGATTGAAAACAATATAGCGGTAATCATGTTAGCAGTCTAAGATTCAATATTCTGTGAACTCTCGCTAAATAAACAAAAAGCACTTCAACAAAACTGTGGAAATACGCTTTAAACCAAACCAGCAACATTATACTTCATTAATGCACATATCGCAATTGACAGTTAGTTCACTACTATTAACAGCAATACAAATATATATATATATACACACACACACACACACACACACACAGCAATATACACTCACCTAAAGGATTATTAGGAACACCATACTAATACTGTGTTTGACCCCCTTTCGCCTTCAGAACTGCCTTAATTCTACGTGGCATTGATTCAACAAGGTGCTGAAAGCATTCTTTAGAAATGTTGGCCCATATTGATAGGATAGCATCTTGCAGTTGATGAAGATTTGTGGGATGCACATCCAGGGCACGAAGCTCCCGTTCCACCACATCCCAAAGAAACTCTATTGGGTTGAGATCTGGTGACTGTGGGGGCCAGTTTAGTACAGTGAACTCATTGTCATGTTCAAGAAACCAATTTGAAATGATTTGACCTTTGTGACATGCTGCATAATCCTGCTGGAAGTAGCCATCAGAGGATGGGTACATGGTGGTCATAAAGGGATGGACATGGTCAGAAACAATGCTCAGGTAGGCTGTGGCATTTAAACGATGCCCAATTTTCACACCATTCTTTGTAAACCCTAGAAATGGTTGTGCGTGAAAATCCCAGTAACTGAGCAGATTGTGAAATACTCAGACCGGCCAGTCTGGCACCAACAACCATGCCACACTCAAAATTGCTTAAATCACCTTTCTTTCCCATTCAGACATTCAGTTTCGAGTTCAGGAGATTGTCTTGACCAGGACCACACCCCTAAATGCATTGAAGCAACTGCCATATGATTGGTTGGTTAGATAATTGCATTAATGAGAAATTGAACAGGTGTTCCTAATAATCCTTTAGGTGAGTGTATATATATGTATATAGTTAAAGTGAGAAATCAATTAATAAAAACACACGTGATATATTAATGCATCTTTAGAAACTATAGATTTCCTTTATTTATCAAACATTGTCAAGTCTGTTTTGTAACAGCAGTAAAGAACGAGAGGACGTTTATTAGAGACTGGCTGCTATTTGAGACCCGGCAAGTATTGAAAGTTTTACGGTATTCAATATACATACAGTGAGAGAAAAAAGTATTTGATCCCCTGCTGATTTTGTACATTTGCCCACTGACAAAGAAATGATCAGTCTATAATTTTAATGGTAAGTGTATTTTAACAGTGAGAGACAGAATAACAACACAAAAATCCAGAAAAACGCATTTCAAAAAAGTTATAAATTGATTTGCATGTTAATGAGGGAAATATGTATTTGACCCCTTCGACTTAGTACTTGGTGGCAAAACCCTTGTTGGCAATCACAGAGGTCAGACGTTTCTTGTACTTGGCCACCAGGTTTGCACACATCTCAGGAGGGATTTTGTCCCACTCCTCTTTGCAGATCCATCTCCAAGTCATTAAGGTTTCGAGGCTGACGATTGGCAACTCGAACCTTCAGCTCCCTCCACAGATTTTCTATGGGATTAAGGTCTGGAGACTGGCTAGGCCACTCCAGGACTTTAATATGCTTCTTCTTGAGCCACTCCTTTGTTGCCTTGGCTGTGTGTTTTGGGTCATTGTCATGCTGGAATACCCATCCACGACCCATTTTCAATGCCCTGGCTTTGGGAAGGAGGTTATCTCCCAAGATTTGACGGTACATAGCCCCGTCCATCGTCCCTTTGATGTGGTGCAGTTGTCCTGTCCCCTTAGCAGAAAAACACCCCCAAAGCATAATGTTTCCACCTCCATGTTTGATGGTGGGGATGGTATTCTTGGGGTCATAGGCAGCATTCCTCCTCCTCCAAACACGGCGAGTTGAGTTGATGCCAAAGAGCTTGATTTTGGTCTCATCTGACCACAACACTTTCACCCAGTTCTCCTCTGAATCATTCAGATGTTCTTTGGCAAACTTCAGACAGGCCTGTACATGTGCTTTCTTGAGCAGGGGGTCTTGCGGGTGTGTTACCAATTGTTTTCTTGGTGACTATGCTTCCAGCTGTCTTGAGAACATTAACAAGATCCTCCCGTGTAGTTCTGGGCTGATTCCTCACCATTCTCATGATCATTGAAACTCCACGAGGTGAGATCTTGCATGGAGCCCCAGACCGAGGGAGACTGACAGTTATTTTGTGTTTCTACCATTTGCGAATAATCGCACCAACTGTTGTCACCTTCCCACCAAGCTGCTTGGCGATGGTCTTGTAGCCCATTCCAGCCTTGTGTAGGTCTACAATCTTGTCCCTGACATCCTTGGACAGCTCTTTGGTCTTGACCATGGTGGAGAGTTTGGAATCTGATTGATTGATTGCTTCTGTGGACAGGTGTCTTTTATACAGGTAACGAGCTGAGATTAGGAGCACTCCCTTTAAGAGAGTGCTCCTAATCTCAGCTCGTTACCTGTATAAAAGACACCTGGGAGCCAGAAATTTTTTGAAATGCGTTTTTCTGGATTTTTTTGTTGTTATTCTGTCTCTCACTGTTAAAATACACCTACCATTAAAATTATAGACTGATCATTTCTTTGTCAGTGGGCAAATGTACAAAATCAGCAGGGGATCAAATACTTTTTTCCCTCACTGTATATACACCGATCAGCCATAACATTATGACCACTGGCAGGTGAAGTGAATAACACTGATAATCTCGTTATCATGGCACCTGTCAGTGGGTGGGATATATTAGGCACCAAGTGAACATTTTGTCCTCAACATTGATGTGTTAGAAGCAGGAAAAATGGGCAAACGTAAGGATCTGAGCAACTCTGACAAGGGCCAAATTGTGATGGCTAGACGACTGGGCCAGAGCATCTCCAAAACTGCAGCTCTTGTGGGGTGTTCCTGGTCTGCAGTGGTCAGTACCTATCAAAAGTGGTCCAAGGAAGGAAAAGCGGTGAACCGGCAACAGGGTCATGGGTGGCCAAGGCTCATTGGTGCACGTGGGGAGAGAAGGCTGGGCCGTGTGATCTGATCCAACAGACGAGCTACTGTAGCTCAAATTGCTGAAAAAGTTCATGCTGGTTCTGATAGAAAGGTGTCAGAACACACAGTGCATCGCAGTTTGTTGGGTATGGGGCTGCGTAGCCACAGACCAGTCAGGGTGCCCATGCTGACCCCTGTCCACTGCCAAAAGCGCCTAAAATGGACACGTGAGTATCAGAACTGGACCACGGAGCAATGGAAGAAGGTGGCCTGGTCTGATGATTCTCGAGTTCAAGGTGTTGACTTGGCCTCCATATTTCTCAGATCTCAATCCAATCGAGCATCTGTGGGATGTGCTGGACAAACAAGTCTGATCCATGGAGGCCCCACCTCGCAATTTACAGGACTTAAAGGATCTGCTGTTAACGTCTTGGTGCCAGATACCACAGCACATCTTCAGAGGTCTAGTGGAGTCCATGCCTCGATGGGTCAGGGCTGTTTTGGGGCCAAAAGGGGACCTACACAATATTAGGCAGGTGGGCATAATGTTATGGCTGATCGGTGTATGTTACTATACCTGTATCCTAGAATCAATAAATGTTACATAAAGTTATGTTGATCTGTGATAAAACATACCTAATGGAAAGACTATCAAATCTTTCCCTGCTATATATACTGTATATAGTTTTTGTGTGCATATACACACATACACAGATTTACATATTTAGACAATACTTGACTATGAAAATTTGTAATGTAATTATTTCAGTTTGCTAGAATTTCTCCATCTAACCATTTCAGAACAAATTGCATTTTTGTACACCAAAATAAAACTGATTAAAACAAGGCAGTTTTCCTTCATGATTTGTAGAACACCACTGGTATTACTCGTTAACACTAAATCAAAATACCAGGCATGTTCAACATTTTATTTTTTTAAAACCATTCCAATTTCATAATTTGCAAAAAGAATGATGCTAAAAAGGAACATATAAATAATACCATCAGCTAAAGTACATATGAAAGCCTGAGCCACAGGGGGCAAACACCAGTCCTCTTTCCATCATAAGCTACTTAACAGAAATAAATACCCACTGAATCGCTTCAGTTTGAAACACAGTTTGAGTACACCAAAAAACACGATTATTGCAAATCGGTATGTTTGCACATCAACATGTTGAGACTTCCAAACAGACTAAACCCTTCCAAACCAATGCCAGTTTTCTGAAGCTGGCGATCATTCTTATTAACTCTTAAATAAGAAGCATTTTCCATTAACCTAGCCACACCATCATAAATCATAGCCTATCCAGAGTGAAATGAGAAGTAATCATGCTAATAGAAATAGATTGAAGGAATGGAACAGGTGGGATGTTTGAGAAGCTAGAGGATACAGCCACTGGTATCAATCAGGGGTAATTAGTCAATTTGCGTTGATTAATGCTGGGATAAAAGGTGTGTGGCTTAGAGCTGGCAACCAGGCAAGCGTTTACCACCATCTCAATTGTAAGCATACTTCCCCCTGAGGTTCTTCTCCAATTCCTGTCCACCTGTGGTATGAAAGCTGACTGTATTGCTTTGGATTCTCTTGCTTGGCACGGTAAATTGAGTGTCCTTGGATGTTAGCACCTAAAGAGACGAGATGTGAATAAGGATGCTTTAAGTGATTTTTGTTCAAGGCTTTATGAGTTTTTGCGGTTCCAGTGTTTCAAGTGTTTTAAAAAGCACTGAATATTTATAATGTTTTGTCTTTCAGAGCTAGCATAAGGTGTCAAAGAAAGACCCCCCACCAGTCACACACATTCATCTTTGCGCTTCCCTTTATAGACTAATAGGAAACGTACCTCCCCTCCAGTGAAAATTTGTTCTCACAACATGCTCAGGCTGACGCTGCACAGAGAAAGGCAACACTTTCAGAATATCCATCTACCCCATTTGGAAAAAAAATCTCCAAATCAGATTTTCTAATTATTAAGGCTTCATTCCATCTCCCTGGTTATACAAGTGCCAGCAACTACAGCGGTAGTAGAACAAGCCCTAACAATATTCAAGCTATTGGTAATTCATAACTCTCCTTGAAGGCATACATTTACTTAAAAGCAGGAAGAATGCATTTGAACGCTTGTGTTGCAAATGAGAAATGTTCTTCTCCAACATCTAATATTGCGCTCAGTAGAGTCATCTATTTTTTACATTCTCAAATGTTAAAGAAAGGTTAATGAGACCTATTAAGACCCCCACAGACTCACCCATCCTGGACACATACAAAAACAATGCTTGGATAATAATCATTATTATTAATAGGCATACAAATGTACATTATACTTTTCTCACATCAGTTTTTACTTTTGTAACTTGAATTAGTATCCAAGGGATGCAGCAGCAGAATAAAAAGCAACACAGCCATTTAACACTTTTAAAATCTGCTAGACAATTTATCATTGAACACTGATATAGTGTTGGATCCTTTCACCCTCTTCTGCAATTACTGAAGCACCTCTTCACAGTGTTCACTAAATACTACTACTAAAAATGCAAGCGTTGGCTTAGATTTGGAAATTGGATGAGAATATCCATTATGAAGGTTGTGAGTTGACAGTCATTTATGGATTTTAATAACTGTTAGCATATAAAAAGGTTACCATAGAGTGATATTTATAACCTCGATGTGTTCTCCAATTAGCATTTGATGTACAATGTTATCAGCAGTACATTTTGGTATTTGTATTTGTTGTTGCTACAGTGTGTCAAATACCAACATTCTTTTGCAATTAACCAGCCAAATGATTCAGGGAGGTCAAATTAGTACGTCACCAAGCAAAGGCACATTTGACACCCTCTTGCTAATTATGGAAATCTAAACGCAGTCTTGAACTCAGAGCCATAATGGAGTCAAAGGCTGCGAATTTAAAATTCTCGCTTTGAAAGCCGACATCTCGAAAATATTGTACATATTTCAATAAATGCTATTTGGTGTATGAAATATTCACTACAGGTTCATTAAAATGGTGTGAATATGATCTAATTTATATTAGCTAGGTCTCTTAAATGTTTTTTTTTTTTTTTTGGATAGCTAAATAAACTTTTATTGGTGCAATTCAAGACCACTGCTTTAATCAAATTCAAAAGCACAATGTTCCCTTTAGGTCAAATCATGGAGACAGGAAATGGAGAATCAATATCATTAAAAAGGTTTGTTTCACTATGCAGCTGATTTTACAATAAAGAAGCAGACTTTAAAGCAAAAAAAGGTTAGTCTATTGCCAGTGTGGGAAAAGTACAAGAGGTTCCTCGTAGAAAAACAATAGTGTGCATGCCCTTAAGGGAACCAAAAAAATACCAAATCAATAAATAAATAAATAAATGACAAACACTAAAAGCACTAGTGAGATAAAAGGCTTGTACCTAATGATACACAAAGTAATGTTATCCTAGATGAATTGCCATTATTTTGTATGTCATCATTTGTGCTATGTAAAAAACAGGTTATCAAAGTGTATGTGAAGGGAAATAACTAGCAGCTTGATCTGGATTCAATCACAGACTGACACATTTCACTCTCAGTAAATTTTCTGCTTGAGTTGGTCATGTTAGAGAGGTCCATCAGCCTAGAGTATAAACCCATCTCACCGATTCCAGCTGAACCTCACGTCATGATATTTCTTTGATAACAGAAAAGCACATACACGCAGAATTAATTCAATACTAGTTATCTGCTGTTAGGAAGAAATCTTGCAGGTATGAACAGACCCACAAACAACCTAAGTGGATTTCGATACACTTTTCAATCCTCTGCAAACATTCAGTATATAATATTAATGGAAATACTTCTCTCTCAATATCAAAGCTTTAAGTAAATGTGAAAAGTGCTCTTCAACAATGAGGAAAAAACCACAAATTTACAGTAACGTATTACCATCACACACTTTAAAAGATTATGAAATCCATCACCACATAACAGAAATTAGTAGTGTGTGATTCCATGCGTTGCCATATACTTGAATGTAACACTATATTGATGCATCAGTACTTGTTGGTCAGTAATCAGTTATCAGTTACTGTTTATATCACCTACCCACAACCACTATCTGCATTTTAGCACATCATTTAAATCTAATATTGTGTCTGTGTATTAATATTAGACATTTCCCGGGCTGTTAAACAAGGTAACTGTGACCTAATTTCTGCAATTTTCATATCAGCTTTAGCTGAAGCCACTTCAGGACCCTTTTCCAGCATAGAGAGTTCAGTTCCAAGTTCAGTGTTTGAGCTGCTATTATTGAGTTTATCAGCTCAGATCAGAGCTCACTGCAAATCGAAAGGAACTTCTCTGTAGACCTCACTCAGAGAGAGTCTGACACTTCAGAGAAGATACACAGCCAGGATAGTACATTATTTAGGATGGTGAGCGTCAGAAAAGAACTCAGACTTTTGAAGAAATCACCACAGAGCTGTAAAAAGCCAAACTCTCCGATTTAAAAGGCTACTTCACAAATTAAAATGTTACCAAAGATATATTCTTACTTTGAAGTTGACTGGCCATTAATTACCATCAATGTTTAGGATATATGGTGACATGTCAGGGTATCAATGTGCTTTTCATTAACAAAATCTTGATTCATTAGATACAATTCTTTGCAATATAGGATTGGACACACATACACAAAAATATAGAGCATAACTGCATACTTAATGTCTCAGTTGATGTTGGGTGTGCATTTACGGTCTCTTTTTCTACCCCAAAAACACTTTCCCGTGCTGGTACACTGATACTCTCACTGACAGATTTTGTATTCACAAGTGAAGCGTCAGTGTTTGACAGGTTCTTTTTCTCTTCACCGTTATAGCACTGGGAGCAGTCTTCAGAGTCCAACGGATCTCAGACTTACTTTGCTTTAACAAGACCTCTGAGCTCCTCTTAGCAAGCCTTAACCCTGGCTATATTACCCATTGCAGCATGCACCTCTACATAAACATGGTGCTTGTCAGCTTTTTACAGCCTTTTGCACTTGTCAAACTCCACACAGCTTGATTAAGCTTGTCAACAGCTCGGAGTCCCTGGCATACAACTCTTGAAAATGCAATCTCTTCGGGTTGTATCTATGTTTTATGACCCCTGCTACTCTGTGCAGGTCATTCTCATACCTACCCACTTTGTTCCTTCTATACAGCTTGCCTCAGCACTGCAGAAACCTCTTCCTTATCACAGTTTACAGTCCCTCCTCCTCCAGGGCTTAATTAAGCAGTGCTATCCAGTACAGAGGGATTTATTAAAGATTACGGGCTGGTTTTAGCTAGTTTTTGTCTGATATCTGCATGCCATCTTTAACTCCCATCGTTTGGGACATTTACTGGTCAATTGTGAGGAATATATGAATTCTCTCCATTTTACTCATTTTGTCTTATCCATTTGGCAATATGTGCAATGATCCCGCAAAATAACCCATTCTGTTGTGTAATCGGAGTTCACTATACGCCAAATCATCATGGAAAGAGCTCAAGATCTCTCTCCACAACTTTGATGCTCATGTGGAGCAAATTGTATTTTGGCACACACCTGCCTGGTTGAAGTTTGACTGTCTAGCCATGAAAGTTTAAAAGGTCAGCAAAGTTGCTCCAAAGTCAATGATGGAAACAGAGATCAAACCGGAAACATCCAGCCAAGGTGAAAAATTAAGGGAACTTGCAGAGAAGGCAAATATATAGGCTTTTTGGTAACACTTTAATTTAGATATCCACTATAAATGACTAAAAATATATTAACATGTTATAAATGGTGATATGACATTAGAAAGTATTAAACTATATATCTTTGCTATAACATGTTAATATATTTTAATAACGTACTTTATAACAAGTACTAAAACAAATTTGATATGCCAAAATCAATGTTATCATAAGTTGCCATGCCATTATTAGTTTATAGAAAACATTTTAATTACATATACTATAAGAACACTGCATATATAGGGTATAGCACATATATAAAAGGTAAGTTTTATAAGTAAATTGATTTAACTCATGTATTCCTGAATTGCGATGCAGGTAGTTGAAGTATAACATAGTATTGTTATTGAATTGTGTCATTTATTTAACATCCTAGTAGAATGTGTTATAAGAGGTATTACATAACCCTGGTAAGTAACCGATCATTATATTAATTTAACATAAGACACCTAATATATTACAGCGGTTATTGCTTTCTGGTAGTCCTCAAAATGTTGAACATACTTGGATTCTTTAAGTATTTTAGCCCTTAATTGGTTCAAAATGAATCCTTATAGTATGCATGGTGTGTATATACAGCACAGGTTAAACTTCTCTGGCCCATGTCATTAAAAACATACCCCACTTGAAAACTCTAAAACTTGCTAGCTCTTCAAAGGGAATGTCTTCTGCCAACTGGCAATTATTTGCCATTTCATGTATATTAGCAAACATGTAAACTCTTACACCATTGTATCTTACATCTGAAATTGTAGCAAGTAACTGTCAATAAGCTGTTGGTAACGTTATGAATCATTTTGCAAACCCTAAACTGAAGTGTGCGTGTGTGGGGGGGGAAATCTATCTATAAAAGCATTATCGATATATATTGAAGTTGCTCGTAATTACATTGTTAATAAAGCTGTAGTTCTACTGTTGTTAAGCATTTATTCAACATTTTGCAACCCCTAAACTAAAGTGGTGCACAATTTAAATCTGTAAGAGACTTGTAAATATAGAATATCTGAATTACACGTTGCTCAAATTCAAAGTGTTAAATCAACAGTCCTGCCATTGCCATTTAACATTTATTAACCATTCCCAACCCTTAATGTGGTGCACAATTTTAATCTGTAACAATGAAGGCAGTCTACAGTGTTATTTTATTTATCACTACTCATTCAACAACAGGAAGTCACTGCACATCAAAAATCTGCATCTTTGCATGCATGCTTTACTGAAAACATTAGTTTTTTTATCTAATAAGAATACATGCTATTCAAGATATCTGCTTTACATTTAATCAAATAATCTGCTCAGATACAAAAGGAATATATATATATATATATATATATATATATATATATATACACACACACACACAGTACTGTGCAAAAGATTTAGACAGGTGTGAAAAAATGCTGTAAAGTAAGAATGCTTACTTAGACATCTTTAATAGATTATATTTATCAATTAACTAAATGCAAAGTGAGAGAACAGAAGAAAAATCTACATCAAATCCATATTTGGTGTGACCACCCTTTGCCAAAACAGCATAAATTCGTCTAGGTACAATTGCATAAAGTCAGGGATTTTATAGGCATATAGTCAGGTGTATGATTAAACAATTATACCAAACAGGTGCTAATGATAATCAATTTGATATGTAGGTTGAAACACAATCATTAACTGAAACAGAAACAGCTGTGTAGGAGGAATAAAACTGGGTGAGGAACAGCCAAACTCAGCTAACAAGGTGAGGTTGCTGAAGACAGTTTACTGTCAAAAGTCATACACCAAGGCAAGACTGAGCGCAGCAACAAGACAAAAGGTAGTTATACTGCATCAGTAAGGTCTCTCCCAGGCAGACATTTCTAGGCAGACAAGGGTTTCCAGATGTGCTGTCCAAGCTCTTTTGAAGAACCACAAAGAAACGGGCAACGATGAGGACCGTAGACGCAGTGGTCAGCCAAGGAAACTTACAGCAGCAGATGAAAGACACATCATGCTTACTTCCCTTCATCCAGCAGTGCCATCAGCTCAGAATAGGCAGAAAACAGTGAGAACCTGGTACACCCATCTACTGTCCGGAGAAGTCTGCTCAGAAGTGGCCTTCATGGAAGACTTGCAGCCAAAAACCATACCTCAGACATGGCAACAAGGCCAAGCAACTCAACTATGCACGAAAACACAGGAACTGGGCTGCAGAAAAATGGCAGCAGGTGCTCTGGACTGACAAGTCAAAATCTGAAATATTTGGCTGTAACAGAAGGCAGTTTGTTCGCCGAAGGGCTCGAGAGCGGTACACGAATGAGTGTCTGCAGGCAACAGTGAAGCATGGTGGAGGTTCCTTGCAAGTTTGGGGCTGCATTTCTGCAAATGGAGTTGGGGATTTGGTCAGGATTAATTGTCTCCTCAATGCTGAGAAGTACAGGCAGATATTTATCCATCATGCAATACCATCAGGTAGGCATCTGATTGGCCCCAAATTCATTCTGCAGCATGACAACGACCCCAAACTTACAGCAAAAGTCATTAAGAACTATCTTCAGCGTAAAGAAGAACAAGGAGTCCTGGAAGTGATGGTATGGCCCCCACAGAGCCCTGATCTCAACATCATCGCGTCTGTCTGGGAATACATGAAGAGAGAGAAGCAGCTGAGGCTGCCTAAATCTACAGAAGAACTGTGGTCAGTTCCCCGAGATGTTTGGGCCAACCTACCTGCCGAGTTCCTTCAAAAACTCTGTGCAAGTGTACATAGAAGAATTGATGCTGTTTTGAAGGCAAAGGGTGGTCACACCAAATATGGATTTGATGTAGATTTTTCTTCTGTTCACTCACTTTGAATGTAGTTAATTGATAAATACAATGTATTAACATGTCTATTTTTGAAAGCTTTCTTACTTTACAGCATTTTTTTCACACCTGCCTAAAACTTCTGCGCAGTACTGTATATAATTATATATATATACACACACACACAATAAAGGAATTTATACAACATATGCATGGAAAATAGAAACATACTAATTAGCTGTACCTATACCCAGCTACATAAAATAAACTGGTTTCCTATTCAGAGAATATTTTGCAGATGTCTTGCAGATGAAACCTTGCAAAGTGTGTCTGTTTTCTATCTATTTCCAAACTAATAAGTGCAGTATATAACCATCAGTTGTGCTTTCAATACAATCTTATTATTTAGGATACTTAAAATATGATGAGGCTCCTCCATTTGTATTATTTTGTTAAACTCATCTCAGAAGTAGCTTTTAGCCCACATTGGTAATTTTGCAAGAGATGCTGGATGCACATGTTGATTTTTTTTAAAGATTCAAAAGATAAGAGCTATTGGAGGGGCAAAATTTTGCTGGCTTGCAATTTAGCGCACATCAAACATTCACATACAAGCATATTTCAATATTTTACATTGCTTTCTACCGGAAAACCCCTGTACATATTGAAAAAATAATGAGTAAGTCAGATTTTACTTGAGGGTTTTTACTCACAATGGTTTTAGATTTTAATTATTTTCTGCTTCTTTTCTTTGAAGATATCTTTGAAAAATCTTATGAAACAAAGGACTTTCATGTTTACATGTTTGCCAGTCATATGGCACACTCTACAGAGCATGGGCATACAATACATTCATAAACAAATTGTCTCCATAGGGCAAACACTATGGGTTAAAGCTATGTTATGTACCAGGTAATGGCACATCACACATTGTCCAACTGTCCTAGGTTAGGGTTAGGGTTAGGGTTAACAAGATTAGGGTTAGGGTTAATAAGATTAGGATCAATATTGTACAGGGTGCAGTCACTAATGGCACTACAATAGTAAAAGCTTTACTCTGTATATTTATCAATCAAATAAATACTACAACTACTACTAACAGCAACAACTGTGCCCCAAGAACTCAAATACACAATCTTCAGGTGGTGTTATTCAGCCACATGGCCTTTTGTGAAACTCTGGAAACTACATCAAATAATTCCCAGGATACTCTTTGACTTTGAAAATATGATGTATTTCAGTCCCAAGCTATAGATCATCTTCTGGTCTCCAAGAACGGACATCACTTCCAGACAGGATCAGTTCGAGCCATTCCTTAATGGGATGACACAGCTGACGGCTGCAGTCTTGTAGCCCAGGCAACACAATCATGCACTTGTAATATATGCTCTGACCTCAGTACAGCCAAGCACGTCCAGACAAGCACATACACCATACACCACATACACCATTGGTTCCTAACTGTTCCAGCTTCAGGGTGCCAGTTTTGATCTGGTCAAAAAAAAAAAAAAAAAAAAAAATCAAGACTGGCCTGGGGATGAATCTGCATCGGGTAGGTCTGAAGAAAATCAGGCTGTGACTGGAAGTTTGGTGCAGCTTGGTCCTGGAGAGTCATGGAGCAAGTATCAATTGTTGAAATCATGGGTCTAAATCCTCACTTGTTTCCAGGTGTTTAGTAAAATTGCAAATTGGAGTTGCCTATAAAACCTGCATGGATGTTCCTCTCTAGGGCCAGATGTATCACTGAGTTATTGGCACACTGCCCTCTGAGCCAAGAAGCAAAGTCTGCTGGGCACACAGTCCTTCAGGTGAGATGTTAACCTGAGGGTCTAACTACCTTCTGGCATTAACAGTCCCATGGCACTCTTTGAATGAATAGGGCTGTTAACCCTGGTGCTCTGGCTTGATTCTAATTTTGGCTTCCTCAGTCTGCATTAGCTACATTGCATCCTCTGCTTTAATTAGCAAAACCATTTCTCACTTTTCTGCCTAATCCACTGTGGAGGGAGTTGCTGCATGCCACCCCACAGAGAGCTGTATTTCATATTATTGAAATCAAACAGTGCATGTCTGTAAAACAAGATAAGATAAAATATATACATTATTTGTACAGTGTATGTTAATAAATTCTGATGTTAGATTTCATGACTCTCTCTCAGCCTTTAGACCTGGTCATACATTATACAAACCTATTGTGCTTTTAAGGTAATATTGACTTTATAATATTGATTAACTGGGTCATGTAGTTTACAGCCTCAGTCTTTTGAGAATTTAAGATACCCGTGTAATCAACAGCACTCAGCTTATAATGAGCATCTTATGAATAAAACATGATCAAACTAAATGTTATTGATCACTAGGTAGTACAGTAGGACTAACATGGCACTGAGACACATAACAAATCTGTATTTTGTTGTGGGCAATGGAAATTGTTTTAACAACATTTGTCTGATGTATATACAGTTCCTATACAAAGTCTACACCCCCTTTCAGAATTATTTACCTTGTGTTGTCTTATAGCCCGGAATAAAAACAAAAACACAAAAAAACACTATCTACGCATCCTATTCCACAACTTCCAAGTGAAAAAAAATTAAAATAAAAACTGCTTGGTTGGATAAGTGTCCACCCCTCTTGTAATAGCAATCCTAAATTAGCTCATGAAGCATAGCTGTGGCAGCATCATGTTCTGTGGATGTTTGTCATTGACAGGGAATGGGGCACTTGCAGGACAGAAGGGAAAAAGAATACAGCAAAGTATAGAAAAGTCCTTGAGGAAAACCTGCTGGCCGCTGCAAGAAAGCTGAAACTGGGACAGAAGTTCACCTTTCAGCATGATAATGACCCAAAGTACATAGCCAAAACTACACTGGAGAGGCTAAGTTTGATGCAGTGATGGGCGGCACAGTGAGGGATCACCCTGTGAGGCACTGGCACTCCCTGGACCCTGGTGGGGACGATTTACCAGATTACAGCTTGATTACTGGCTTCCCTCCTCAATAAAACAGGGATGATATCCACTCCCTATTGTGGAGATGAAGGAGGACAGCCAGAGAGTAGGATCTTTGAACTTTGGATCACAGACTTTGTATAGTAGCGGTTTGTCTCGTTTGTGTTTTTGCTTAGTTATATGTGTAGATCATATAAGCTAGGGTTTTGTTTTGTGCGGTCTGTTTGTTTTGAACATGGTGCACTGTATATAATAAACACTTATTTGCACCTTAACCTGCCTCTGTCCCACCTGAGATCCCCTATACTAGGTCCAACCCGTAACCTTAATCCATGTCTTGATCAAAATCAGAAAATACCTTATATACATATTCAGAAAAAATAGGATTGTGGGACCATTTAATTAAAAAACTAATCTGGATTTCTAATCAATTAAAAAGCACTGTAAGAATTTCAAATAATGAGTGGATGTCTAGCAGGTTTTTTGGGGGGACAGTGGAGATGAGGGCAAGAGACAGCTAGATAGCTTGAGATAAAGCAAAATGCCAAGAAAAATGTGTAGCCAAAACACATTTTCTGCATTTACACACAAACTAAATGTTTTGCTACAGCTGTGTTTGGGATTGTAACAGCTTGCTCTCACCACACACAGGGGGGCACAATAGTTAATATCATGTTAAAGACAACTAATCATAACATTAGTAATGGCTTTCAAATGGACCAGAGCCTTGAGCCTACATGTTTAGAAGTGAAAAGATTCCTACTGAAAGAATGAGTTCATCCTATCAGAGCCACAGGGGCTCAGCTTGAATGGATGAACCTTGAATCAGAGTGCCTTGGTGAGGAGGGAGTACTGATCAGTACCAATTCTCCCATGTGAAGAAAAAACCTGTACTATTCTTACCTATACATCCTGGGTATGTACACAGATGGTGTGGAATACGTCAAGTGAAAGGATTCCATTTTGCAATAAAACGGTCGTGTTTTTCCAAAATACTGCATTCTAGATTTGCAGTTGGTTTTCATATGCAAGTAAAATTAAAATGTCAAAGGCTTTTATTGCAGGTAAGGACAAGTCCCCAGAAGAATAAGGCATTTTAAATACAGCAATATTATTTAAGTTGAGATGGATAGGATATACAGACCAGCTGTAAAATATATGGACCTACCTGGTCTATCAGTCCTTACTTAGAGATCAAAGACTGCACAATTGTGTCCAAGGTGTACACACACACATGCACTTATTCTAGTGTGACACTCCTGAATATGTTCCCCCTTTGTAAATTAATTCAAGCAAGACATGTGGGTCATATATCGGTGCTCCGTTTGATAGTATAAAGAGCATCTTAACTGCATGTGTAGCATTCACTGCCATCCTTTAGGTATTCCTTTCATCATCTGATTGAGCTGCATGACTGTCTCTGCATTCATTAACACACCACCTGACCCCTCCCCCCCCCCCCCACTGCTCCTTCACAGCATCATTCAGCTTAGAAAGGTTATGCAAAATGTCTGAAAATGAACGGACACTTGTGCAGGTACTATATGCGGTTTATTGTTTTTACTATTTTTAGCTGACAAGATGACATCTCTTCTACACTAATAGACACCCTTCACACAAGCGATGAACTTCTAGTATAGGTGATCCTATTAATTTCATTTTACACAGAAGGATCAGTTATAATACAGTTATACCCTTGCAGGGACAGAAAGATTCACTTTGAATTAAGGTGCAGAGCAATGCAGTGAAAATCAATGTGGATACAAATCGCACAGGGTACTACATTTAAGACAAGTGAAATAAAATTATATATATATATATATATATATATATATATATATATATATATATAGCCAATGTATACTGTGTCTTGTAAAATTTTGTGGTACACTGTGACAGAAAAAGGGGCAGAAAATGTATGACTGCATTACACGCCGAAAACAACTGCAAGATCAAATCATCTGGGAAGATACTATTACATAATCTCCGTTTATGATGTTGTTCAATTTGAGACTTCTCAAAACCTTATTGAGAAGGTTTATAGAAGTGATCATGCCTAAGTCATAAAAGCCCAAGGACTAAATTATTAATTCAATGGCTGTGTTCAAGTAAAAAGTTTGTTTTCACTTTGCTCCGATTACATGCTGAAGTCCCATCAGATTTGTGCTTCTATCAAATTAACTGGTTCTGAAAGTCTTATGCACATCGCGCACAGCCTGCATATTCCTTTTGAGCCGGAATCACGATGGAACTTCATTCATATTGAAATGCAGACACTAAAGTGCATCAGTACTTCTGAACCCAAATGGGTATAGAGTTATTTCACAGTGAAAGTCTGTGTAGTTGGGGGAATTGTGGAGTGTATAAGCTGGTAATAGGCTGAAGCAAAGGCAAAACTACTTTTTTTAACTTTAGATCGGATTAAATCAACATTTTGACCAACCTGCCAATAGCAAACTGCAAACCAAAGGCATAGCTGGTGGAGTTTTACATTGTTAGTATATGTATCTATTACAAGCTGCAGTTGCCATTGAAATGGTGACCAGGGAAAATGGCATGCCAGTTACAGCTTGAATTTAGTTGTTTTTAGTTGTAATTTTAGGATGTTTATTACTCCTTTTATCGAAAAAGCAAACCATTACATCAGGTAATTCTTTGCTTTTAACTGCTGCTGTACAAGTGTGTTGGTATGCTTTTGTGACAGAAAGCTCTTGAGTGGAATACAGCAAAGGGCTCTTTCCATCTGTCTAGTCTGAATAGGAGAAACAAAAAACAAAGGCCACTACCCATATGGAGCCACAGCTGTATTAATATACATAGCCGCTATCATATTGTTAAAATGTGAAGAACTATGAAAAGTTATTTATATAAAATGTTATATATTTGTTTAATGTATTCTAGATACTAAACTGCAATGAGTTGGTACTTTTATACCAAATATAAATTCAAGATGGAATCACCTCAAAAGAGCAAGCTTTGAAACAGTCATCATAAGATTAGAATCTATTGGTTAAGTTTGGGGATTTTTCTCCTGCCCTCAAATGTGTCTGATAAAAAGTTTCACCTTAACCCCAAAATGCCTCCCCTGGACACTTGGTTTGACTTTTTTTGCAATGCCAGCAGGTTCACACCAACCCTTGGACATTTAAGAGATAAGAAATAAGCAAAAGAAGAAACTGGTTCACACAGCTTATGGCGATACGGTAAGGAGTTTAACTCCAAGGTGCGTTCCAAAAACCTGCAGAAACCATTTAGTTCCAAACTACCCCACACATATCAAATAAGCAGATTTAAAATGTTGAGCCATGCTGACATGCAAAGAAAAGCAGCAGCATGACAACAGTGTGTAGTGTTGCCAAAAAACAAACCCTCCCTCCAACAAACCTAAACAAAACAATATGTATAACGTGAAAATCCGTAAAGTCTACAGAAAAGAAAGTGAACCTCAAATTGAACAAAAGTTAAATTATATATTTAATCAAAGTTTCTCAGTTTGTATATTCATGAACTAAAATGATGAGTGATCCATCTGGAAAATAAATTCCCTTAATTATCCAAGATTGAATCCATTTACACAAACCCACGGCTGACTTGTCACAAATCCCATTCACTGTTCCTCTCACTCCGCCCTCACAAAGGTACAGCGAAACGTTGTACATCTCTCAAGCTCAGTTTAGGTTCAATCTTCACACAACAATTTCTGTGCATTGGAAATGAGGATAATTACCTTGTCTGGGTCTTTAAAGTGCTCAGCAAACAAGAAGCCAGGGAAGGATGTAAATTTAAACACCCAAATTATGCCTTTGCCAAAAACACGACATACCTGTGGTTTAGACAGCTGTAATACTTGGATACAAATGGTAGTGTTGCAGAGGCAGGCATGTTTATAAAAGCTTAGTATGTTTCACTAAAACAAGGACATTCAAATAAATCCATACCAATACTTAAAAAAAAAAAAAAAATACATTATACACTGCACTGTTAGACTGCCAAACACATTGTTTTGTGTTATTGTGAATTCCCATCAGCCATTTCATCCTAAACATGAAAGCAGGATAAGCTATTATCCTGGAGTTCAATGCTTTGTCCCACATATCTAAGAGATTATTGATCGAACTGATGCATCATCCAATATTCATCATAGCACTCTTCAAAACCACACAGAAAATTGAAAGCGTGTACAGGCGATTACTGCAGCACATTACAAACACCTACACTTGTTCTTCTGCAAAAGAAGACAAGGTAACTGTCAATATACAAAAGCAAGTTTGTATTAACCCACTGCACTTTGTTTGGACTTCAAATAGTGGTACTGGTAGACTAAAGTGTGAAGTTGGCATCATTATTGTTTGGTTGTTAATATATTTGTATGAAAAATGTGAGATTGCCATGTTTTTACTTTTTTTCTGGATGATGTATAAATCCACAAAGAAAGGTTTAAAGTCAAGTCATTCCTGGAACACCCCAGACACATTGTTTAAACACTTGACTGTTTGATCAGCTTCCGAGCAGGGGGGGGGCATCAGTGACAAAGTGACAGGATCCGATTTAGAAAATCGCTGACAAGAAAAGGGTCCTGCAGTTGATCCTTGTGGGACACCGCTTCTCACAACAAAAAAGGCCTAGGCTGACAGTCAAAGCCGAGATACATATGCTATCCTGTCAGACTAATATGGTTTGCAGCAACTCATTGCACCTTAACTCAGCTCGGAGCAGTGACAGTCTGTCCCTAGAGTTGCAGGCAAACAACCTCGTCAGAGATATTCACACCATTAGTGCAGGCTTCAGTCAGTGAATGCAGATCCATGGGCTTGAGGAAATGTTCCTCTCCTGACCTTGAGAACTTGCAGGACTTTTGATTGAGAAGGACGCTTGAATGAAACATTTCTTTAGATTCGCTAAAACAGAACATATCCTGTTAAGTCCAGACATCTCTGGGATTTAACAATACCAAAAAAGCACAATATTGGATAAATTATATGTGAAGCAAGTGACATACAAGGCATCTTTGGCTCAAATCCAGTGTTGGCATCTTTTGTATAATGTCGGCCTCTTTGCGTCCTTTACAAGGTTTTTAAGACATTTTATCAGTATGTTTCATGGCAAATATCTTAAGCATCTTTATTAGTCATACCTTCAGTTAATATGAAAATGTAGATGGTAAATTTGAAATCATATGAATGTGCGTTAATTGTTTTAAAGCATTTCACACCCTTTCTGTTAATCACAATTAATTAGTTCAGTGCTGATATGTCCCCTTCCTGAATTAAGATACTATAGATAACCAGGAAAGCTAATTAAGATGATTAAATTGAAAAACAGTATATTAATAAGTATGTATTCATTTTAAAACATGCTGGAATAGGATAGGTACACCACACCTATTAAAAGTCCTTTACTTGAATAAAGACTTGCTAATCTATTACATGACAATGTTTTATACTTCTGCCTTAAAAAAACAAACAAAAAAAAAAAACACTTTATACGTCATTTCCATTATTTTGACAAGTTTTGCTCTAAATAAACAGGTTTGGCATTTCAATTATTATTATTATGTATTTATTAGTCGATGCCCTTGTCAAAATATAAGAGCAATACAAAGTGCAATAATACAATTCATTTGAATTTTGCATTTTCACCATTTAAACTAATAGCACATATGTTCATGGGGTTTATTTTAGTTGTGAAGTACAATATAATGCATTCCATTATTATAATTGTTCTAAATATCCTTAGTATTTCAGTTCTAAGGCTGACTTTGGCATGTGCAACAGAGGGAAATTTGAATGCAGGCATAGTATTACAGATTGACAGTTTTGACAATATAATCTAATCGTGTATAACATTTTGCCATGTAATAAAAGTCCAGTCCAAGTAAATGCTGACAGTTTTGTGTTCACCGCAAATGTCTTAATTTTAAACAGATGTTTCTAGATAAAAAGTTACACATTTGATTCCTTTTGATCAGCCTCAATGAGATTTGCCTAAATGAAATACCAGGCCAATTACAGTAGACCCCTATATTTTTACAACTCTTATGACATAGGTCTGTTGAGAGGGATGTTCTTTTCCAATAATTACTGATCAGTACACCTGAAATTCTAAAATAATTACCCATAAATGCAACAGAACACCACATACAATTATCTTGAAGGCGCACTGATGCAAATACTTTCTTGTAGTTTGCTTACATTCATGCTATGGGAGTATTAAAAACAGAATAGTGTTCCATTATTAATTATGCAATGCACAGAGCAATTATAATTCAGGGCCTGGTGTTCATTAATATATCACTTTAATAAATGGATGTTTAAACTTCACTTGATATAATTGCCATTCTTGTAGACACAAGTTCATGATGTTGCAAAGCTTTTACTAAATGGAGACAGAGAGGCATGCCCGTTTAATTGCTTTGAAAGGATTAGCCCATCAGAGTAGAACAAAATAGCATGGTAAATATTTAATATGTATGAATGTCTCTATTTCAACATTGCTAATTTTGTTGACTTTCGAAAGATATTGAAAAAAAATACACAATTAAAACTTTTGTTGTCATTAAAAGGTGACCAATTACAATAGGTAATAGCCAATAGCGTGTACGTGGGAAAAGAAACCCCACTTTCCTTCCATGGCTATACAGTACACATACAAGGGATAGTGAGACCTGAAAAGAGATGTTTATTCTGTACTCATTTGTGCCCATATATTAAAAATGGTGGTGTATGACTTCAAAAATAAT